>NC_138300.1:82022500-82402500 GCF_965601325.2 Salmo salar | reverse complement strand
TGACTCTCTCTGGCACTGGCTGCTACTGTATAGGAGGTCGAGGTAAGAGATAGCCCTGCCTGGCAAGGGCCCTGTTGCCAACAACACATGGCACTGTGGCAAATTTGTATGGTTTTATACCTACTTCATATGCTGTTCTGATTTTCGAAGGGGATTTTTTGTTGTTGCAAAGAAATGTGTCTTGATAAATGACTGTGTAATTGAATATGTCGAGTCCAACTCAGCAAGTTATGTAAGGAAATGCCCTAATGATGATGTTAGCGATACAATATTTGTCTCGTTCCTGGACGCTTGTCTTGATGGTTATAAGTACTGCCACAACCCTGGCACGGGAGGCTAGTGATATGTAAACACTGAATTACAGCTACTAGTACATACACTATAACGGGGTTACTGTGAATTTGATAGTAGCTTATAGGGAACCATTTAAGGTTTAAGACTTGCTGCCACATCTGTCCCCTATACAAAGTGATGGGGCACTGTAACCACATTGGTACAGCATTGTCACACACGGGTGCAAAAAAATATGTTTATGAGCCAGAAACAACAATACCATGCACCCACTAGTGGTCAAAATGTTTTTGGCGCAAAAAAAAGATATGGTACTGTATTCTGTGGGGTGGAATTACAGTACCGTTTGAAATTCAGCAATTATTTGCCCCGCCCACAACATTTTCCCACAATGCACCATCATTTACAGTATGCTGCAGTAAAACATTTCAGAGTAATAATTCCCCAAATTACTGTAGAATTGACAGTTTTCCGTTACAGTGTAGACTTACCCACAATTTATTACCCACATTTTTTGGGTACAAACCATGAAAGTACTGTACATGCCTGTAGTACAATATCTAAGTAGATTCTGAAACACTTATTTCTTATTTGTCATGATCTTTACGGAGACTTTGATTGTCTGCCAGTGTGGTTTTTGATGGTCAATTATTGAAGTGCACCTTTCTTTCAGATATACAATTATACTATTACTAAATCCTGCTGCTTCTTTAACCAGAGAACAAAGCATTTGATCTTGTTAAAGCTTCTAATTTACAGATTAACAAAAAGACAGAACATTTTACTGTTATTTCAACTTGAATATGGGCCCAAGTGCTTATTATATACATAAAAAAAGTGATAAACCCTGGAATTTAACATACCGTTGTTTTCAAAACCATATCCGTACTACAGCTCCACCCAAACCCACTATTTGCCGTAGAGACAGATGTAGGGGGGTGAAGCAGTGATCTGTGAAATATACTATAGGCCTGCGATATGAGCCATAATGCAACAGCAGCTATTTTTGTGGTTTCTCACATAGCAATGAAGTAGCTCCTTGTTCACCTTCGAGAGAGAGAGAGAGAGCGAGAGAGAGACAGAGACAGAGACAGAGAGAGAGAGAGAGAGAGAGAGAGAGAGAGAGAGAGAGAGAGAGAGAGAGAGAGATAGAGAGAGAGAGAGAGAGAGAGAGAGAGAGAGAGAGAGAGAGAGAAGTTGACCCCTTGCTCCAGCTGAGGCAAGGGCTATAGGCTGTAAGTGAAGGGGCGGGGTAGTGGGTGAACTAAGTGGCTGATTGATTTCTCCAGCTCTCACTCCCTCAGACCTCGAACCACCCCCCCCCCCCCCCTTAGTACAATGATCCAGGTGCTGACCCCCCCAGAGACTCCCCCCGTTGACCCCTCTGAGCGGAGCCAGAGGTCAGGGGTCAAGGCAGAATCCTCCCCCTGTCTGTCTGTGTGTTTTTCTCCAGGCTAGGAAGGAGAGATGAAGCAAGCTCTAGGAAAATGATGGTCGCTGCCTGTCTGTCCCATATGTAACTGTTTTTCTAATGGCTAGAACAGGATAGAACCCAAATGGATGATGTGAATTTGTGAGAAAACAGGACTTTTGGCTGCACTTTAATATCTGGAGGGGCAAAAAAATAAAAAAAATAAGACTTTCACATAAGGCTGTAATAATGAATTGTCTGTGTGCGGGAGAAAGTTACAGCTTGTCCTTGTATGTCTATTTATACCCATCCTTGTTGGTAATGATATTTGCAGTTATTTGATCCCAGGCATCCATGGTTGATTTAATCCAAAACAAACAGTCAGAATATATGCTAGACAGACTCAGAGCAATTAGCATAACATAGTATTTGTTTTATTCATGACTTTTGACTGGAGTAAATACTCATCAGTCATGTCTTGAATGAAAATTCTCTCTCTCTCTCTCTCTCTCTCCCCCCCACTCATAGGAGTAACTTATTTTTATGTGTGTGCAAATGACAGATGTTTTTCTCTCCTTGTATATGAACTTGCGCTGGGCTGGGCTGGGCTCCCCCACCCAGCCTGTAGTTAGCTCTAGCCTTTCAGCCTGTACTCTGTAAAGCAGCTGTTTTGTTTCAGGTTACTCTCTAACTGACGCTCAGGTATCAGTAGCCCTGGCAGCGTTCAGTCAGCCCAGTGTTCAGCGCGCGGTGTTCAGTCAGCACATGGCAGTCTTGCATGCTCACTACAGGAGATCTCTATCATGAATTAAAAAGGATTGAATGCCTCGTAAAGAACAAGTGATGTCTACGGTGAAGTGAAGTATCAAATTGGGTCTAGACTCCAGACAGTCAAGGGTTGCGTGGCCATTTTTTATTTAGGTAAATTCCCCCTGTATGAAGTGTAATGACAGGAGCTCAGTGAATAACAGTAGTATGGGAGGAAGCAGAGGAGCGTTATTAAGGCAGGGGGATGCTGCCAGTGTTGATGAGGACTAGAGGAAACAGACAACAACCTGTAAGCACTAACCAGCATCCGTAGACGGACAGCAGACTGACTAATTACAGGCTGTACAGGAAAGAGAGAGAGGGGGACAGAGAGAAAGACGGACAGAGAGAGAGAAAGGGGGTACTTTACTACTTCCTGCAAGCAGACAGCTGAAGATGAGAAGATGCTCCTCTCTCCTTTTAATTAGGCCCAATTACAAGGCTGGCCCGCCAGGCCTTATAACACGCTAAGCACCAGCCCACTTGTGTATGTTTGTGGCTCTGAACCAACTGCTTATTATGGTGCTGGAGTGTTGAGCAACCCCAGGGCCTAGGCTCCAAGAGGGCTTCATGTTTGTCTTTGTGGCTTTCATGAGAACTGAAAGCATGAAAACGGCAAAGAAAAGAACCCTGTTCTCAGCAGTAAACCTCACTGGTTCTCACAGTCAGTCAGCTAGCAAGGGACAACCTCTATTTGTATTTGTATTTGTATTTATTATGTATCCCCATTAGCTGCTGCCAACGCAGCAGCTACTCTTCCTGGGGTACAGCAAAATTAAGGCAGTTATACAATTTTAAAAACATTACAATACATTCATAACATATTTCACAACACACTAAGTGTGTGCCCTCAGGCCCTTACTCCACTACCACATATCTACAACACAAAATCCATGTTTATGTGTGTGTATAGTGCGTATGTTATCATGTGTGTGTATGCATGTGTCTGTGTCTATGTTTGTGTTGCTTCACAGGCCCCGCCAATCCATAAGGTGTATTTTTATCTGTTTTTTAAATCTAATTTTACTGCTTGCATTAGTTACTTGATGTGGAATAGAGTTCCATGTAGTCATGGCTCTATTTAATACTGTGCGCCTCCCATAGTCTGTTCTGGACTTGGGGACTGTGAAGAGACCTCTGGTGGCATGTCTTGTGGGGTGTGCATGGGTGTCCGAGCTGTGTGCCAGTAGTTCAAGCATACAGCTCGGTGCATTCAACATGTCAATACCTCTCACAAATACAAGTAGTGATGAAGTCAATCTCTCCTCCACTTTGAGCCAGGAGAGACTGACATGCATATTATTAATGTTAGCTCTCTGTGTACATCCAAGGGCCAGCTGTGCTGCCCTGTTCTGAGCCAATTGCAAAGTCCCTCTTTGTGGCACCTGACCACTTGACTGAACAGTAGTCCAGGTGCGACAAAACTACGGCCTTTAGGACCTGCCTTGTTGAAAGTGCTTTTAAAAAGGCAGAGCAGCGCTTTATTATGGACAGACTTCTCCCCATCTTAGCTACTGTTGTATCAATATGTTTGACCATGACAGTTTACAATTCAGGGTTACTCCAAGCAGTATTTTGTTGAGTTGTAGTATTTTGTTGAGGTTTAGTGAATGATTTTTCCCAAACACAATGCTTTTAGTTTTTGAAATATTTAGGACTAACGTATTCCTTGCCACCCATTCTGAAACTAATTGCTGCTCTTTGTTAAGTGTTGCAGTAATTTCAGTCGCTGTAGTAGCTGACATCTATTGTGTTGAGTCATCCACATACATAGACAAACTCGCTTTACTCATAGCATGACTTTAGTAAAGATTGAAAAAGTAAGGGGCCTAGACAGCTGCCCTGGGGAATTCCTGATTCTACCTGGATTATGTTGGAGAGACGATTAAAGAACACCTTATGTGTTCTGTTAGACAGGTAACTCTTTAGCCACAATATAGCAGGGGGTGTAAAGCCGTAACGCATACATTTTTCCAGCAGCAGACTCTGATCGATAATGTCAAAAGCCATACTGAAGTCCAACAAAACACCCCCACAATCTTTTTATCATAAATTTATCTCAGCCAATCATCAGTCATTTGTGTAAGTGCTGTGCTTGTTGAATGTCCTTCCCTATAAGCGTGCTGAAAGTATGTTGTCAATTTGTTTACTGTAAAATAGCATTATATCTAGTCAAACTATTTTTTCCAAAACTTTACTAAGGGTTGGTAACAGGCTGATTGGTTGGCTATTTGAGCCAGTAAAGGGGGCTTTACTATTCTTAAGTAGTAGAATTACTTTTGCTTCCCTCCAGGCCTGAGGGCACACACTTTCTAGTAGGCTTAAATTTAAGATGTGGCAATATCGTCCTCTATAATCCTCAGTACTTTTCAATCCAAGTTGTCAGACCCCGGTGGCTTATCATTGTTGATAGACAACAATAATTCTTTCACCTCTTCCACCCTCACTTTATGGAATTCAAAATTATAATGCTTGTCTTTTATAATTTGGTCACATATACTTGGATGTGTAGTGTCAACATTTGTTGCTGGCATGTCATAACTAAGTTTGCTAATCTTGCCAATTAAAAAATAATTAAAGTAGTTGGCAATATCAGTCAGTTTTGTGATGAATGAGCCATCTGATTCAATGAATGATGGAGCTGAGTTTGCCTTTTTTCTAAAGATTTCATTTAAGGTGCTCCAAAGCTTTTTACTATCATTGTTTATGTCAATTATCTTTGTTTCATAGTGTAGTTTCTTCTTCTTTTTATTCAGTTTAGTCACATGATTTCTTAATTTGCAATACATTTGCCAATTGGTTGTGCAGACAGACTATTTTCCATTCCCTTTGCCTCATCCCTCTCAAACATAACATTTTTCAATTCCTCATCAATCCACGGGGATTTAACAGTTTTTACAGTAATTTTCTTAATGGGTGCATGCTTATTAGCAACTGGGATAAGCAATTTCATAAATGTGTAAAGTGCAGCATCTGTTTGCTCCTCATTACACCCCACGGACGGACAAACATTCTTTACATCAACAACATAGGAATCACTACAAAACTTATTGTATAACTTATTGTATAGGCTCTTATACACTATATTAGGCCCATCCTTTGGAACTTTGGTTTACCTAGATATGGCTACTATATTGTGATCACTACATCCGATGGATCTGGATACTGCTTTCAAGCTAATTTCTGCAGCAATATTCAATACATGTTGACCAATAATCAATACATGTTGATGATTTCATTCCTGTGCTGTTTTTAACTTCCCTGGTAGGTTGACTGATAATCTAAACCAGGTTGCAGGCACTGGTTACAGTTTAAAGCTTTTTCTTGAGTGGGCAGCTTGATGAAAGTCAGTCAATATTTATATCACCCAGAAAATATACCTCTCTGCTGATATCACATACATTGTCAAGCATTTCACACATGTTATCCAGATACTGACATGTTAGCACTTGGTTGTCTATAGCAGCTTCACGAATGGGCTTTAGGTGAGGCAGATGACCTTGTAGCCATATTACTTCAACAGTATTTAACATGAGATTCTCTCTAAGCTTTACAGGAATGTTGTCACGTCTGCTCCCGCTCTTCCCCCCCAGTGCTTTAGGGTGCCAGGCTGCCCTGCATCACGCACTCCTGCCATCTATTACGCACACCTGCCTTCCCTCGTCACGCGCATCAGCGATATTGGACTCACCTGGACTTAGTCATCACCTGTTTATTTCCTCCCCTATATTTGTCAGTTCCGTTGCTCTGTTCCCGGCTGCTGCATTAATTGTAATTTGTCTGTGTTGCCCGTGTGCTGACGCTGTTCCTGTCTCATTCTATGTCCGTTCCCTATTAAATGTTTGACTCCCTGTACCTGCTTCGTCTCTCCAGCGTCATTCCATGTGACAGAATGCAGCAGCCAACATACGAAGCATCGGGGAGTACTGGCGTTCTGGTTGTTGGTGACATCGGCTGTGGGTCACCGCCGATGGAACCGGGGGTGCCTAGCTAGCTCATCGGGCTTCCACGCCTTAGCTGGCTCGAGAGGTTTCCTTGCCCCGGTTGGCTCGGATGGCGACCCACGTTGGGCCTCAGCCGGATCCCACGTTGGGCCTTGGCTCGGCGGGTTTCCATTCCACGTCACACTCCACCGGATCTTCGGGCTCCCTCTCTGCAGCGGGATCAACAGGCGTCTTGCCTCAGCCGGATCGTCAGGCTTCCATGCCTCAGCCAGCTCGCCAGGCTCCCATGCTCCTGCCAGTTCATTGGGCTTCCACGCCCCAACCCACTTGCCCAGCACCCATGTCTCGGCCGGGTTCGCCCAGGTGGGACGCCGGGTGGCGCCCCTGGGGGGGGGGGGTACTGTCACATCTGCTCCTGCTCTCCCCGGCCATCTATTACGCACACCTGCCTTCCCTCATCAGTGATATTGGACTCACCTGGACTCAGTCATGACCTGTTTATTTCCTCCCCTATATTTGTCAGTTCGCTTGCTCTGTTCCCTGCTGCTGCATTAATAGTTTTTTGTTTGCGTTATTCGTTTGGTGACGCTGTTCCTGTCTCGTTCTATGTCCGTTCCTTATTAAATGTTTGACTCCTTGTACCTGCTTCGTCTCTCCAGCGTCATTCCATGTGACAAATGTGGTTCTGATATAAACAGCAACACCTTCACCATTGGCATTTCTGTATTTTCTGTAAATGTTATAACCTTGTATTGCTATCACTGTATCATCAAAGGTATTATCTAAGGGAGTTTCAGAGAAAGTCAAAATATGAATGTCATCTGTTACTAGCAAATTATTGATTTTATGACCCTTCTTTCATATGTTAATGTGGGCTATTTTGGGCACTTTTCTACTGAGATGCTTACTTATTTTTATTGCTTTACTGGGGTGCTTAGCAGAAGTAGATATGCTCATGTTATTTATGTTAGTGCAGGGTGAGCTGCACACAGTGGACAGTATAAATCCGGTTCAAAGGCACATGATTACTGCATACAATAGTTGTAGGATCAGCAGAGGCATTCAAGACAGTTAGAGGGACATAAATTAGGTTATTTACATTGTGTCTACCATCGCCTCTGGTGTAATGACATTTGCTGAAGCATTATGCTAACTCTGCGTCACAATGGTAGGGATTAGCTGAGCTGGGCTTGAGTCATTGATAAGCCAGTTTCTCAATGCAGCCTTATAATGCTGTGAAAGGATCCAGGATCATCCACTGTATCATCTAAGTGTTTCAGAGATCAGAGATCACAAGTTAAACTTCAACCTTTCCTTTGTCTATGTAGTCAGGCCCATCCCTCTTGAGTCTTGATGTATAATTTGGTCCCACCTGTCAGTAAAATCTTTAGACCTCCCATTTTCCTTTGCAATCAACCCTTCTAGTGTATAATAGTGGTTGACAGTTATTTTGAAGGAATCCAATACTAACATATTTGTTTTAAAAATGAAAACCTTCCCCAGCATAATCAAGAGACAGTATATCGTGTTACATCTGTACCTTAAATCACCCATACAACTGTTTGTGGAAATGTGTAAAACAGGGAGTTACCATACTTGTACATTTGCCCAAAAGTTAACCACTAATAATAATAATAATAGTTCTGGGTAATACCAGAACATATGTAACACATGTCTTAGAGGCTTTCTATAAGGATGCATGGAGGAAGATTAGAAGCATGAGAGAATGACCAAAATGCCTGATTATGTTATGGCTCTTGATGGGTTAATTTCTCTCACTCCCAACACTCACATGCTGTACACACACACACACGCACGCACACACGCACGCGTGCACACACACACACACACACACTCTGCTGATGTAACAGTAGTATGTGTGACCTGTCATCTGTGATGGATGTGTCCCCCTGCAGCAGGAACATGTTGTACTTTCAGATCACGTTATGCTGTTCATTCTACTTTGTTATTCACAAACTCCTCTTGCTGGTGTTCCTATTTTGTTTTAGATTGTCATAATAGTCTATTAACTGTGTTGTGTTTGAGTTCATGCGTACTACAATGATTCATTGATAAACCTCAGTTCACAAAAGAAAAATGTCCACACCAGTAGATGCTATGACTGGCTCAGCTCTTAGTAACAATTCTGGGATCAGAGGATCAGAGGCCTGGTCTGGCCTCAGCTCATACAGTAGCCCCATGCCTAATCTGCTCCCAGTCCCCCTGAATACAAGCCACAGTATACATTTTTACATTTACATTTTAGTCATTTAGCAGACGCTCTTATCCAGAGCGACTTACAGTAGTGAATGCATACATTTCATTTCATGCATTTTTTTAATATTTTTTTATACGGAAAGCCTTGATCATCTTACTAACACTCAAGGCTAGTAGGGAAACTAGATGCTTTGGTATAGGCAGAGTTATGTCTGCCACTCATCATTGTTCTATGCTGGTTGGAAATACATGCTATTCAGTCTTTTTCTCAACAAGATGGCGCCAACGGACATGGTAGCTCTGTTTCTTGCTCCTAGCCAATTTTGCAGTATATATATATATATATGAAATCTATATCTATAGATATATATATATATATCTATAGATATAGTTGAAGTCGGAAGTTTACATACACTTATATTGGAGTCATTAAAACTCGTTTTTCAACCACTCCACAAATTTCTTGTTAATAAACTAGAGTTTTGGCAAGTCGTTTAGGACATCTACTTTGTACATGACACAAGTCATTTTTCAAACAATTGTTTACAGACAGATTATTTCACTTATAATCCACTGTATCACAATTCCAGTGGGTCAGAAGTTTACATACTGTGCCTTTAAACAGCTTGGAAAATTCCAGAAAATGATGTCATGGCTTTAGAAGCTTCTGATAGGCTAATTGACATAATTTGAGTCAATTGGAGGTGTACCTGTGGATGTATTTCAAGGCATACCTTCAAACTCAGTGCCTCTTTGCTTGACATCATGGGAAAATCAAAAGAAATCAGCCAAGAGCTCAGAAAGAAATTGTAGACCTCCACAAGTCTGGTTCATCCTTGGGAGCAAATTCCAAATGCCTGAAGGTACCACGTTCATCTGTACAAACAATAGTACGCAAGTATAAACACCATGGGACCACGCAGCTGTCATACCGCTCAGGAAGGAGACACTTTCTGTCTCCTAGAGATGAACGTACTTTGGTGTGAAAAGTGCAAATCAATCCAGAACAACAGCAAAGGACCTTGTGAAGATGCTGGAGGAAACAGGTACAAAAGTATCTATATCCACAGTAAAACGAGTCCTATATCGACATAACCTGAAAGGCCGCTCAGCAAGGAAGAAGCCACTGCTCCAAAACCGCCATAAAAAAGCCAGGCTACGGTTTGCAACTGCACTTGGGGAGAAAGATTGTACTTTTTGGAGAAATGTCCTCTGGTCTGATGAAACAAAAATAGAACTGTTTTGCCATAATGACCATCGTTATGTTTGGAGGAAAAAGGGGGAGGCATGCAAGCCGAAGAACACCATCCCAACCGTGAAGCATGGGGGTGGCAGCATCATGTTGTGGGGGTGCTTTGCTGCAGGAGAGTCTGGTGCACTTCACAAAATATATGGCATCATGAGGAAGGAAAATTACGTGGAAGCACATATTGAAGCAACATCTCAAGACATCGGTCAGGGAGTTAAAGCTTAGTTGCAAATGGGTCATCCAAATGGACAATGACCCCAAGCATACTTCCAAAGTTGTGGCAAAATAGCTTAAGAACAACAAAGTCAAGGTATTGGAGTGGCCATCACAAAGCCCTGACCTCAATCCTACAGAACATTGGTGGGCAGAACTGAAAAAGTGTGTGTGAGCAAGGAGGCCTACAAACCTGACTCAGTTACTCCAGCTCTGTCAGGAGAAATGGGCCAAAATTCATCCAACTTATTGTGGGAAGCTTGTGGAAGGCTACCCGAAACGTTTGATCCAAGTTAAACAATTTAAAGGCGATGTTACCAAATACTAATTGAGTGTATGTACACTTCTGTCCCACTGGGAATGTGATGAAAGAAATAAAAGCTGAAATAAATCATTCTCTCTACAATTATTCCGACATTTAACATTCTTGAAATAAAGTGGTGATCCTAACTGACCTAAGACAGGGAATTTCTACTTGGATTAAGTGTCAGGAATTGTGAGAAACTGAGTTTAAATGTATTTGGCTAAGGTGTATGTAAACTTCCAACTTCGACTGTATATACAGTGGGGCAAAAAAGTATTTAGTCAGCCACCAATTGTTCAAGTTCTCCCACTTAAAAATATGAGAGAGGCCTGTAATTCTCATCATAGGTACACGTCAACTATGACAGACAAAATAAGAAAAAAAAATCCAGAAAATCACATTGTAGGATTTTTTATGAATTTATTTGCAAATTATGGTGGAAAATAAGTATTTCGTCACCTACAAACAAGCAAGATGTCTGGCACTCACAGACCTGTAACTTCTTCTTTAAGAGGCTCCTCTGTCCTCCACTCGTTACCTGTATTAATGGCACCTGTTTGAACTTGTTATCAGTATAAAAGACACCTGTCCACAACCTCAAACAGTCACACTCCAAACTCCACTATGGCCAAGACCAAAGAGCTGTCAAAGGACACCAGAAACAAAATTGTAGACCTGCACCAGGCTGGGAAGACTGAATCTGCAATAGGTAAGCAGCTTGGTTTGAAGAAATCAACTGTGGGAGCAATTATTAGGAAATGGAAGACATACAAGACCACTGATAATCTCCCTCGATCTGGGGCTCCACGCAAGATCTCACCCCGTGGGGTCAAAATGATCACAAGAACGGTGAGCAAAAATCCCAGACGCACACGGGGGGACCTAGTGAATGACCTGCAGAGAGCTGGGACCAAAGTAACAAAACCTACCATCAGTAACACACTACGCTGCCAGGGACTCAAATCCTGCAGTGCCAGACTTGTCCCCCTGCTTAAGCCAGTACATGTCCAGGCCCGTCTGAAGTATGCTAGAGAGCATTTGGATGATCCAGAAGAGGATTGGGAGAATGTCATATGGTCAGATGAAACCAAAATATAACTTTTTGGTAAAAACTCAACTCGTCGTGTTTGGAGGACAAAGAATGCTGAGTTGCATCCAAAGAACACCATACCTACTGTGAAGCATGGGGGTGGAAACATCATGCTTTGGGGCTGTTTTTCTGCAAGGGACCAGGACGACTGATCCGTGTAAAGGAAAGAATGAATGGGGCAATGTATCGTGAGATTTTGAGTGAAAACCTCCTTCCATCAGCAAGGGCATTGAAGATGAAACGTGGCTGGGTCTTTCAGCATGACAATGATCCCAAAGACACCGCCCGGGCAACGAAGGAGTGGCTTCGTAAGAAGCATTTCAAGATCCTGGAGTGGCCTAGCCAGTCTCCAGATCTCAACCCCATAGAAAATCTTTGGAGGGAGTTGAAAGTCCGGGTTGCCCAGCGACAGCCCCAAAACATCACTGCTCTAGAGGAGATCTGCATGGAGGAATGGGCCAAAATACCAGCAACAGTGTCTGAAAAGCTTGTGAAGACTTACAGAAAACGTTTGACCTGTGTCATTGCCAACAAAGGGTATATAACAAAGTATTGAGATAAACTTTTGTTATTGACCAAATACTTATTTTCCACCATAATTTGCAAATAAATTCATTAAAAATCCTACAATGTGATTTTCTGGAATTTTTCTCATTTTGTCTGTCATAGTTGAAGTCTACCTATGATGAACATTACAGGCCTCTCTCATCTTTTTAAGTGGGAGAACTTGCACAATTGGTGGCTGACTAAATACTTTTTTGCCCCACTGTATATGCAGTACCATTCAAAAGCTTGGACACACCTACTCATTCAAGGGGTTTTCTTTATTTTACTATTTTCGACATTGTAGAATAATAGTGAAGATGTCAAAACTATGAAATAACACATATGGAATCATGTAGTAACCAAAAAAGTTTTCAACAAATCAAAATATATTTGAGATTTTAGATTCTTCAAAGTAGCCACCCTTTGCCTTGATGACAGCTTTGCACACTCGTGGCATTCTCTCAACTAGTTTTATGAGAATACCTGGAATGCTTTTCCAACAGTCTTGAAGGTGTTCTCACATATGATGAGCACTTGTTGCCTGCTTTTCCTTCACTCTGCGGTCCAACTCATCCCAAACCATCTCAATTGGGTTGAGGTCGGGTGATTCTGGAGGCCAGGTCATCTGATGCAGCACTCCATCACTCTCCTTCTTGGTCAAATAGCCCTTACACAGCTTGGAGGTGTGCTTTGGGTCACTATGTATACAAAAGTATGTGGACACCCCTTCAAATGAATGGATTTGGCCACGCAATCTCCATAGACAAACATTGGCTGTTGAATGGCCTTACTTAAGAACTTAGTGACTTTTAACGTGGCACCGTCGTAGGATGCCACCTTTCCAACAAGTCAGTTCATCAAATTGCTGCCATGCTAGAGCTGCCTCGGTCAACTGTAAATGATGCAATAACATCTCAGCCACGGAGTGGTAGGCCACACAAGCTCACAGAACCGGATCGCTGAGTGCTGAAGCACGTAGCACGTAAATATCGTCTTTCCTCGGTTGCAACACTCACTACCGAGTTTCAAACTGCCTCTGGAAGCAACGTCAGCACAAGAACTGTTCGTTGGGAGCTTCATGAAATGGGTTTCCAAGCCTGCGCAATGCCAAGCGTCAGCTGTAGTGGTGTAAAGCTCGCCGCCATCGGACTCTGGAGCAGTGAAAATGTGTTCTCTGGAGTGATGAATCACACTTCACCATCTCGCAGTTCAACGGAAGAATCTGGGTTTGGCGGATACCAGGAGAACGCTACTTGTCCGAATGCATACTCAACTGTGAAGTTTGGTGGAGGAGGAATAATGGTCTGGGGCTGTTTTTCATGGTTCAGGCTAGGCCTCTTAGTTCCAGTGAACGGAAATCTTAATGCTACAGCATACAATAACATTCTAGATGATTCTGTGCTTCCAACTTTGTGGCAACAGTTTGGGGAAGGCCCTTTCCTGTTTCAGCATGACAAAGCCCCGTGCACAAAGTGAGGTCGATATAGAAAGGGTTTATCGAGATCGGTGTGGAAGAACTTGACTGGCTTGCACAGAGCCCTGACCTCAACCCCAACGAACATATTTGGGATGGATTGGAACACTAGCCAAGCCTAATTGCCCAACATCATTGCCTGACCTATCTAATGCTCTTGTGGTTGAATGGATCAAGACCCCGCAGCAATGTTCCAACATCTAGTGGAATGCCTTCCCAGATAAGTTGAGGCTGTTATAGCAGCAAAGGGGGACCAACACCATATTAATGCTCGTGATTTTGGGATGTTCGACAAGCAGGTGTCCACATACTTTTGGACATGTTGTGTATGTATTGTTTTGTATTGCAAGGTATTACTGCACTGTTGGAGCTAAAAACACAAGCATTTCGCTGCACCTGCGATAACATCTGCAAATATGTGTACGTGACCAATAAACATTGATTTGACTTGATTTAAATGCTACATGAGAAATTGCATTGACAAGGGCAACAGACTGTCCCCTTAGGTATTGCAGATACTGTACATATAGTGTGACCACGGCATTTCTAGAATGGACACCGCTAAGCCTCTACAATGTCTTTTAGTCCTTTACTCTGAGGTGGAGTGCATACTCTTGGCATGACGTATAGGCATCTGGTTGGCATGGTTTAAATGGAAATGGTTTAGCCCCTCTCTGGCATTGAGGGTTGGAGAGGACGTGTACCGGGCAGGGCATCTCTTTGGCATAAGGTCTCGGGGCATGGCATAGCATGCACCCTGCTGTCGCCAAGTGTTGCTCATGGTGGGTGTGGCTACATGGTGAAGTATGGGTTTACTTGGAGGGGAAGGGTGGCATCTGTGTGGCATTGAGTGACTGGTTGACATCGGCACAGAGATGTCATGCCATACAGTCACTACCGTACGTACTGTGGTCACTTGCTCCATACTGTAACTTCATAGTGTCCTTAGTGACATTACAAATACAAAATACATCATCCAAAAACACTGATCTAACTAGCTCATGTGTTTTCCACCCATTTCTGCTCACTGCTATGTAGCTGCTTGTAGGCCTAGGAAGTCTTGCCCTTGTGACTGGCAATGGACACACACGGTCCAGCTTTCACCGTCAGAAGTGGACAAAATGCATTGTAGATAATGCCTCCACACCTCTGTACTCAGTTGTGCCCCCTCCACTCCTCTATCCCTTTACCTCTACACCCCTCTCCCCTTTACCCGTTCGCCTCTCTCCCCACCCCACCTCTCCCTGCCGCGCCTGGCTCTATCCAGCTGTGGGCTGGAGTTAGCATTAGCGGTTAGCGTCAGAGTGGAGGGCGCAGAGGGAGCTGTCAGTGACAAAGCACACTACAAAGCACCCTGTGATATTAAATCACCTCATCTCCAGCTCATTGGCCAAGGGAAAGAATGCCGGAGGCATCAGAGCTCGTGATTTATGTCCCAGCGCAGCATAAAACAGATGAATGGTTTACAATAAGAGGGACGTTGTTAAAGTCCACAGGGAAGGAGAGAGAGAGGCAGAGGGAGGGAGGGAGGGAGGGAGGGAGGGAGGGAGGGAGGGAGGAGGGAGGGAGGGAGGGAGGGAGGGAGGGAGGGAAAAGCAGGTCAGAAGAAGTGTGGAGGGCTTTTAGGGTTGTTGCTTGAGAGATGACTCAGGCAGAATATGTTCTACTTTTTAACAATTGCCTTATCAATTGATGATCTTTGACAAAGTTTAAGCACAGGAATTTGACCAAAAGATAAGGTCGGTAGAAAAAAGCAAACTGTTTGAAATGGGTATTTAAAATCCCCAACTTGTTTTATTATCTATGAAATGTAATTTCACTAATCTCAAAGCTGTCCTCTGATGCTATGTGTGTGAGAGGCTATTCTCTTCCCTCCCACTGTACACAGACGTCAATTTAACGTCTATTCCACGTTGGTTCAACATCATTCAACCAGTGTCTGCCCAGTGGGCTGTTTCTAACAAACAATGAGAAATGACTCCCCCCATATTGTGGAAACCAACAGACCAGGAAACTCACACCAAACATTAATGGTGTGCTGACGTCAGTCGCCTGTCCTTTTGGTGACCAAACTTCAATCCCCCACACTTTTAGTCGTCTCTTTCTTTCTTTCTCTCTCTCTCTCTCTCTCTCTCTCTCTCTCTCTCTCCCTCTCCCCCTCTCTCTCTCTCTCTCTCTCTCTCTTTCTCTCTCGCTCTCTCGCTCGCTCTCTCTCTCTCTCTCTTTCTCTCTCTCTCTCTTCCGCTCTCTCTCTCTCTCTCTCCCCCCCTCTCTCTCTCTCTCTCGCTCTCTCTCTCTCTTTCTCTTTCTCTCGCTCTCTCTCTCTCTCTCTCTTCCGCTCTCTCTCTTTCACTCTCTCTCTCTCTCTCTCTCTCTCTCTCACTCTCTCTCTCATACACACACACAGCAGAATGAGCTCATCTCATCAGCATCTTATCATCTTAGATGAGCATGCCATTGTTTTGATAGGAACTGGTCTATTTCTAGAGGTCAGATCCATAAATGGATGTATTCGGACACATTCAAAGAATTGCTCAAATATTTTACAAAGAATGTCACATTGGAAAAGAACTTGACCTCTGCAAGTGGAAATTTCTTTGGTGAACTTTTGAGTCTTTAAGCCCAGAGGAACATCGGTGTCACTACTTACGCCTTGAGCAGACAGTTAAAAAGAAATAGAATACATACCACATTATTATGTGAATAATCCTCTTTATCACAATCTTAAGTCCTTTTGACTTTTCAGTGTTGAGCAGGAAGGTTTCTACATTACAGCAATTTTTCTCTACACAATAGTATAAAATGGACAGAATGTGTGAATACTATATTGTCCCAGTCGTGTTGTTCCAGTTGATGCTGCTCAGGTAGTAGAATAGGGAAGCCTGTATTGTGGGGACAAAACTTATTTTCTTTCCTGATAGAGAAAAGGGAGAGCTGTTTGCCTCCTCCTCCTTTGTGACTGACTGTCAGTGGCCCACCAGTAAGCCGAGGCGCGCTCCTCTGCTTTTCTTTCTTCCCTCTGTTTCTCATTCTCAGTTGCTGAACTTTGTGTAACTGCACGTCCTGAACGTTTGACCCCACACACACACTCCTGCCCCTGTCTGCTAACGAGAGAAAAACAATGAGGATGGAGAGGGCCTATAGTGTTCCTCCAGCCTGCGCTGTGAGGCCTTTTGATGCTGAAGCCAGGAGCCAGCTGGGCGGGTGAGAGGAGAAACTGAACTGGAGACTGACTGGAAGAGAACCAGGGGCACTGACATGACGTTACCCCACACCCTGCAACCCCACCCTGGGTTTGAATCAGGAGCCACGTGCCACAGGAGCGTGGAGGACCAGAGGGCGGCTGTTGGTTTTGGCGGGCGAAGGCGCTGCTGTGGGCTGAGATGAGATCCATCCAGGGGTATGAGGGAGGCCATGGTCCAGGGGTGGTGTAGTGCTGAAACTCTCCACCTCTCTCCCTCCCCATGCAGGGAGATTTGCACAGCTGCCTGTGAGAGAGAAGAATCTCTCCCCTGTGTTAACATACCAGCGTGCTCCTGTGAAGCTCTCTCCAACACACATAGATGAAGAAAGGCACTGGGAGTCAGTCAGAGGCACTCTGCCCACTAGGCAGCCCAGAACAAATAAAGTTCAAGGGCCTGGACTTCTCTTTTATTGTATTTATTTAATTCAGCTCACATAAATGTTATTTATATGAATAAGGAATGTGAGATATGTGTTAAGTTCCAGCTATTACTCTTTTCCCCCAGTTGTCCTTTTCTCCGCTTTAGAGGAGTGTGAGGGGTGTAGCTGGCGCGGTGTTTGCCAAGGGTGTGTGACTGATATTTGGTGCCTGATGATCAATCATATCTGTAATTAGGTCTGCAGTGCGCTGCAAGTGTATTTTCTGCATGTGGACAGGTAATCAGATCCAACACATGAATCGAGTGGAAATTTCCTGGCTTTTGGAAATGAGCGGTGTCTGGGAAATGATTTGTCATCAGGACTGCAGCTGCACTTTCTGGTTAAACTGGAAGCCGCTTTCGCTCTCTTTCTCTCTCCTCTTTACTCTTGTTCTCTTTCTGCCTCGCTCTCTTCTGTTCTTTCGCCCACATCTGTCTTTTGCGCTCTTTCTCTTTACGTACGACTGTTTCTTTTCTTTCGTTCTCTCTCCTTCTCCCTCTGTCTGTTTCACTCTCTCTTTCCCTCCCTCTCTCTGCTGCTTCGCCCACCAGCTTGCTCCAGATGTGCAGAGAGAGACAGAGGAGGAAAGTGAAAGACCACCTGTCTGCTGCATGTGTTTCAATAGCCAGCCACAACCCAGCCCCTGGCCCTCACTGATGCCTTCCCAAGCTGCAGCCAGACAGAGGCTGGAGGGCTGAGAGAGAGGGGAGAAGGAGGGGCCCCTGGGGGACCAGAACAGCACACTCCTGCTGCCTTCAGCCTCTTGGGGCCCTAGTCTGTCTGTCTGCCTTCAACAAGCCTCAATGACAGATATTTAACACTGTCTTCTTTATGGGCCAAAGGGATGAGGGCTAAATGTGATACACAGGCCTCTTAACATGCACATAAAGTCAGCATATCGCTCAGGTTGTGAAAGTAGTACATTAATAGGTTAGTCATTTAGCAGACGGGCTGATCCACAGCAACGTAAAGTAGTGAGTGCACGCATTTGCAAATGTTTTCGCACTGGCCCCGGTGAGAATCGAACCCACAACCCTAACGTTGCAAGAGCCATGCTCTACCAACTGAACCTCATGGGATCAAACTCTACGCTCTACTCCACAGACCTAGCTGTGCACTGAAATACCATAGGCATTTTATTCAAGTGCCTGGTTGGTGAACTTAGCACACTGATCTCCAAAAATAATGTATATCCAATTGATTTAGTCTGAAATGAATTCAATACCCAGAGGTCCTATAGGGCCATGAGGGGACCCCGACTAACTGACACAGTGCATGAAAGTGCATTGTAAGTGGAACAAGCTCCCTCACGACGCCAGGACAGCGGAGTCAATCACCACCTTCCGGAGACACCTGAAACCCCACCTCTTTAAGGAATACCTAGGATAGGATAAAGTAATCCTTCTAACCCCCCCCCCCCCAAAAAAAGATTTAGATGCACTATTGTAAAGTGGTTGTTCCACTGGATATCATAAGGTGAATGCACCAATTTGTAAGTCGCTATGGATAAGAGCGTCTGCTAAATGACTTAAATGTAAAAATGTAAAATGTAATAACATCACTGATGTTAATTGACACCTGGGAAATCATGTTGGGAAAATCCCCCAATGAAATACAGAGAGATCGGTTCTCAACAAACACAAGGATGCTGTTATTTGCTGTTAGTTCATGTTTTCCATTAACTATACTGCAATCCTTTGCCAAACGGCCCCAAGCGCTTAGCATAACGCTAGTCCATAAACTTGAAGGATGAAGAAAGGTTTCTGTTTTTCATTTGACATCTTTCTTAGCGTTGAACCATTTATTAAATTGTCAGAATTGTGAAATAAGTTCTCCTAGCACCTTTTGCAACTTTTACTGTACAACTTCATGTAATTCTACTTACTTCCCATTGTGTGTGGTACAGGTGTAGTAGTTATACCTGTGGTAATTCACTACTAAATAATTGACATAGACTTGTGAAACGGTATAATAATTACTCCTGAGGTACTTAGTCTTGTTTCTCACTCTCCCTCCTGTCTCCCCTAAGGGCTGCTGCCTCCGTCTTGCTGCTTTGTGACTTCATGAGTCCTAGGCTGGGCCTGTATTCACAAAGCGTCTCAGTGGGAGTGTCCAGGTCCCCCCTAACCCATGGAGTCTTAAAGGTCAAACTGATCCTAGATCAGCACTCCTGCTCTAAGACTCATTGTGAATACAGCCCTGGCGTTGCCATGACAAAGCTGGGGTCAGAAGGGCAGCTGTCTGTCTGTTTTTGTTTGGATTATATTTTCTCCGGAAAAGCCGACCCTGTGTTCCTTCCTGAAGTATTTGTTTGCACCCCCCCTTTTAAATTTTATTTTCAGAATAAATAGCCATTATTTTGACAACAGAGTTTTCACTCCAGGGTTATAAATATAGTGGAAGGAGGCACATTCTGCAGACAATACACACATGGGGATAGACAGACAGGCAGACGGACAGGTGGACAGGCAGACAGACAGGCAGGCAGAGAAGCAGACAGACAGACAGACAAGCGGATAGGCTGACAGACAGTCAGGCAGGTGGACATCCTTTCCCATCAGAGACTGACTAGTGATCCTACTGAGTTATTGGCCCTGACAGCCTGTCTCTTTATTAGCATTATAACTACATTACCGTGGAGGCCCTGTGTTTTCACGTCTGGCCTCATTGGCCATTGTCTGAAGAGCAGGAGAAGAGGAGTGTAGAGGAGGTCATTTCACAGTTCCTATTGCTCTCTTTGAATCAGCAGCCAGGCTAAGGCACAGTTAAGTTTAACCCCTCACAGGAGTACTGATTCACATGCTGGAAGTACAGATTAATTCTGCAGGTGCTAGCACTTTTGAGTTGATACACATACAGTGCATTCGTAAAAGTATTCAGACCCCTTGACTTTTTCCATATTTTGTTAAGTTACAGCCTTATTCTAAAATTGATTAAATAGTTTTTCCCCCTCATGAATCTACACACAATACCCCATAATGACAAAGCAAAAACTGTTTTTCAGAAATGTTTGTAAATGTATACATTTTTTAAATTGGAAATATCACATTTACATAAGTATTCAGGCCCTTTATTCAGTACTTTGTTGAAGCATCTTTGGGGAGCGTCGCTGCACAGCTATTTTCAGGTCTCTCCAGAGATGTTTGATCGGGTTCTAGTCCAGGCTCTGGCTGGGCCACTCAAGGACATTCAGAGACTTGTCCAGAAGCCACTCCTGCGTTTTCTTGGCTGTTTGCTTAGTGTCGTTGTCCTGTTGGAAGGTGAACCTTTGCCCCAGTCTGAGGTCCTGAGCGCTCTGGAGTAGGTTTTCATCAAGGATCTCACTGTACTTAATTTCGTTCATCTTGTCGTGACTTGACTTTAACATTAATTTGAAGACTGTTATTTATCTAATTAACTAACTATGTTTAATTGTCACCAGATTAAATGAATCATGTAGTAATTAACTCAGTAGGATCTGGTACATCACGAGAGCAGTTCTTTAAAGAGTTACCATCTCCCAAATTAAACTCTAAAGGTCTTTACCTATCACATCTATAAACAGTCAACTTATTAATCATAACTTCGTGTCATATCATCATTCTAAACAGTTGTAAAAAAAATGGCGCCGGAAGAAATGGCAGCAGTTTTACGGCGCCTAACCAATTGTGCTATTATGTGGGGGTTTTTTTGCGTTATTTGTAACTTGTGTTTGTACATAATGTTTCTGCCAACATATCTTACGGCAAAAAAACAGCTTCTGGATATCAGGACAGCCATCACTCACCTCGGATTAGACAAAGATTTTTTCTTCAACAAGCAGGACGCACAGGATGTACTCCAATCACCTGACAAGGCCAACATCCCAGTTATTAGCAAGAGGAAGAGACGCAGGTACAGAGGACACAGAGAGGGGTGCCTTGTAAGAATCCGCAGAAGGCGAGTGTGAAATCTGCCGTTACCGTCAATATTACTCGCCAACGTGCGATCATTGGACAATAAATTAGACGAGGTACGATCATGAATATCATACCAACGGGTTATCAAAAACTGTAACATCTTATGTTTCACGGAATTGTGGCTTAATGATGACATGGATATCAGCTAACGGGATATACTCTGCACCGTTGCACCGGCTAGATAGAACAGCACACTCCGGAAGACGAGGGGGGGGGTGGTCTGTGCATATTTGTAAACAACAGCTGGTGCATGAAATCTAAGGAAGTCTCCAGATTTTGCTCGCCTGTAGTAGAGTATCTTATGATAAACTGCAGACCACACTATTTGTCAAGAGAGTTCTCATCTGTACTTTTCGTGGCTGTTTATTTACCACCACAGATGGATGCTGGCATTAAGACTGCACTCAGTCAGCTGTATAAGGAAATAAGCAAACAGGAAACCGCTCACACAGAGGCAGCGCTCCTTTTGGCCAGAGACTTTAATGCAGGGAAATGTAAATCAGTTCTACCTAATTAATTTCTATCAACATGTGTGCAACCAGAGGGAAAAAATTCTATATCACCTTTACTCCACACACAGAGACGTGTACAAAGCTCTCCCTCGCCCTCCATTTGGTAAATCTGACCACAATTCTATCCTCCTGATTCCTGCTTACAAGCAAAAAATAAATAAGGAAGCACCAGTGACACGGCCTATAAAAAAGTGGTCAGATGAAGCAGATGCTAAACTACAGGACTGTTTTGCTATCACAGACTGGAACGTGTTCCGGGATTCATTCGATGGCTTTGAGGAGTAAATCACATCAATCACTGGCTTTGTCAATCAGTGCATCGAGGACGTCGTACCCACAGTGACTGTACGTACATACCCCAACCAGAAGCCATGGATTACAGGCAACATTCGCACTGAGCTAAAGGGTAGAGCTGCCGCTTTCAAGGTGCGGGACTCTAACCCGGAAGCTTATAAGAAATCCTTCTATGCCCTCCGATGAACCATCAAACAAGCAAAGCGTCAATACAGGGCTAAGATTGAATCGTACTACACCTACTCCGACGCTCGTCTTATGTGTGTGGCAGGGCTTGCAAACTATTACAGACTACAAAGGGAAACACAGCCGTGCGCTGCCCAGTGACACGAGCCTACCAGATGAGGTAAATCACTTCTATGCTCGCTTCGAGGCAAGCAACACTGAGGCATGCATGAGAGCATCAGCTGTTCCGGACGACAGTGTGATCATGCTCTTCGTAGCCAACGTGAGTAAGACCTTTAAACAGGTCAACATTCAGAAGGCTGCGGGGCTAGACTGATTACCAGGATGTGTGCTCCGGGCATGTGCTGACCAACTGACAGGTGTCTTCACTGACATTTTCATGCTGTCCCTGACTGAGTCTGTAATACCAACATGTTTCAAGCAGGCCACCATAGTCCCTGTGCCCAAGAACACTAAGGCAACTGGCCTAAATGACTACAGACCCGTAACACTCATGTCCATAGCCATGAAGTGCTTGAAAGGCTGGTAATGGCTCACATCAACACCATTATCCCAAAAACTCCAATTTGCATACGGCTCCAACAGGTCCACAGGCGATGCAATCTCTATTGCACTCCACACTCCCCTTTCCCACCTGCACAAAAGGAACACCTACGTGAGAATGCTATTCATTGACTACAGCTCAGTGTTCAACACCATAGTACCCTCAAAGCTCATCACTAAGCTAAGGATCCTGGGACTAAACACCTCCCTCTGCAACTGGATCCTGGACTTCCTGATGGGCCGACCCCAGGTGGTGAGGGTAGGTAGCAACACATCTGCCACACTGATCCTCAACACTGGAGCCCTTCAGCGGTGCGTGCTCAGTCCCCTCCTGTACTCCCTGTTCACCCACGACTGTGTGGCCAGGCACGACTCCAACACCATCATTAAGTTTGCAGATGACACAACAGTGGTAGGCCTGATCAGCGACAACGACGAGACAGCCTATAGGGAGGAGGTCAGAGACCTGGCCGGGTGGTGCCAGAATAACAACCTATCCCTCAACGTAATCAAGACTAAGGAGATGATTGTGGACTACAGGAAAAGGAGGACCGAGCACGCCCCCATTCTCATCGACGGGGCTGTAGTGGAGCAGGTTGAGAGCTTCAAGTTCCTTGGTGTCCACATCACCAACAAACTAGAATAGTCCAAACACATCAAGACAGTCGTGAAGAGGGCACGACAAAGCCTATTCCCCCTCAGGAAACTAAAAAGATTTGGCATGGGTCCTCAGATCCTCAAAAGGTTCTACAGCTGAACCATCGAGAGCATCCTGACTGGTTGCATCACTGCCTGGTACGGCACCTGCTCGGCCTCCGACCGCAAGGCACTACAGAGGGTAGTGCGTATGGCCCAGTACATCACTGGGGCTAAGCTGCCTGCCATCCAGGACCTCTACACCAGGCGGTGTCTGAGGAAGGCCCTAAAAATTGTCAAAGACCCCAGCCACCCCACTCATAGACTGTTCTCTCTACTACTGCATGGCAAGCGGTACCGGAGTGCCAAGTCTAGGACAAAAAGGCTTCTCAACAGTTTTTACCCAGTTGTGTGACAGTGTACTCAGCTGTTGAGGTACAGTCAGACCAGTGGAGACTCCTCGAAGGAGGAAGGGGAGGACCATCCTCCTCAGTGAATTTCATAAAAATACATATCTTTTAATATTTAAAAATAACATTGTTGTGTTAGACATGTCTGCAGTGCAGTGAGTGGTTTACCATGGCATTGTGTTCCACACACAGTTATCAGGACAGGAATGTCTTCACTTAAAAAAACATGTTTTTACCATGAACAACAAGCACTAATGGGCATAATGAAACATAATTATGAGCATGATTGGGGTTAATTTTCTTCAGTGAAGGCTCCTCCTCAGGTGGACAGTGAATTTAATAAAAATACAAATAGTGAAACATGTAAAAAGTTTTTGTTTTTAGATAAAACTAAACTAAATATAATCACGACACCAAATAATTGATTAAAACACATTATTTTGCAAAGAATGTCTACAGTAGCCGGAGGACAGCTAGATTCCATCCTCCTCTGACTTCAATACAAAACCTAGGAGGCTCATAGGTTTCACCCCCTTCCATAGACTTACACAGTAAATATGACAACTTCCAGAGGATGTCCTCCAACCTGTCCTCCCAATCAAAGGATCAGAGAATGAATCTAGTACTGAAAGCATAAGCTACAGCTAGCTAGCACTGCAGTGCATAAAATGTGTTGAATAGTTGACTCAAAGAGAGAGAAAGACAATAGTTGAACAGTTTAGAACAAGTTAATTTCTTCCAAGATGAAGGAGAAACAAGAGAGAAATAGAGAGAGAGAGATGGATTGTAATTTTTTTCACTTTCAGTTTCACTTTCTTCGCTAGCAAATGCAGCTATGTTAGCTAGCTGGCTATGACTTTCCAACACAACACTGGAACTCTTCCAAGTCAAGGTAAGCTTCTGGTTTTACTAATTTATTGCCACCGGGGCCCGCAGGTGTAACTGCTTACTGACTGTACACTAACTTTACTGTATGATTGTAGCGAGTTTAGTAACGCATTAGTTCTATTATATATGCTGACTATGACATTACTTTAGCAATTATGGTGACAACAATGTAGGCTGTGTGTAGCGGTTTGGCTTGGAAAGGTTTTTTCGCCTGGCCACATATAGCTGATGTGTTGTACATTGAAGTCCACAAGCGAAAGGAAGAGGTGAGAGGAGGTAGAGCGCATGCGAGAAGGAATACAACGTGGCTGCTATGAAAGTGAACTGTGTTTACGCATGGTCAGGGGTGTATTCATTCCGCTGATTCTGTTGAAAAACATTTCTTAAACGGAAGCAAACGGAACAAAATGGGGATAAACATACCTGAATTTGTCCAATAGAAACTCTCGTTTGCAGCTGTTGAACTAATGATTACACCCTACATCAGCTAGATGTAGGCAAGTGTGTGCAAGGCGGTATTGAATGTCACCTCAAATTTGTCTCTCGACCTGTTAGGCAACCTGATGATGGGTTTAGGGAAAATGTTAGTATCATGTAGTAGCCTAGACCTTTCGCTGTTACGTCGAACTGGGTGAATGGAATATGAATTACAGTCATCCAATATCCTGTAATAGAATTAAAGCCATGCTCATGAAAAAAAATCTTCCTCCCTCGTCAATATGTTCACTATCATTACACTTAAACACACTTATTAAAAGTGTACTTCAATTTCATATGCTATAATTGTAATTTAGTATACCCATTCAAAATACACTTGGAGTGGTTTTTAAAACATTTTTTTTATGAAACTGCTTTTGAGTGATCAAGTACACTAAGTATAATTTCAGTTAAATTTAAAGTACTTTCTGAATTTCTGTTCAGAAGAGTGCAGAGAAAGAGAAAGTTGACAATGATAACGATTGTTTATTCCACGTAAGGGAACATGCACAGGTGAGGACCATGCTTCCTGAGTATACTTTTTCATAGCACAAGAAAATATCAAATCAAATTTAATTTGTCACATGCACCGAATACAACAGGTTTAAGGTTTAAGAAACAGACCTTAACCTTAAACCAGGTTTAAGAAATACATTTATTTCCATGACATAATTAAAAAGTAATTTTGGACTGACCAATAGTTTCAAATACATGCAACTTAAAAGTTATATATCACAAAATGTTGATTTGAAATCTTTTAGACATCAGAGCAACCTTGAGGCAATCTTATTTGAGTCAGAAAAGGTTATACATATGATAGGGAATATATACAAAACTTCCTTAGCTACAGTATACATATCTCCCTGGCATATTACGTCATATATGCAGCAGCATACAAGACATTTTTGGACTTACCTTGTTGTGCTGTGCTCACTTGATAAAGGTGGTGTGGCAGTCTTTCTTGTGGGCAAATTTTGTCAGGAAACTTTGTCATCCAAGTCTGGCATTTTATGAATTTATGGTGCTTTCAAGACAACTGGGCACTCATTAAAAAAAACAATGTTGAATCATGACGTCAGTGATCTTCAGGTTAGAGCTCTGGAAAGATGGGGTAGATGATTCTCTTCTCATCATTCATCTTAAAAAAAACGTATATTGGAAATAAAACAATCCGCCATCATTAACACAATGGAAAAATATAAAGATGTATTATTGAAATATTGTAAATAGCATGGTCGACCGAGAAAAACAAATTGATCAAATTTATGGCCAAATGTCAAACAATAATGCAGGCATTACAGATGTGGGTCTGAGCATGAGGGTCTGGGCAGATGAGATGTAGTCATTGTATGTAAGTTGTTGTTCGTATGTATCCAATTGTATATGGAGTGGAAAAAAATAATTATTGAAATATTGAAAATAAAATTATTTTTAAGTATACTTTCAAAAAAACATTTGCATATTACCTTGCTTCCTTTTCTGCAGCTGAAGTTTTTATTTAGAATATTATGTTTTTCCTCATATTTCTCTTATTCAAATGTTTTGATGTTAATTTTCCAACTGGGTAATGTTGTACTTTTAATTACACATTACACATCACACATTTTTTTAAATGTTAATTTATCACCGATATGTGAATAACTAAAAAGGGAAAAATGCCACTGATGCAAAGTTATCGAATATGTTACTTGTAAATTGCTGCTCCAGTCACAACTGTTTTGTAAAGAGCCTGTTGTAACATTGGCTGAGATGATGCCTTGGCTTATCAAGGTAACCTTTAAATGGCTCAAAACAATAGCCAATGTGATAATTGAGTAGGTCTATTTGTAAAAACATACTTGAAGCACATAAATACACTTTATTTGTAAAGAAAATACAGGGATTCTAATTCAAATACCATTTAATTGCTCATGCTAGTATACTAATAATACAATGATGTTGATTGGTCAACTACATCAAATGTTCATTAACACTGAATTAGAATGTTTGTATACAGTACTTCTAATTTATGAGAAATACAAAGAAAATTTACTTAAGGTATATTTGTTTTGCTCTTTATCCAACATACTTAAGAAAACACTGAAGGACAAAAAAGTGTCCCAGTTTAGATAATTTGAAATGCATTTAATATACTTCAATGCTAATAAAGTTGAAATTAAATGCAAAAAAATAAATATAATTTAGATATTTTTAAATATACTAAAGTATATATATCATGGACAGACTTCTATTTAATTAAATGTATTAATGAAGTATGATTTAAGTATATACAGTACCAGTCAAAAGTTTGGACACTACTCATTCCAGGGTTTTTCTTTATTGTTATTATTTTCTACATTGTAGAATAATAGTAAAGACATCAAAACTATGAAATAACACATATGGAATCATGTAGTAGCCAAAAAAGTGTTAAGCAAATCAAAATATATCTTATATTTGTAAGATTATTCAAAGTAGCTTCCCTTTCACTTGATGACAGCTTTGCACACTCTTGGCATTCTCTCAACCAGCTTCATGAGATAGTCACCTGGAATACATTTAAATTAACAGGTGTGCCTTGTTAAAAGATAATTTGTGGAATTTATTTCCTTCTTAATGCGTTTGAGCCAATCAGTTGTGTTGTGACAGACACATCTCAACATCAACTGTTCAGAGGAGACTGTGTGAATCAGGCCTTCATGGTCAAATTGCTGCAAATAAAAACACTACTAAAGGACACTAATAAGAAGAAGAGACTTGCTTGTGCCAAGAAACACGAGCAATGGACATTAGACTGGTGGAAATCTGTCCTTTGGTCTGATGAGTCCAAATTTGAGTTTTTTGGTTCCAAATACTGTGTCTTTCTGAGACGCGGAGTAGATGAACTGATGATCTCCACATGTGTGGTTCCCACCGTGAAGCATGGAGGAAGAGGTGTGATGGTGTTGCTGGTGACACTGTCAGTGATTTATTTACAATTCAAGTATGGCTAACACAGCATTCTGCAGCGATATGCATCCCATCTGGTTTGGGCTTAGTGGGACTATCATTTGTTTTTCAACAGTACAATGACCCAAAATACACCTCCAGGCTGTGTAAGGGCTATTTGACCAAGAAGGAGAGTGATGGAGTGCTGCGTCAGATGACCTGGCCTCCACAATCACCCGACCTCAACCCAATTGAAACGGTTTGGAATGAGTTGGACCGCAGAGTGAAGGAAAAGCAGACAACAAGAGCTCAGCATATCATGAATCTGGTTGAGAGAATACCACGAGTGTGCAAAGCTGTCATCAAGGCAAAGGGTGGCTACTTTGAACAATCTCAAATATAAAATATATTTTGATTTGTTTATCACTTTTGTGGCTACTACATGATTCCATATGTGCTATTTCATAGTTTGATATCTTTACTATTATTCTACAATGTAGAAAATAGGAAAATACATAAAAACCCTTGAATGAGTAGGTGTGTCCAAACTTTTGACTGGTAATGTATATCTTTAAAAACAATTGCACTGAGTCCTGGTCAAAATTAGTACACCATATAAGGAACATGGTTTCCATTTGGGATGCAGACTATGTGTAGCTGCGTTCTTAAGAAATCGTGCGACCAATGTCTCCATCCCCTTGTCTGAAACGTGCCTGGAGTCGTCATATCTCACTTGCTCCATCCAAGGTTGAATAAGTGATTAACACTCACGATGTGGCAACCTGTGGATGATTAGTTTCCTCTTACTTCATACAAATTTTCCTAATTACCAATAATTATTTTTATAACTTTATAGTTTACTCAAATCAACTAAAAATGGCTTCTGGGCTTATTTCCTCCATCTCCATCTCCATCTCCTCTCTCTCTCTCTCTCTCTCTCTCTCTCTCTCTCTCTCTCTCTCTCTCTCTCTCTCTCTCTCTCTCTCTCTCTCTCTCTCTCTCTCTCTCTCTCTCTCTCTCTCTCTCTCTCTCTCTCTCTCTCTCTCTCTCTCTCTCTCTCTCTCTCTCTCTCTCTCTCTCTCTCTCTCTCTCTCTCTCTCTCTCTCTCTCTCTCTCTCTCTCTCTCTCTCTCTCTCTCTCTCTCTCTCTCTCTCTCTCTCTCTCTCTCTCTCTCTCTCTCTCTCTCTCTCCTCTCTCTCTCTCTCTCTCTCTCTCTTAGTAACCCTGGCTGCCATCAGAGAGGAACCATCTCATTCAGTTAGACAGTGGCATAGTGTGCCAATTTCATGTTAAAAATAGAAAGGCCTAATTCAGTACAGAGGAACTTTAAAAGAGCTACCTGCAGTAATTTCCTGAGTGGGTCTGCCCCCCGCCCTTTAAATCAACAGGCTGCCTAAATGAGGACTGTGATCTTTCCTGACTGCTTCCTTGTGGGGGGATGCAGAGAGAGAGGCAGGGGGCTGTGTTTGATGGGCACAGGCCGCCCACTCCCCTTTTAACTACAGGCAAAAAAATATCAGCCTGGCTCTGGTGTTCTGGCTCTCTCTGTCCCCCCAGCCCAGCCCTGCTCACACACATACTGCACTTCCACCTGTTGCTCCCCCGATAACGGTGTGGGACAGGTACCTCTCTCTCTCCCCCTGGGCTGGACCCTCAGCTGTCGGGATGGGCTGGGCTGGGCTGAGGGGACTAAGAGAGCCAGAGGGCCAGAGCGCCAGAGTCAGGCTGATATTTTGAGTGTATGTGTGCGTGCACATGTGTGTGTTACTACAGCCTGTGCCCTGTGAAAGCCCAGTATCACACAGTCTGTGTCCACAGCTAAATACAGAGCTGAATTCTCTCATTCATGTTTTAGAAACTATAATAGTCCACAGAGTTTAATACATCTTTAGTGTGATGAATTCTTGGCCCTTTGGCATTAAGGGGCCTGTTGTTGGTGTGCAGGCTCTATGTGAGTACAGTATTTGCCATTCAGAACAGCAGCTAAGTGACTAAGGCTCTATTTCTGTATGTGTGTTTTTTTTCTTCTCCAACCCGCTTTTACCATCATACGGACAAGAGGCAATTGGCCTTTTCCAATGACGTGCCGCAGACTGAGTAGGTACTGTGAGGTCGATTGTGCCCGGGCAGCTGTGCATCTCTCTCTCTCTCTCTCTCTCTCTCTCTCTCTCTCTCTCTCTCTCTCTCTCTCTCTCTCTCTCTCTCGCTCTCTCGCTCTCTCTCCCTCTGTGTCTCTCTCTCTCTCTCTCTCTCTCTCTCTCTCCCTCCCTCTCTCCCCCTCTCTCCTGTATCTCAGTGTATGAGAGAAAGAGAGGCCTCTCTCTGAGATGGAACTAGTTACTGATGTTCTGATTAAATACCTTCCTGTTTGTGTCTGAAGGATCTGATGATGATTAGCATCTAGGGAATGCTGGGGGTGAACGCACAGACCAGACAACAAAAACATAGCCCAGACTGATTAGACAAATACCTGGGATGCCGAACAGAACAGTCACTTTTATTGAAGAGAAAAAAAAAACATTGTATATTTTCATGTTGATATTACTGCGGTGCCGGTGGGCTTGGAGGCACAGAATGTTACTGGCCAGCGTAGCCAAGTGGCTGGAATAGTTTCATTTAGCCTTATCAAGAGCTTGTTTTGACTACAGTAGCTGCCATGGTGGTTGTTGGTCTTGCGGGAAGAATGTTGGGTTGTGATAGAGGTGACAGAGTTAGAAATAACATCTTGGACTTATAATATAGTAAATAGCCATTTTAATATTTCACCTTAGAGCCTTGTTAAAGTTGTGTAACAAATTGGTCTGTCATTCAGTTCTGCAAAAATGTTTTTTTTGGGGGAGGTGGGGTTGTGACGAAGGGGAGTCCAAAGTCATGTTCGTTCCCCAGTCAAATCTAAGTGCATTCCTCCAAGCTCCAACCAGACGACTTCAGAATCTGTCACACTGTCGCTAGCCAACCAGACGACTCCATCGTATATAATTACCTTCCTCTTTCCCTTCACCATCTGAGACGCCACCATCACCCGATGGAAGCCAAACAAACGTCTTTACAAAAGCGATACTCCAAACGTAAATGTTTTTCTCATGTCTGCGTCTTCAATGAAGGACAAAAGCCACAATAACAAAAACAGAGAGTGAGTGGGAGACACGGACTATATTTGGAAACAGACGAGGGGACGACAGAGCTCTCTCTCTTTCTGTCTATCTCTCCCTCTTTCTTCACTCTCTCTCTCTGAGCCAGCTGTTCCTGGGAGGCAATATAGCATAAAACTGGCTTTATCTGATTTAATGCTGCTTATGGGGGTCTCCAGTGGTGACGGGGGGCTGGATCAGCTGGCATGCTGGCTGGCCTTGTCACCGACCCGAGCGCCAGGCAGGGCCACAGTCTGGGCACTGCTTTGCCTTGAGTCACTGGGAGACAGCTGATGGTCAGGCACACGTTCCGACCCAGACCCCACTCTGTCTGGAGTGGTGCACCGTCCCCCATTCCTTCAACCCCAAACAACTGGCTCTCTCTCTGACTCTGTTTACATTGCACTGACTGGCTCTGACTGGATTGTTTACTTCACTGTGTTTGTCTTGTGATTCGCTTCAGATCAGTCAGGGTTTGGGTGTTGGTTGGACCACCGGCCAGGCAGGCGTTATCTGTGCCTGATATCATGTCTGACAAGAGGCTGCCTTTGTTGCTAATGACACCCAAACAGATGTAGGAGTTAGTATCTCAATAACCTTTGACCTGTAGCTAAGTGATGCCATTTATTTCATGAGATTTAACATAATAGGCCAACGCTCTAATTAGTACCAAGACAAAGACTAGCAGGGGAAGACTAGCCTTGTCCCAGATCAGTTTGTGCTGTCTTGAGTTGGATAGACAGCAATAACAGATCTGGGACCAGGCTAGAGGAAGACAAACATTATTTGGTTTAAAACAGCCACTTCCCTTGCCTGGTATGCAACCATGAGGCTAGCTACCATGACTGGTTGTGGTGGCAATGTGTGGTAGCAGCTGGTCCAGGGGCCACCTCTCCCCCCATAAAGCCTCTCCTGTTGGCCACACAGGGGAGCTCAGGACTAGCCCGAGGACTCCGTGGACCCCAAGCCCCCAGTCAAACCGCCCCCAGGCACCCCAGCCCCATGTGTCCCTGTCCTTTGACATTTAAACCACACTTGTACACCTCCCTTGTTGGGGCACCGTGCATGGTTGGTTGGTAACAGTGTTTTAGCTACCAGCTGCCAACAGGCCTGGTGAGTGTGGCGACAGACAGACAGCCAGAGGGAATCACAGACAGACCCAGCAACAGGTTTTCAGGGTAGGGCAGGGCTTGAAGACCAGGCTGGTGAACAGATGATGCCATGTTTGTCCCATTGAGTCATTGGCATGTTGATGAAGGTGGGGAGAGATGTCAGGAGTCATTGTTACATTGGTTGAACAAGTTGCTTCCTCGCAACACAACACTACTGGAGTTAGACGAATATTACAGTTGAAGTACTTATTGTCAGTTTCACAGGGAGGTTGACTACCAAGGTTTCATTTCAGATGCAAATTCGCATCGAAGTGTAGTGGTATCGTAAAGCCTCTTTGGAGAAATCATGGTCCTGGAGGAACAGCCGTGTGCGTGTGTCTGGGTGGGTATGCGTGTGTGCTCGTGTGTGTGTCCTTGCATGTGCCTGCGTGTGTGTGTTTGGTGTGTTTGTTGCCACTCTCGTCCCCTGGGCCACCATACTGGGGACCAGTAAAGAGGGGAGGACTTCCAGCTGTCGCCAAGGACATTTGCTGAAAAAGGCAACTGGCCCAATATTTTACAGGACCTCACTCCCAGGTCCCTAGTTTTATTCCACATCCACAAGGCTTTACTGGCAGATTTGTGAAATAAAATGATTATGATATGTTTTTATGACAGCCAGACTGGAGTGGCATCCTCATGTGTGGTGACAGCTTGATGGAGCCGACTAAATAGGGGCTAGACTCAGTCTGCGAAGGACTCATAGAGTTACAATACAATAGATGTTCTATTTCATTCTGTCGCTGATAGTAATGTGGAATGCTGTAAGGTGCTCCCTATAAAAGACATGATTGTTACATTTTCCACACCACGGTGATGATAAGACCAAGAGGTACCTATGTAGAGCCATTTATTCACTAACTGACAGGCTCTCATTCCGTGATACAGACTTCCACGCATCCGCATTGCTGTGAGAACAACAGGAGCAACAACATGATAGCTAATTCACTGCTGCCTCAGCAGTCTGACAGGTAACTCATCAGTCTCATAATTCACCTCTTTACCCTGCTACTAGCCTGTTTATCCACCGCGTGTATCTGGTGTTCAGTGACATTTTGCCGACTCTCACATCGTTCAACGTGAAAAAACGCTAATGGGCCCACCACCGTGATTTCAAAGCCATCGCACGTCTCCGTCTGAATTGATGTTGAGGTGTTTTTTTCTCTCTCTCTACATGAAAGCCGTCACTGTTCCCACACATTCCCCCTCACAGCTCCTCAGTCATGTCCAAACAGGGTGATCAGTAAATCAAATAACCCCCCCTCCCGTCCCTCCAGCTGTCATTCTGTCCGTCTGCTGCACTGTATGTGGGCCCTGATGGCCCGGGTCAGGGGACTAGGAAAATGGCACTCCCAACAACAGTGCTTAGGAGGGTGGAGTGAGAGAGATGGATGAGGGGCTGAGAGGTGGGGTGGAGAGAGAAAGAGGCCACCCGCCCCATACGGACGCGGATTGTACCTCCTTGTGAAAGTAGCTCTGAAACAAAAGCAGCTTTGAGAGCACGCCTACTCAGTGAAGGAGATTAGGCGGTGGGGAGCGCCTGTCCCTGCCCCCCCCTGGAAAGGCTTTGGCACGTGGCAAAGGCCTTGATACTTATCATGTGCGTCAGGTGCTCTCGCTTGGTTTCCTGTTCTTTTAAATACCTCCTCCTTCTCCCTCCAACCCACCACCAAATCCCTCTGCTCAAAACCCAAACCACCCTCCCTCCACTTCTCCTCCCTTTTCTCCTTTTTACAAATACAAAGAACATATTGTATCTGCCAATGTTAAACTGAATCCATTCGTCTTGGCAGGGGCCGGACGGGCTCTGTGTATCTGAGCTGTGCTCCGTGTGCTTCCAGTTGGCCGTAGTTACTGGTCGGTTGGTCCGATCATTGGTTGGTTGTTGGTGAATTTGATCTGTGCACACACACATTTGTTTAGGATTATTTCTCTCCTGCACTGGATTCAAAATCAACACACAAAACACCTAGATGCACGGTTCAAATCAACACACAACCCTTGAGTCTACACACACATACAGTACACACACACACACTTTACCCAGATTGTACCAGCTTTGTAGCAAAACACACCACACCCTCAGTGTCATATTTGTCCTGTGGTAATGACAATAACACACACACACACACATACACTACCCTCTGTATTTATTTGGACAGTGAATCTAGAATTTTTTTTATTTGGCTCTCTACTCCAGTGCTGCAACCTGGACACAGCAGTAGACGTAACAATGCATGTGAAATGCAAAACGTATGATAGGTTGCGAATTCCAATGTCTGTGGCTAACATTAGCTAGGTGGCTAGGTGGCTAACATTAGCTAGGCTAGGGGTTAGGTTTATGGTTAGGGTTAGGAGTTACAGTTAGGGGTTATACACAAAAACTATGTTTCAAGTGAGAATTATGCAGGTCTGATGCCGAAAAATATAATAAATTCTTGCCTACTTCAGCCATATTTTTCTTTTCATTTTGCAAAAATAGTAGTGTGTAGTTCCAGTGGTTAGCTACACCACTACATGGCAAAACAATAATTCACTTCTGAAAACCCTACCAAGATAAACTAAACTACCACCAAGATACTATAAAATGTAGCTTAATTACTAGTTGAACTACATGTAGCTCCCCAACATTACTTCTAATGTATTAAGTAGTCAAACGTGTTGTGTTTGGTCCCATATTCCTAACGTGCAAGCCAGGACTACATCAAGCCGTGACTCTACAAACTTGTTGGATGCATTTGCAGTTTTGTTTTGGTTGTGTTTCAGGTTATGTTTTGCCCAACAGGAACTGAATGGTGAGTACTCTATTGTGTCATTTTGGAGTCACTTTTATTGTAAATAGATGTTTCGGAACACTTCTACATTCATGTGGATCCTACCATGATAACAGATATGAACATACCCCAAAAATCATGAATAAATATCTTATCCCCAAAATAAAGCTAACCTCCCCTGTTATTGGTAATGGTGAGATGTTAGCATGTTTTGTTGTAGCCTATGAATGGCATGTCACTCATCATTATTCATGATTCATTCAAGATTTTTCTTGATCATGGAATTATCAAGATTCATTCTGAAATGTTCAGAAACATCTTATCTACTCACTTAGAAAGAAAATTAGTCAAGTCATCAGTCACCATTCAGTGGGCAAAACATTACTCAAAACACAACCAAAGCAAACTGCAAACCCATCCAACGAGTTTGTAGAGTCACAACCTTGATGTAGTCATTGTGTGCTCAAAATATGGGACCAAATACTAAACTTTTGACTCCTTTCATACACTAAGTGAATTTGTCCAAATACTTATGACTTCTTCACATTGGGGGACTAGATACTCAAATCCCAAATGCTGGAGTATAGGGCCAAATGTAAAATATAAGCCTCACTGTCCAAATACATATGGAGTGTACATTCACACACATCAATATACCCAAGCGATGAGATATGAGTATCGCATTCCTTTGTCATAACAAATCTCATGACTAACAATCTCTCTCGCAAATATGAAAGAGATGAGTTGACAAGAGTTAACACACAGAAAGCAGGAAAAACAACGCTCTAAATGACACTGGGCTAGGTCTGCTTTGAAGTGAATCTGTCTGTTCTCCCCTCTCCCTCCTCTCTCCTCCCTCCATTCCTCCCTCTTCCCTCTCCCTCCTCAGGACCTTTCTGTCCCACGCTCCCAGAGAGGAACGGACATCATAAAACATCTCTCTTGCTTTTTCTCTCTCTCTTTTCCTCTCTCTCTCTCTGTATATCTCTCTCTGTCTTCTCTCTCTCTGTCTTCTCTCTCTCTCTCTCTCTCTCTCTCTCTCTGTCTTCTCTCTCTCTCTGTCTTCTCTCTCTCTCTGTCTGCTCTCTCTATCTCGCTCTCTCTTCCTTTCTCTCTCTCAGTCTCTCTGTATACTGAGGGAGAAGGCAGATGTCTAGGAAGTTATATGGTACACTAGATCCCATAGGTCATCTGAAGCTTCATCTGCGCTCAGCCTCTCTCCTCGCTCCATTACTCTTCTCAAGGCCTAACCCTGGGAGTCTGGGAGGAGGCTGCATCTCTCCTCCGTTTAAAATGTACAAACATGGCTGGAGACAAAAGCCAACCCCCCCCTCTGTCCTTCTGTTCCTACTTCCCTCTATCCACCCTCCCCTCCTTCTAACCCCCCCCACCCCCCCTCTGATGACCACAGTGCAGCTTGTTAGTCACACACATAAACATATACACACACACATACACACAGCGAGCCCAGTGTGTGCTCCTGCTGTACATTGTCCATTGTGTGAGATCTCTCTGCTTCTGCTCCAGGAGATGGTGGGGGGAGGTAAGGCTGGGTCAGGGGCCATAGGAGGGGGGATTTCACACAATGAGAACGCAGCCAGGCAGGGCAGCGTAGGCCTAGGCAGAGGGCCCCGAGTAACCCCTCGGCCGAGCCAGGCTCACCTGACCTGACCCCATGTTGTTATTCCTGAGCAGGGGAAAAGGAAGCTCCACTGACATGCCCTCGGCTTCAGACCCAAGGCCCAGAGACAGTGAGGGAGAGAGAGAGAGAGCCCTAGCTGAGGTTGGATGGGGCTGGCTGGGCTGATGTGCAGGGGCTCCAGTCTAGGGTCACCAGAGGGAACATAAATGGCACACATATCACGATGGGCACCGATCGTGACTTGTGGAATTGTTTTCTTTTGCCAATTGTCGCTCCATTTTTTCCCTACTCTCTCCCAATTTTCAATGGTGATGGAGAGCTACGGCAGTTCAATGACGGGAATCTGGTTTTTAATAGGGCTAACTCCTCTTAGATGCCAGTCCAGTAATAACCTAAAATGAACACAACTTCAACGTCTGAAAAAAAAAAAAAAGTTGAAATCAGGTTCATTTTCAGTTCTGATTGAAAGTTGAAAAGACATTTACAGATATTGAAAACACTTATTTTTTGGTCATTGATTTTATGGAAAAATTTCAACTGCACACGCATTCTCAATGAAATAACAATTTTATCACAATAATAATTGTTCTGTCTATTTATTATAGGAAAGAGGAGCCTCAGTAACGGTTACATAGATGTTTTTTCCTTGCTATGACTGTGATATGTTGTTATTTATCTACCTTAGCTGAATACACTGACTGTAAGTCACTCTGGATAAGAGTGTCTGCTGAATGACTGAAAATGTAAATGTATAAACAAACACTTACAAAGCATGCTGGGTATTACTCTAATGAGCTCTGCCCCAAAAACAAGTAAAAATGTGGTTGGTCCGGACGAGACCAAATCTGAACACTTTACTGTTCTCTACTGTGCTCTACTGTATTGTACTGTACTTTACTGTACTGTACTATACTCCACTTTTCTTTACTGTACTGTAATGTACTGTACACGGCTGTGCTCTGCAGTACAGTACTGTGCTGTCCAAACTTGCGAAACATAAATGTCTATGATTGGGCCAAATCAAGGCCAGTCTGTGGACGTTGAAGTCAAAGCCAGTCCAGACCAGATCAAATCTGAACCAAACATCAATGTCTACAGTATGTTTGGGCCAAATCATGGCCAGACCGGACCGGACCAAATCTGAACCAAACAGATGTCTATGATTGGTTCAGATTTGGTCCGGTACAAAAAAAAGACATCTAAAAGACGTCGGCATCTGTCCGTGTTTATTAAGAGGACATTCCTGGAGATGTTGCCGTTTAAACCTGTGTTTTTCTCCTGAATACTACTTCATAATACTACCTAATAATAGTTCTACATATACACATCTAGGATATAAAACAATTCTCAGCCTATTACTTTCTCACGGATTTGTTGCAATAGAACGTCTCTATTTCTTAGTATCCATGCTATTACTGTATATTATTAACATTCATAAACTGTAATACCTCAACAGCAGCAACCCGACCTTTCCCTCCCTCCAACAGATGGCAGTATGAATCACATGATTACATGTGTCAGAGAGTTTCCCTGAAGTTTTCCTTCCAGAAACCTTGTTTAGATTAACCTACTGTGTTTGTTCCACTCAGATGGTAAAGCTAGAACAGTTTTTCCCCGAAGCAGCTTCAACACAGAGTAATTATCCATAGTAATTATGCTATTGCCCCTCTGGAAAGAAAAAAAATAAGCTAAATTTAGACCTGCAGTATTATATTCTACCTCGACCCAGCCCAGAAATGGACTGCGTCCGAAATGGTAACTTATTCGCTATATAGTGCACTACTTTTTGATCAGGGCCTATAGACTCTGGTCAAAAGTAGTGCACTATATTGGTACTAGGGTGCCATTTCAGATGCAGACATGGCCTTTATTTGGACTCAAAATGAACCATGCAATTAGACCAGGCAGTCCAGTCTTTTAGTCCAGTCTGCGAGCAGGAGGAGATTTGCTCGATGTGCTAATTAACTGTGACAAGAACTACTATAATTTTAGGCAGGTTTCTATTTCTCTCGTTTATTTTTGCTGTGTGATAACTGGTGTTTAGTAGGCTGACTAGGGTCACACATGAGTATGAATTGGACAGACCTAGTCCCAAGCTGTGACAAGCCTGAGCTCTGGACTGAACTGACTGCTTTGCTGTTGTTGTTGTCGTCAAACAAACTCAAACGAACAAAGAACGGGGCATTTGGCGTTCAGCAGTGTTTAGCGGCTGGGTGAGGCTGCTCTGCAGATAATACAGCTGGTCCCAGGGAAGGGGCAGGAGGTAAGCCAGGAACGGAAGGGTGTTCCTCTGTCAACACAGCCACTGGGTCCTGGTCCCCTGTCCCCAGTTGGTCCCCACTAAGCCTACGTTCCCCCCACTGCTGTCCCCCTGTGAAGAGACACTTTGGGACAGACTGGGTTGCAGAGAGAGGGTTGGGCCTCTATGGGTCTCAGAACAGTGTTTCCCCTACTATTGGTTAGGCTTGGCAGGGTGGGGTCCCAGCCTAGATTGTTGTCCCCCTCCTAAACAAATTTGGCCCATGTAGTTTCAGTTAAACATTCAATTGAAAATGTTTGTGTTTTTCAGGCTACTGTGTTATCCTAAGGGCTTTGGTGCCTCGCCCTATATATAAAAAAAAAAAGATTGTGCCACATAGTATGAGTGGGGCGGGGAGGCTGTCTGGTGGTTTGTACCATGTGTTGTTTAGGAGGGTGGAGTGGGTGGGTTGGGGACAGCTGAGGCATCACCTGTCCGTGTATCACATGTCCTTTGACACAGTGAGGCAGACAGCGTTGTCACCAGCCATCCCTGCCCCTCCACAGTGACACGATCCCAGCAGCGGTCAGTCAGTCACACACCCTTCTATGTTGCCTGCCACTGCCTACCCTGGGTTGAAGTTGCCAGCAGGCATAGAGGTGGTTTGATAAGCACCTTGCCTGAGACCAGACGACTTGTGTTAGCTCCCTGAGCTAACACCTATTAGGCTAGGGTGAGAGTTGACTGGGATGTGGACACGAAGCTAGGGTTAGGATTAGGGTTGTAGTTGAGGCTAGGGTGAGAGTTGGCTGGGATGTGGACACGAAGCTAGGGTTAGGATTAGAGTTGTAGTTGAGGCTAGGGTGAGGGTTGACTGGGATGTTGACATAAAGCTACACTGAAAAAAATGAAGGTTCTTAAACTGTTCTTCCTCAGAGCTTAAGGCTCCTTGGAGAACTCTTGCCCGATAAAGAACCTTTGAGTTAAGTGTGGGGTTCTTGACGTGGCATCTACGGTTCATCAGAATTCTAAAAGGCACTTGAAATGTATGGAAGTTATTTTCATACCACGCAGCAAATTGGCCAGTGTTAACTAGTGTTGATTTTTCAATGTAACATTTCTAGTGTTGATTCAAGAGTTAAATTAGGACTGTAAATAGTTACATTTAAACTAAGCGGTTAGTGTTGGTGTTCAAAATTGGAGTTGAACCAAAACCACACCCATCGTTATCATATTTCCCAGCATGCTCTATTGCAGGTAGATCTTTTTGTTGTTGTTTGTTTCAATATCTACGTTTTTGCATATACACTGATTGAGTAATTAATCTTATGCTACTCAAATATAAATAACATAAATGTTTCTAAACTATTCCAATCTGTTACTTGGACTTATTGCAACCATTCGTGATACTGAAATGTTTTTTCCAGTTTAGATGTTTAAGATAGTCTCATATCTTACTCTTCCCATACCTGGCAGTCATTCTGAATGTAGGTTGCAGGTGAATAGAAATTCAAAATGTTGAATATCCCCACTCTGGCTGGATTCTAATAGGAATTATACATCACTTTGGAAACTAGCAAAATGTGACTTGCAGGCCTGATATGGCCTGCAAACTATGAGTTTCAGGTCACTGCATTATGGTAAAACTAGGTCCTTAAAATAAGTCCTTACGAAATATATATTGTCTTAAACAATTACATTTTAAAAACAACATATTATTCACTTACGATCTCACTTGGTGAAGGCCACAGGACAGAGCATGTGAGAATGCAACAGCCATGTCTCTGTCTCTAGCAAACACAGTCATGGGTGGTACTGGTAACTCTTAAATTCACTCAAGGCACCCTGGGAAATATACAAACAAGGCAACCCTACAGCAGGGCTATTCAATTCCGGTCCTGGAGGGCCGAAACATTTCTGATTTTGGATTTTTGTATGGTTCTTCAAAGAACCATCCTATTTATGGTTCTTCAGAAACCCTCAAATGTTTCCCTTATTGCATCGCTCTCCAGAACCTTATTTGGTTCCAACTCGCACCTTTATTTTTAAGAGTGTAGAATTAGGGTTAGGGTTGTTACTGAGGCTAGAGTTAGGGTTGAACCAGGATGTGGACATGAAGCTAGGGTTAGGGTTAGGGTTGGATTTAAGGCCCCCGGCAAAGGAGGAAAAACACAGTAACAAGAAAGGCTTGTCCATAACCCTAGCTTCAATCCCTAACCCTGTTCAGAACTCTAGCTCGAGCCCTAACCCTAACCCTGTTCAGGATTTTAACCCTAACCCAGTTCAGCCCAGATACATGACAGGAATTCCTGACACATGCTAAAAACCATAGGCGTGCTGAGAAGTATAAATGACTGCCGACATGTTTATGATACCGTTGTATGTTCTGCCCACAGACCAGGGAGCATGTGGTCTATCTTCTTAACACAGCTATTTAGGTCATGATAAACATGGTAGTCTAATCCAAGGCTTGTTCAAACCTTTCTTTTTTTTTTGCTTCCTTCCTACTTTGATGATTCTATGATGCCTGACTGAATCATCGCTGTGGGGTGATCTTATTGTATGTGATTTAATATGCTTCATCCATGGTTTCATATCCCAATAACAATGAGCGATACACAATGTCCTGGTCTACTATAAAAGTGTCATGGCTGTCAAGCACACACACTCAAAGATGGATAAGAGGAGCCTAATCCTCAACACAAAGAAATACCAGTGAAGTCTGCAATGTGAATTTCAGACAAAATACTGCATGGTTCCTCACTATCAGTTATGACTGGAATGAGAGTCTACACATTCCTGTCTGTCTGTTGTATGAGATGCCATGGCTCGTTCATGTACTTTGATGTACTTTTCTCTTCCCTTCAACTTCATCAGGACCCATTACCAGGTATCTCAATGACTATAGAGTTTGCCAGCTTGTAGTCCTAAAAAACGGAAATTACTTACCTCTGGTTCGTTCAGCCATTCCTATGGGAGAAATGAATGGGGAAAGACTAGGGTTTTGGGATAAACGCTGAAAATAAGGTCTGAGGTTAACACAGATCTGATACGTTTTGTTCTATAAGATAATAGCAGTCAGTTTACATGAACTTTATGAATTATGAAGCCTTTATGTGCTTTTTCTGATTACATATATAGTATATAGTCTTATTTTTTCTACTGCATCATTGATTGTACGTTGTTTTACTCCATGTGTAACTCTGTGTTTTTGTATGTTGTCGAACTGCTTTGCTTTATCTTGGCCAGGTCGCAATTGTAAATGAGAACTTGTTTTCAACTTGCCTACCTGGTTAAATAAAGGTGAAATAAAAAAAATAAAAAAATAAACGCTTCAAAATTAACAAAATGTGGCGTTAGCTGATGAAGATGATCTCATGGAACAAAACGTATTAGATCTCCTCAGCCTGTGTTTACCACAGACCTTATTTTCTGCACTTATCCAAAAACATTACAAAAACTCCATTCATTTTCCCATAGGCTTTGTCCAATGAACGTGACTCATGTATATAACACGAGTTAGTTCCTACAAAAAGACCCCATTAGTATTGATCTCTATTGCATTTATAAATCAGGTTAACAAGTAGTGTTAAGTACAGCCTAAGATAATGCCTTCCTGAAAAGATAACTGGATAACTCAGATATAAAGACGCAAAGCATTGCAGTAAAGATCTGTAAAAAGTCATTGATGTTCAGAAAGGTGTGTGCGCACGAGTGTGTGTGTCTGTGTGTCGGCAGACAGTCTGGGTTAGTAATAGAAAGAAGTCGCCTGGTGGAGATGCGATGTCCCTATCTATTGGGTGACAGACACACCTTTGTTTACAGTTGCAACACCATGTCAACAGTAGCCATGCAGCCACAGCTCCTTGTGTGTGTGTGTGTGTGTGTGTGTGTGTGTGTGTGTGTGTGTGTGTGTGTGTGTGTGTGTGTGTGTGTGTGTGTGTGTGTGTGTGTGTGTGTGTGTGTGTGTGTGTGTGTGTGTGTGTGTGTGTGTGTGTGTGTGTGTGTGTGTGTGTGTGTGTGTGTGTGTGTGTGTGTGTGTGTGTGTGTGTGTGTGTGTGTGTGTGTGCACTAAGAGCCCTCCCTCCCACTCCTGGATCACTGAACTGGCCCAGCTGCTTTAATGAGTGGTTTTAGTAGGTAGACCGTGACAGATAGACGAACATGTCATTATACACCACTGGTCTGTCATTGGGATGGGGTCATATTAGAGACCTGGCATCGCGGACAAAAGAAAGGCACAAACTCAGGGACACTCCTCAACTGCTGCACCCATTTAAATGCCCTCACTGATTTACTCCAGTCACGCACATATAATTACTAGATTTCCACTAGATGGGCCAGCTGCAAAGTCAAAATTGGCTATATATCGTAAAAATTCATAAAAAATGTAAAGTTTAAGTTAGTTTAGAATAAGTAAGTATTCTTAATAATAATAATATGTTTAGGTTTAGTTTAGAGTTCAAGTTCAAGTTTTATTGTCACATGCACAAGTACAGGGAAATGCTTCACTTGCTTCGCTCTACACAATAGTGCAGTTATCAATATCAAAATAGTGTAACTAAAAGTATACAAATATATACTGTACAGTGCCTTCGGAAAGTATTCAGACCCCTCTACTTTTTCCACATTTTGTTACGTTACAGCCTTATTCTAAAATGGATTAAATAAAAAGAATTCCTCAGCAATTTACAAACAATACGCCATAATGAGAAAGCGAAAACAGGTTTTTAGAATTTTGTGCAAATTAAAAAAATAATAAGCAGAAATACCTTATTTACATAAGTATTCAGAACCTTTGCTATGAGATTTGAAATTGAGCTCAGGTGCATCCTGTTTCCATTGATCATCCTTGAGATGTTTCTACAACTTGATTGTAATTCACCTGTGGTAAATTCAATTGTTTGGACATTCGCAGTTCACAGTGCATGTCAGATCAAAAACCAAGCCATGCGGTCAAAGGAATTGTCCGTAGAGCTCCAAAACAGCATTGTGTCGAGGCACAGATCTGGGGAAGGGTGCCAACAAAAATTCTGCAGCATTTAATGTCCCCAAGAACACAGTGGCCTCAATCATTCTTAAATGGAAGAAGTTTGGAACCACCAAGACTCTTCCTAGATCTGTCCGCCTGGCCAAACTGAGCAATCGGGGGAAAAGGGCCTCGGTCAGGCGACTCCCGCAAAACACCAGTCTCAACGTCAACAGTTAAGAGGCGACTCCGGGATGCTGGCCTTCTAGGCAGAGTTCCTCTGTCCATTGTCCTGTATTCTTTTCCCATCTTAATCTTTTATTTTTACTGGCCAGTCTGAGATATGGCTTTTTCTTTGAAATGCTGCCTAGAAGGCCAGCATCCCGGAGTCGCCTCTTCACTGTTGACGTTGAGACTGGTGTTTTGCAGGTACTATTTAATGAAGCTGCCAGTTGAGGACTTGTGAGGCGTCTGTTTCTCAAACTATACACTCTAATGTACTTGTCCTCTTGCTCAGTTGTGCACCAGGGCCTCCCACACCTCTATCTATTCTGATTAGAGCCAGTAGTACACAGCGTTGTACGAGATTTTCAGTTTCTTGGCAATTTCTTGCATGAAATAGCCTTTATTTCTCAGAACAAGAATAGACCGACGAGTTTCAGAAGAAAGGTCTTTGTTTCTAGCCATTTTGAGCCTGTTATCAAACCCACAAATGCTGACGCTCCAGATACTCAACTAGTCTAAAGAAGGCCAGTTTTATTGCTTCTTTCATTAGGACAACAGTTTTCAGCTGTGCTAACATAATTGCAAAAGGGTTTTCTAATGATCAATTAGCCTTTTAAAATGATAAACTTGGATTAGCTAACACAACGTGGCATTGGAACACAGGAGTGATAGTTGCTGATAATGGGCCTCTGTACGCCTATGTAGATATTCCATAAAAAATCTGCCGTTTCCAGCCTAAATAGTCATTAACAACATTAACAATGTCTACACTGTATTTCTGATCAATTTGATGTTAATTTAATGGCCAAAAAAATTGCTTCTCTTTCAAAAACAAGGACATTTCTAAGTGACCCCAAATTTTTGAATGGTGGTGTATATAATAACGAAAACACCAGAAATAGGAGAGGGAGCTATATACAGGGTCAGCGCTAATACCAAATTACTGGAGTATTTGAAGTAGATATGTACATATAGGCGGGATTAGGAGAAAGTGATTGATAGCAGGGTAAATAATATTAATAGTAAACTAGCAGCATAAGTGGTGGGTGGGAGTGTGGTGGTGCTGAGTGTGGTGGTGCTGAGTGTGTGTATCTAAGTGTAAGTGTGTGAGTGAGGCTGTGTGTGTGCAAGAGTTACAGTATAGGTGTGATAGGCAGATATACATGTAGACAGGGCTGGAAAGTGACTGGTAGCAGGAATATATAAATACTTGTGGTAATAAGGCTAGGGTTAGGTTTAAAGTCAGATTGTATGACTTTGTGGCTGTGCCAGCTAGTAACTACCCTGCAGAGCTGCCTCCAGTACATGAGTCATCTCAATAAATGCCAACCTGCCAGTCAAGCATGTGTATAATATGGCCGTCTCTGTTGTTTGTTAAATGTCCTCCCTGTAGTCACCCATTATACAACATGTGCCCTTCTGTTGTTTATTTTGTGTGTGTTGTATAAATAGATATACCAGATGGACCATAAGATAGAGGCAGTGCTGAAGATCTTGGTGGACCAGTACAAGCCCAAGGCAGAGCTGCTCCTGAGGGCCCCAGCCCCTCCACCCCCAGCCCCCTCCAGCTCCCACATCAGCATCGTGAGACGTCAGAGCATCGGCGTCAGCTTGGACGAGGGGCGGTGATGTCACAGTGGACAGACAGGCGCCAGTGATGGAATCACCAGGGGCTAGGACCAGGCATGAGATATTAGCTGCTTGGCCAGGAGGGCACAGACTCAAATAAAGAAAAAGGGAGTACTCCTCTTACTTCATTAGGAAGGTGGTGTAGTTTGGCTACTCATACATGTAGTACCCCATGCTACGCCTTGTCTCATAACCCCCAAAACCTTTATGTCACTGTCTTTGACCTCTGACCTTAGAGAGAGAATGTGAACAAGTCAACTCCTGCTTCTGTTCCCCTCTGGTGAAGAGGTTGGCTTGTCTGAAGGTTACGGGAGGTAGAGAACTTTGAGAGGTAACATGGCAGCAGTATACTGGCAGCCACAGGCATGCCGTCCATCCTCTGTCCCCCACATCATGGTGAACGGGCATATGGGGTTCTCCTCTTCTTCAGAAGTTTTTTCTCTCTATCTCCCTTTGTAGTAGCAGCACTATGAAAACCTGCTACTGAAACTTCCACAGCATAGAGTGTAGGGAAAGCACACATCATTTCCTTGTAGTTACATAAGATTAGCCTGCCACTTTCACTCCTCTGTAAATAGTCACATAAGCTATGCTAATGTATTCAACTGTATTCATTCAGTGAGGCACATCAGAGCACTGATTATTATTATCATTTCCAAGCAAACCAACACATTAATGACATTATTAGGAGCACTCACTAAAGACCACAGCAGACCAGCAGTCTAACAGAGGAATTCTTCAAATCCTACTGATGATTTTGGCACCATAAAAACCTAAATGCAGCACCACTATTTCCATATAGCCACCAATTCATCTCAGCTTACTGTATTTAGGCCTGGCGTATGTTTGTAGGTAGTTATCAAGTGACATAGAGAAGGACCAGGAGATTATCTGTTGACTTTGCCCGGGGTGTGCGTCTGTTAGTGGCTGGGCCTGCGCTGCTGGAGCAGAGTAGAGGGGTGAAAAAGCTCTGCAGGAACTAATCTGGCGCTGATTTACGGCTACGGTTAAGCTAATAAAAATAGCAAAACAGCCGTGACAAGGCAGAGTGCAGTATTACAGAAATACAGTGATAGAAAGAACAGTATGGGGAGTTATGGTACGGCCTTTTGCAGTTGACTCAACACCCCGTGCCAAGATTTTCACTAGGATATTCCAAAGAACCACTTCACCCCCCACCCTTCTTCATGCTAAAACATTTTCATTTTCCTTCTTTGGACTCCAACTGCTGTATGCAATTTGAAATGAATTTGCCCCATTAGAGAGCTGATTATTTTTCATTCTCTTTCTAATTAAGTGCTGAATTCCTGGTAAGGGGAGATTACTCTGTGTGTGAGTTGAGTAATGAAAATAAATACTGGAAAAATTTGTACAATTTAAACAGTAGGCTTACATAATTTAGTGTGAAGTCCCTGAAATATCAGGCTAACACTAAGAAAGAGAGATGTACCAGGCTTCGATTTTAAAGCCCTTTAAAGCATTTGAATAGAAAGAATGCTTCTCTTTGAGTTTCTCACATATTTCTCGACGTCCGGGACCCAGCTGGGTTTAGCCAGTAGAAAATATATTAAAACAATAACCAAGCAATGAATGCAAGTCCTTCCATTATTATAGTATGCACATTCTTCAAGTGAGAGAGAGAGGAACAGAGAGAGAGAGAGAGAGAGAGAGAGAGAGAGAGAGTGAGAGACAGAGAGAGACAGAGAGAGACATAGAGAGACAGAGAGAGAGAGAAAGGGAGAGAGAGTGAGAAAGAGAGAGAGAGTGAGAGACAGAGAGAGAGAGACAGACAGAGAGAGTGAGAGACCGAGAGAGAGAGAGAGAGAGAGAGACAGAGAGAGAGAGAGAGAGAGAGAGACAGAGAGAGAGAGAGAGACAGAGAGAGAGAGAGAGAGAGAGAGAGAGAGAGAGAGAGAGACAGAGAGAGAGAGAGAGAGAGAGAGAAACAGAGAGAGAGAGAGAGAGAGAGAGAGAGACAGAGAGACTCTCCACTACTAGTATATATTTTAATATTTTGCCGCGGTTGAAGATTAGTTGCATGTATTTTCTATTAACAGGTTGCTTTTTAAAGCAAGTCTCTTTGAGATAACTGCGCCACATACATCTGGCTGTCCTGTATAGTTTTATAAGAGTTGTATATAATAACATTGCCTCATATTTATTATCATGTGGAACAATCAACCTGGGAAAACTCCTGGTCTGTTGAGAGATGATGAGAAACAAAGAGTGTTTTAAAACGGATTGGAATGACTGTAAATTGTATTCACTACCCTCTGTAAATCTGGTGTAAATAAAAATCTATTTCATTATATTTTCTGGGCTCTCCTTGGGCTCAGTGTTTCTTGATTACCAGCTCATCTTGTCTATAATTTGCTTTCCTTGGACTCAACCCTTCGTTCTTGGCTGCATCTGTTTGATTTGCAGGCCACGTCAGGTCAAGGTAACCCATGGCCTCTAAATCCCACAAAGTTTTTAAAAATACTTAAATTCAGTGTTTTTTCTTCACACTGCAATCAGGGGAGAAAAAAGAAGTTCACTGTGCCTACTTTGAACTTCAATATTCCATAACCATTCAGGAGTGAGGGAGGCATGTGGGCAGGGGAGGGAAAGAGGGAGAGAGAAAGAGAATACATCTCAAATTACCACTCAATTATATTTCCCTTCAAAGGACAATAAATACTGGGGATAGCCCAAGAACAGCACGGCCAGAGTGGGGAGAGAGAGGTCTCTGGGGAGGGGTGGATGGAGGGGAGGAAGGCAGGAGAAGGAGGATTGGGAGGTGAGGGGAGTAAAGGAGTAGACCAACGCATTTTCAATTACCCAGAGAGCCATAGTCTCCACAGCCCAGCCAAGGTGTTATGCTGCCATTGTCCACCCCTGGTTTATGTCAGTGGTGGAGGACCTTGATAGCCCCTGCTCCCTGGTCTCCCCCTGGTCTAGCTGCTGTTTACTGAGCCAGCTCAGCTCTTCCTTGACCCTGCTACTCCACTTTCATCTCCGACTCCCCACTTCAAACGAGGTTTTGGTGTCAGAAGAACACAAGAGCAGGATCACAAGCTAAAGCATGGAACACACAGAGAATCTGACTGCCGATAGGTACTTATCACAGTAGGAGGCCGTTCCTTCACTGAGGCCGTTCCTTCACAGTAGGAGGCCGTTCCTTCATCTGACGTCTCTACTTGTAGAATCGCAATGCTCGGCAGTGGCCGACAACTTGACTTTGAGCCAATCAGAGAGCACGAACCTCCGTGCGGGGGAGCCGACAGGATTGATAAGAAAAATGAAAAAAAATAGGGCACCTTTTCCCATTGTAATCCACCCTCTTTTCATCAGAATTTTTTTAACTAAAACAATAAAGCTGCATATTACATTTTATTTTCTATAGGAAAGAGTTTTGTGCTTGAAGAAGGATTTATTTGTTAGGTTTGATAATATCCACTAGCTTATTAGTTAGCTAGCTAGACACTTCATATGAAATAAATAGGGTAGTAGGAGCAGCACAATGCACACAACACTAAATGCTTTACCAAGCTAGCTATCTGGCCACTGTAGCTAGTAACATTATAATTAAATCACAATGGATTCGTTTCCATGAAGCAGCTGCCTGCAGCTGGCAGCCGAGAGTCAATGCAGTGTCTTCACTTTACCCAGCTAGCACAACAGCTAGCTAGCGAATCATGCTAACCATTTAGCTAACGTTAGCCAGCTAACTAAAAATGTATATATGGGCTGTATGTGATTATGGAGAGTGAATTAAATTGTTTCTTTGTTATCTTGTAGCTAGTTACCTAGCTGTGGCCATCTGGCTAGTATCAAGGGCTTTCTACAACAATAGCAACATTAGCCCTAACATTGACTATACCATAAAGCGACACATACGGACATGCATTGCCAAACAACGCTACTGCCACCTTCTGGTTTGGAGTAGTTTAACAAGGCTCAGTGGCTGACGACTTCAAGGTCTTTGCTGTGTAAGCACAAAAGAGATTGACTGCCGACTCTCTGTTCAGAGGTGCTAAGTACTATCGGCAGGCAAACTGAGCATCTAGAGATGCTCGGTGTGTCTGAGCATCAGGAGAGAGCCAGCAAGAAAGTGGAATATAATGTAGCTCTGCGTGGGACGTAGGAGCCTGTACCCTCATAACTTGTGTTCACAATAGCATGTTACGGCATCTGAGAAAGTTATATATAAACAGTACCAGTCAAAGGTTTGGACACACCTACTCATTCAAGGGTTTTTCTTAATTTTTACATTGTAGAATAATAGTGAAGACATCAAAACTATGAAATAACACACATGGAATCATGTAGTAACCAAAAAAAGTGTTAAACAAATCAAAATCTATTTAACATTTTAGATTCTTCAAAGTAGTCACCCTTTGCCTTAATGACAGCTTTGCACAGTCTTGGCATTCTCTCAACCAGCTTAACCTGGAATGCTTTTCCAACATTCTTGAAGTAGTTCCCACATATGCTGAGCACTTGTTGGCTGATTTTCCTTCACTCTGCCGTCCAACTCATTCCAAACCATCTCAATTGGTTTGAGGTCGGGTGATTGTGGTGGCCAGGTAATCTGATGCAGCACTCCATCACTCTCCTTCTTGGTCAAATAGCCCTTACACAGCCTGGAGATGTGTTGGGTCATTGTCCTGTTGAAATACAAATGACAGTCCCACTAAGAGCAAACCAGATGGGATGGTGTAGCACAGCAGAATGCTGTTGTATCCATGCTGGTTAAGTGTGCCTTGAATTCTAAATAAATCACAGACAGTGTCACCAGCAAAGCACCCCACACCATCTAACCTCCTCCTCCATGCTTCACGGTGGGAACCACACATGCAGAGATCATCCGTTCACCTGCTCTGCATCTCACAAAGACGCAGTGGTTGGAACCAAAAATCTCAAATTTGGACTTATCAGACCAGAGGACAGATTACCACCGTGTTTCTTGGCCGAAGCAAGTATCTTCTTCTTATTGGTGACCTTTAGTAGTGTTTCTTTGCAGCAATTCGACCATGAAGGCCTGATTCAGGCAGTCTCCTCTGAACAGTTGATGTTGATGTGTGAATTACTTTAACTCTGTGAAGCATTTATTTGTGCTGCAATTATAATTTTTTTTGTGCTGAGGCTAGTAACTCTAATGAACTTATCCTCTGCAGCAAAGGTAACTCTGGGTCTTCCTTTCCTGTGGAGGTCCTCATGACAGCCAGTTTTATCATAGCGCTTGATGGTTTTTGGGACTGCACTTGAAGAAACTTTCAAAGTTCTTGAAATGTTCCGTATTGACTGACCTTCATGTCTTAAAGTAATGATGGGCTGTCGTTTTGCTTATTTGAGCTGTTCTTGCCATAATATGGACATGGTCTTTTATCAAATAGAGCTATCTTCTGTATACCACCCCTACCTTGTGACAACACAACTGATTGGCTCAAACACATTAAGAAGGAAAGAAATTCCACAAATTATCTTTTAACAAGGCACACCTGTTAATTGAAATGCATTCCAGGTGACTACCTGATGAAGCTGGTTGAGAGAATGCCAAGAGTGTGCAAAGCTGTCATCAAGGCAAAGGGTGGCTACTTTGAAGAATCTCAAATATAAAATAATAATAAAATAATAACACTTTTTTGGTTTCTACATGGTTCCATATGTGTTATTTCATAGTTTTGATGTCTTCACTATTATTCTTCAATGTAGAAAATAGTACAAATAAAGAATAATCCTTGAATAAGTTGGTGTGTAAAAACTTTTGACTGGTACTGTATATCTCGATGGGTTATCACGTGAAGTATACTGTGGAGATGAACCACTCCCAGTAGAGGTTTCATTTAATTCCCATGCATTCCTTTCTAATTGTCTTTCCTGTGTAGTCATGCAGTCTTCACTAACCTTAGACTGTAGGTGAGATCTCCTTATGCTTATTAGGCTGGACTGAGAACATTGGAGACCTGGAATATGGTATTTAAGACTGGGCACCCTGAGGGGCCTTGCAGAAGCCTGATGGCCCCATGCAGGCCCAACAACGCAGAAAGCAGATACCGGTGAACAGGTGTGTGTTTGTGTGTGTGCGTGGGGATGAGATATGTGTGTGTGTGTGTGTGTGTGTGTGTGTGTGTGTGTGTGTGTGTGTGTGTGGCGTGTGTTCATGCGTGTGTATATGTGTGTGTCAGAGAGGGACATAAACAGTGTCAGCAGCAGCTGATGCTAGCCACTCCATCGAGAGTCCCTAAATAGCGAAGGGCAATAGTTGGGTTCAAGACAGTTGTTGTTGTTGCTACTGTGGCTCCTGTGGCTAACTGTCAGTTAGTGTTCAAGCATAATTCAAATTCCCATTCAAAATCCCCTCACCCACTTTTTTGCAAAGGGCTCCATCAAAATATATAAATGTCATACAAAGCCAGTGCAGTACAATTTCATTTATTTAAAAAAATCAATTACAGTGGAATAAAAATGGCATATACTGTTCAATGTAGTACTGTGTCGTCAAGCAGACAGCAGTAAGTACTGTCCTTAGGGGCCCTGGCCTTTGACCCACTGCAACTTCCAGAGGCCTACCTCACCCTAGCCCCCTTCTGTAGAGCACCGGATATTGTCTTTGAATGTAACCATTTAAAAGAAGAGACAATACAGTGCACGACCTCTGACCTCTGCTGTGGTTGGTATAGGTAGTTGCTACATCACCCCTGGGAGAGGAATCACCAAGAGGTTACAGGGTTAGTTTGACCATCGGTGACCTTTGCCCTCTGACATTTCCCTTGGACCATATGTCTGGTGTAGTTGTTTTGACCTATCCACTGACCAGTGACCAGGGTAAGTAAGTTCAACAGCCAACAACAACTAGATCTCAAGATCCATCTAGTCTACGCTGCTCTGCTTCATGTCCAAGCCAGGGCAAGCCGGCCGTCCGCAACAACCCCACCCAAGACTGGCCAAGTAAGCCAACAGCAGCAGCAGCTGCTGAGGATCAGGAGGAGAAGGACGAGGAAAGGAAGTCTGGGGTGGTGCACACATGTTATGTAAAGAGGCCAGAGGACAGAGAGGCTGTCCATTGCTTATGTAGGTCACAGTATTGGGGACTTTTCCCCCAGACAGGCTGAGATTCCTGGCTGGAACTGGAAGGACTTCAGTGGTGCGGTGGGGTTTGGCCAGCCAGAACAGTACGTGAGGCATGGAGTACAGCTGCAGCTAAGGGCTACTGTGGAGACAGAGGCCGAGTAGGGCCGCAGAGGAGAGGAGGGGAGAGGACATGGCTTGGAGAGGGCATGGTGTTATGTCACACCACACATTGTCATACAATAGCCAAGAAAAATACAAGGGTTTTTCTGCAAGCACTACCTTTATGTTTGACGTACCTTCTCATGCTAACATTACATTAAAAAGTCTATATACACATTGCTGCCAACACATAACAGAGTAGATATTGGAGTCCCTGTGTCCGTTGGTCATATCTCTAAGTCTTTGCATGGCTGGTCCTGACAAAGGGCCTGACGAGAGGAGAGAGAACTGCTTTCCTCATCATGCTGTGTATTTGAGAACATGCTCCTTCCTCACTACAGCAGCCGTCTCTTCTGAGCCCCACTGAGCCACGGTTCAGGCCCTCTGAGGCTCCTAGGGACATGAAGAAGCAAGAGACCTGCATGGAGAAAAGAAAAACCTCCCTCTGAGTTTTGCAGCTGTGTGAGAGAAAGCTCTAGTATCCTCTGACGTGCTGCCTCGGTGATAGCCCGCATCAGCTGGAGTTATGGGCTGCTTGATTAATCAAAGGAAAGCTCAACTGTGTTTTGTTGCAGTTTCAAGAAATTCCACAAAACAGATTGGCAGTGGTTTTTAAGGGAGAGAGAGAGTGGCTGTTTAGTGTGATATTTCCCTCTGTGCATATGCCAGATGTGAGGTCATTTATTTAATGGTGTCTCAGTTTCGTTATGACTAATATTAAACGCTTACTGGATGTTTCTTCTCATCATATCATTTCATTTGAATCCTGCTTGTTTATGTATTTAACATCTCAATATTCTTTACATTTTCTTCCTTATGTTAAAAAAATGTTAAAACTACGCTATAGATCAATTTCCTATCTGGGACATGTTGACAGCGACTACTGCTACTACTACTACTACTGTCTAATAGCATTATGTTGCAACATGTAATTTGACTGACAGGAATGATTGCCACATCCACTTTTTTTTGCACAATCATCGTGAAATGACGTGACACGCACCACCACACCCTGTGTCATCATCATTCTCGGTAATCGAAAGATCAGCTAGGCAAGATTAGTATTTATCTTCAACAACAAAATAATACAATATAATAATACAGTAGTTAAGCATCTTACTGCTCTATTCTCCATTGTGACCATTGCACTCCCCATCCCACCTCATTCCCTGCTGTACAAGTAATTCCTCTGACTGCATTCTGTTGAAACATCTCAGATCTGTAGCTGTAGAACAGCTGGTTGTATCAGTGTGGTCCTCCTCTCTAGCAGTCATCTGCAGGTCATCACACCTGATCACATCCATGAGTATGGCACTTCTTTAGCTCTCAGCTCCCTCCAATCCCTGTCTGTCAGCAGTCTGTTGTCTATCTACACTGCACAGATGTTTAAGAGGCCCTGTTTTCTGGCCAACAGCATCTGAATGCATCCGTAAGACATTCCTGACTAGATTGGGCTTGGCGGGGAGAGTGGGGTAAGAGGAGCCAAAGGGGTAAATTGAGCAACCCTTGTTTCTAGGAAACCATATAAAAAAAATCATCATTTTATATTAATATTCATTTCAGGGAGTCTGTGAAGGAAGAAACCACATGTAAAAAGTGGTAAGTTAGGTCCAAAAAACGGATTTTCACCAAGTCAAATAAATGTATTGTGTTAGAAGTTTCATGATACTTGTATCTAAACCTAAGTAGATACTTTTAAGATTGGTCTATACATCAGTTGGGGTCTCTATACACTTAAATATGTTGCCCTAAACCTAGCATGAAAGTGCATCCTTGTAGCTGTGTGGGCTAATATAGCAAAATGCTTGCCTAGGGGTAAGCTGAGCTAATAACCATGAGGTAAGTTGAGCCAATGATTGCGCCAATGGCAAGTTGCAAGGCATTATCGCTGGGATATGAGTTAACAACAAGGCCTATGTTAAAAGTGTTAAAAAAACTACAACGTGTTTGTTAGGCGTTTAAGCCAGTGATCAAAGATACTTAAAATTATTAAAATGCAAAAAAGTGTTTGTGATTGTGTTGAATTGTGTTTGGGAAATAAAGATAGACATTGTTTTAAAAAAGTAGTGGCCATGGTCTCGACAGGTGAGACCATGGCGGGCCAAGGAACGGGTAAGGGGTGTAACTTACCTCTGGGCAGGTGCCTAGGAGCCTTACACTGGGCGCACACCGAGCAGGAGGACACATAAACCCTCACGTCCTTGGCCAAGGTGGGCCACCAGTACTTCCCGCTCAAACAGCGCACTGTCCGACCGATACCTGGATGACCAGAGGAGGGTGACGTGTGAATCCAATAGATCAGCCGGTCACAGACAGCAGACGGAACATACAGATGCCCAGCGGGACACTGGAGGGGAGCGGGCTCTGCACATAACGCCTGCTCAATGTCCGCGTCCAGCTCCCATACTACCGGCGCCACCAGGCAGGAGGCCGGGAGTATGGGGGTGGGATCCATGGGCCGCTCCTCTGTGTCATACAGCCGGGACAGTGCGTCTGCCTTGACATTCTGGGAACCTGGTCTGTATGAAAGGGTGAAAACAAAACGGGTGAAAAACATGGCCCACCTTTCCTGGCGAAGATTCAGTCTCCTCGCTGCCCGGATGTAATCAGTCCAGATGAGAAAAGGGTGTTTAGCCCCCTCAAGCCAATGTCTCCACGCCTTTAAAGCCTTGACGACAGTCAACAGCTCCCAGTCCCCCACATCATAGTTTCGCTCCGCCGGGCTGAGCTTCCTCGAGAAGAAGGCACAGGAGCAGCGCTTCGGTGGCGTACCCGAGCGCTGAGAGAGCACGGCTCCTATCCGAGCCTCGGACGCGTCCACCTCCACTGTGAACGCCAAAGAGGGATCCGGATGGGCCAGCACGGGAGCCAAGGTAAACAGAGCCATCAGGTGACCAAAAGCCCTGTCCGCCTCAGCCGACCACTGCAAACGTACCAGGCCACCCTTCAGCAGTGAGGTACTGGGAGCTGCTACCTGACCAAAACCCCGGATAAACCTCTGGTAGTAATTGGCAAACCCTAGAAACCACTGCACCTTCTTTACCGTGGTGGAAGTCGGCCAATTACGCACGTCTGAAATGCGGTCACTCTCCATCTCCACCCCTGAGGTGGAAATGCGGTACCCTAGGAAGGAGATGGACTGCTGGAAGAACAGGCATTTCTCAGCCTTGACGTACAGGTCATGCTCCAACAGTCGACCAAGCACCCTGCGCACCAGGGACACATGCTCGGCGCGTGCAGAGGAGTATATCAGAATGTCATCAAAATACACCACTACACCCTGCCCGTGCAAGTCCCTGAAAATCTTGAATACAAAGGCTTGGAAGACTGATGGAGCATTCATCAACCCGTACGGCATGACGAGGTACTCATAATGCCCTGAGGTCGTACTGAATGCTGTCTTCCACTCGTCTCCCTCCCGGATACGCACCAGGTTGTAAGCGCTCCTGAGATGTAGTTTGGTGAAGAAGCGTGCCCCATGCATTGACTCAATCGCTGTGGCTGTGAGAGGTAGCGGGTAGCTGTACTTCACAGTGATCTGGTTTAGGGCTCGATAGTCAATACATGGGCGCAGACCTCCCTCCTTCTTCTTCACAAAAAAGAAACTCGAGGAGGCGGGTGAAGTGGAGGACCAAATGTATCCCTGATGCAGGGATTCGGAGACATATGTTTCCATAGCCGCCGTCTCCGCCTGTGACAGGGGATACACGTGACTCCTGGGAAGTGCAACGTCTACCAGTAGATTTATCGCACAATCCCCCCGACGATGGGGTGGTAATTGAGTTGCCTTCTTTTTGGAGAAGGCGAGAGCCAAATCGCAATATTCAGGGGGAATGCACACGGTGGAGACCTGGTCTGGACTTTCCACCGTAGCAGCACCAACGGAAACCCCTAAACACCTCCCCGAGCACTCTTGCGACCACTCCGTGAGAGCCCTCCGTTGCCATGAAACAGTGGAGTCATGACAAGCTAACCAGGGTAGGCCTAGCACCACGGGAAACGCAGGAAAGTCAATGAGGAAGAGACTGATTCTCTCCTTGTGACCCCAATGTGTCACCATGCCCAGGGGAGCGGTGGCCTCCCTAATCAATCCTGACCCTAATGGTCGACTGTCTAAGGCGTGAACTGGGAAGGGCATAACCATTGGAACAATGGGGATCCCTAAACTATGGGCGAATGATCTGTCTATAAAATTCCCAGCCGCGTCTGAATCGACAAGCGCCTTATGCTGGGAATACAAGGAAAACTCAGGAAATGTAACATACAAAAACATGTGTGCAACAGAGGGCTCTGGGTGAGAATGGTGCCGGCTCACCTGGGGTGACGCCAGAGTGCCCTGCCTGCTGCCTCGACCCCCAGAGGAACCAACCCGGCACCGACCGGCAGTGTGACCTCTGCGGCCACAGATGGTGCACGAGAACGAACCTCCTCCGGTCTCCCTGAGCGCAGCACCTCCCAGCTCCATGGGCATCGGAGCGGTGGTGCTGGGGGATGGAACCGACAGACCCCGCTCTGGACGTCCGCGGGTAGCCAGCAGGTTATCCAGCCGAATGGACATGTCCACCAGCTGGTCGAAGGTGAGGGTGGTGTCCCTGCAGGCCAACTCCTGATTGACATCCTCGTACAAACTGCAGCGATAGTGGTCGATCAGGGCCCTGTCGTTCCATCCCGCGCCGGAAGCCAGGGTCCGAAAGTCCATAGTGAACTCCTGGGCGCTCCTCGTCCCCTGCCTCAGATGGAAGAGACGTTCACCCGCCGCTCTACCCTCGGGCGGGTGGTCGAAGACTGCCCGGAAGCGGCGGGTATAGATCCAACTGCAACAGGAAACCCTTGTAGCGTGCAGCCGTCCCATCGTACTGCCGGGGAAGGGCGAGACGAATCCCACTGGGACCGGGTGCAGGGGGGGCGAGTAGTGGAGACCCCGGTTGTGCTGGTGGAGGCGCTGGAGGAACTCCATGGTTTGGACGACGCGGTCCATGGCGGTGCCGAGATGGTGGAGCATCGCCGCTTGCTCCCGGACGCGCTCCTCGACCCCTATACCAGGGGCACCTGCTCCTGCTGACTGCATATTCGGGTCTGGAATTCTGTAAGCGGTGCGTAACTGGCTGCAGGGAAGTCAGGTGCAGGAGAGCAGAAATGGGTAACAGCCGGAGCACTTTAATGATGCAAAAAAACAAACTGCACCCAGAACAGCAAAATACGGGTTGAAATCACCCGTCGCAAACCAGTCTAAATACACAAAACACATACAACAAACAATTCCACACACAGACATGGGGGGAACAGAGGGTTATACACACGTCAAGTGATGGGGGAATGTAAACCAGGTGTGCTGGAAAACAAGACAAAACAAATGGAAAATGAAAGGTGGATCGGCAATGGCTAGAAGACCGGTGACGTCAACGGCCGAATGCCGCCCGAACAAGGAGAGGAACCGACTTCGGCGGAAGTCGTGACAGTAGGCGACTTAACTTACCCTGTCCCGCTACCCCCCTTACCGAGGGGTAAATTGTGCCAAGAGGCCACTTTTTTTGGTCGGACCCCCTTTGCCTTCAGAACATCCTGGATTCTTCGGGGCATCCTACAAGGTGTCGGAAATGTTCCGCAGGGATGTTGGTCTGTGCTGACGCAATAGCATCACGCAGTTGCTGAAGACTGGACAGCGGGACATTCATGCTGCGAACAGCCCTGTTCAATCTATTTCCTAAGATGTCCTATTGGGTTGAGGTCTGGGGACTGACCAGGCCTCTCAAGTAAACTGAACTCGTTGTCATGTTCCAGGCAATATTTTTCCACACCTCAATTGTCCAGTGTTGGTGATCATGTGCTCATTAGAGCTGCTTCTTCTTGTTATTAGCTGATAGGAGTGGAACCCGTTGTGGTAGTCTGCTGCAATAGCCCATCTATGACAAGGATCGACAAGTTGGGTGTTCTGAGATAAGTTGTGTGTAGAAAGTGGAGGTCGGAAGTTTCTGAGATACTGGATCTGACTCGCGTGGCACCAACGATCATACCACAATCAAAGTCGATTAGGTCACAAATTTTACCCATTCTAACGTTCAATCCAACAGTAACTGAATGCCTCGATGACTGTCTGCCTGTTTTATATAGCAAGCCACGGCCACGTAACTCATCTGTACGTAGGAGCGGGGTGGTGTACCTAATAAATTGGTCGGTGAGTGTATACTGTATGTAGATATCTTTGTTGGAAAGAATACTATATTTCCCTTGATGGAGTGATGCTGAATGTATAAAATGGCTCAACTTACCCTACTCTCTCCTACCACAGACATACTGATCATGAGGTAGGAGGTATTTAGGAGAGGGACAGAGTGTGCCTTGCCTCTCTTGATTTTGCGGTTCTATCTGCGTACTTGAGCAGATTTGCACCGATAACAGATAAAGGCTCTTTGATAGGCTGCAGGTGCGCTCGTTTAATGAGCATTAGGGCCTAACCATTAGCTCCCCCACAAAAACCAAACATGCCATAGACACATCTGTACATCTATCATTTGATGCTACGCAGCATCACATCTCTCATCTCTACACAGAATTCACCCCCCTCTCTCTCTCCAATCATTCATCTCCAACTATTCATTGGCCATCATTGTGCTGTATGTGTCAGAGAAGAGGGAACACAGGCAGGTGTTTGTTTGTGGGCGCTCTTCCCCCCTAGGAGATGGTGCCAGGGGATTGGGTTATGATGTTGGTTGTGGCCAATTCAGGAAACATGGCGAGGAACTAGTGGCTTTATATTAAGTACTGATGCGGTTAACAGGAAAAGATAACCTGTTGCTGTTGATATAACTAGGAAGTGTGAATTCAGTCTCTGTCTGGCTTGGCACATATAAAACTGAGACAAAGAAATGTTCTGGAATATTCTCAACTTCATAGCGGTTTTCTTTATGGTGGTCAGAGTGAATAAGAATTAAGTAGAGAAACATGCGTTGTTTTGTGTTTGAATTTGAAACACTTCAAGGAGATAGCAAAGGGCCTTTGCTGAAAGTTGGGACTTAAAAATGATGGACTATATTCTTTGGCCTCCATAGTCTTGTCTATGGCTCATTGGATGACTGTCTTTGTCAAAACTGAGATGTTGCTGGTCAAAGAACAGATAATAACAGGGGAGCAACTTTGGTTTGAGAAGTGGGGGGGACATAAACATTTTTTTTATCCAGTCGGATAAACACTCCATACAGCCTACCCGACCGCTCGGAGGCATCCGCATGGTCCTAAAGCACACAGTTGCCTCGTTTTGTATCACATTCCAATGATAAAACTGGGGGGGACAAAAACGTCCCATCCCCATCGAAAGTTGCACCCGTGGATAATAACAATGTAATAACAGTGTAGGCTACTTGCATGTTGAATATTTCCAGTCCAGCTGTTGGTTGGGCTTCTGGAGAATAACCAGGATTGCCTGTGTGGTCAAACTTGCCATTTAGTTATAGAGAAATTAATTATACAGGAAAAAAAACAGCATTGCGTCACAGAATTCCTGGTGAGCATAATAAAAACAGAGGGGCTCCTGTTTTGAAAGAACCAACAAATTAGTGTACTCAATGTTTGGCACTAATAACCTAACATTGACCTTGACCTCTGTCCATGCCAACATGACTTAATGACACAAATCACCCTGTCCCCGTGTGGGATTCTTAGTGTGGTATTCTCAGACTGCAGATAGCACTTCCTCCTCCTCCTCCTCTCCAGTATTTCGGCCGGCAGGGCGGAGCACTGCGGAGGCTCCTAGACGGGCCCTTTTGTCTGACTGGGAGCCCCAGACACAACAGTGCCAAGCGCCCACCCCTCACAATGGCCTTCCGCACAAAGCCACACACACATGGACAATGGACCCAGCTCTGAGTGGGGGTGAACAGCAGAGCTAAGGTTACCCACCTGCACACTTCAGAATGAATCAGGAACCCACTAAGAGCTGCTGCTGCTGCTGCAGGTGTCTTCCTGATGCATCCTGCTTTCTGGTGCTCTCAGGCTGTGGTAGGGTAAGGAGAGGAAGGAGCCCTTTACTAACTCAACACTCAATATCCTCATTAAAAATACACCTTTTTAGAATTGTAGTGGATGGTTGATACATGTGTGTGCGTGAATCAGACTAATGGATTGAATTGACCACTCCACAAGGTCAAGGTCTTAAATTGCCATGGAACTGATCAGATGGAATTTGGTGAGAAATGGCGCAGGTGTGCATCTTGACAAATGCATGACAAATTATGCAATAGATTTTCAAATATCACTGTGAACATGTTTTTATTGCTTTGCTACTAATCTAATCTTTACAATGTCATTGATGATTTCCAAAATAGATTCTTTAAAAAAATAGAAAATATTAAATATTATTTGGGAACCAGACTTATTTTCAAAATTGATGCTATAAAATGTTTTTATGCTATTTGTGTAGGCGAATATATTGTTTGAAAATGTAGGCTACATTTTATAGTTGTAAAATATAGTAGGCCAAGAGATTGTTGCAAACAACTCTCCAAATAGGGCTGAAATTGTATTTCAAGTAGCCCAGTAAAACATCTAGGACAAAACATAATTCTGGTGTAAAAAGTGAAAATAAATATATGCCATTGTGCCTTCATGACTAAACAGAGGAAACTAATTTTTAATTTAAACTAATTACCTAATAGGCTTCAAAATAAGGCAAATGAACAATCTACATCAAAATATTGTTTGTATAGCTTTAATATATAAAGACATCAATAACAATATATATATATATATATATATATATATATATATATATATATATATATATATATATATATATATATATATATATAGACATCATATAGGGTTGTTGCTTTATTCCACATTTCATTCAACGGATATTTCTACATACATTTTTCTCAAATTAATTCAATGTCAAACTACAGTTAAAACATCTGTATGAATGCATTTGTAGTACTAATTGGTTATCGGCTATACGTATGCACTCTGAGATGAAATAGAACAAAAAACGCATGCATTTAAGACTAACTTGCGTATTGCAAATGTGGACCCGTGTGGACAGCATAAAAGTGAATTGTTTCAAACATGCCATTAGACAAATGTAACTGGATGCAACAGTGGTGTGCTTTCCTTAGACATTACCGGATTGGAGGACCCAAACGTCAATCACCAGGCTTTTTTTTTTTAATACACGATTTCATCATATTGGGAGTGTCACTGCGCAGACGGCGGCAGCCGTGGCACAGTTGATTTTGAACACAAGATAAAATATATTGAAATAGACGGATTTTTTTAACCGTAGTAGTAGTAGTAGTAGTAGTAGTAGCAGCAAGAACATCGTTTGTATTTACCGAATCCTATTACGTGCTACTTCAAGCTTCAAACATGCAAACGTAATGTGCCAAATGGTACTCAATACGCACGGTTTGGTTCCAGTTTGTCCTCGAGCCGAAGAGAATACACCAATTGATAAAAAACGTTAACTTAATTTATTGAAATACTGTATCTAATCATAAACCCTATGAAAATCACTAGAACCACAAAAATACGTTTATATCGAGTTAAATCTTTGCATGCCTTTGACTTCATTCCAAAATTGTAAATGGTCTAAAATCATACTAAAAGCAGTGGATATGGAGAGAACTGAGGCATAACACAATCACACAATTGTATGCCTAACAGCCAGGCCCCGAGGTTTTTTCACTTGTGATTCACAAATAGGCTATATGAAACAAGTTATGAAGCAAAGGAATATAGATATGAGTGTAATCTAAATAGAATAACAATTTTATACTACTGGCTGAGAGCGAGAGAGAGACTGTGTGTAGTCTGGAGAGCATTCCTATCAACAGTGCAAACATGACCAACAAATCAGATATGTAATTTCTCAGTTTTAATTGATTGCAACATATCTTATAACCACACAATACAAAATGCACATCAAATATTTTTTATCAGGCTCAGGTTGCAACCTTATTTGATAAAAATAAAAACTAGCAAAAATATGCTTTTACAAAAAAAAAAATAATAATATGTAAATGCCACTTTGGATAACCGTAATCAAAACCCCATTTTATTCTACATAAAAAAAAAGCCTGACATAAATAAGTTAGTATAATTTCTCAGTGTTTTTACACAGTTATGTACACTTCAAAGATTTACATGAAATACACAGGCAGAGTGACTGCTTTTTTGTGTGACAATTCTTAACCTCTGAACAAAGGATGATTGTAACTGGGTGAAATAAAAGTTATTTTCAAAGCCACATTTGCATGATCAGCAGTCTAACAATGTCATGGAGAAGGGGGGGGGGGGGGGTGATCAAATTCTATTATCTTTCTTAATCACGCAGGAGTACAATGTCAAGGCAACCTGATGGTAAGTGAAAGCGTCGACAGCCATATTGAAGCAACCAGGTATTCGGTATTGTAGGGCATTATTCCACCCATATGGAAACGCCTCATTAAAAGAAAAATAACCGTTAAACTAACAAAGACATATTTGAGCACGTCAGGGAGAGGATACAGTCGATTCATACAACCAGTACAGTTAACAGACTATCCTTCAGCAAATGATAACCTCCCACAACTTCAAATACAATTGGCTACACTTTCAAAAATGGTGAGTAGGAAAAAAATTGATATTCCGGTATCTCTCAAAATACAAAAAAAATATTGGCTGACTTCAGATCACTTTTTTGTTGTTGTCAAAACATAAATAGTTTGTGGGGTGGATGAGAACCCAGGTTGAGTGACATTTAAATGACCTTAAAAAAATAAAACAAGGTCACATTAAGTACCGTCCTTCTCTCCTTACATGCATACCTATGACGATCTATATTGATGAGGAACAATTATTTAATCCATAATAATTTTCTCAATGGAGCAGATGTATTATACTTCAACAGGTTACACTCACTGCCTTAAGATACACAGCATTTTCAAAACAAAACTACACTGCAATTCTTCAAGTCAAATCAAATTCACGCCTTTTACATAAAGGATTTAAAAAAAAAACAATACGTTTTATGTGCTACATATGAAGAGAAATATATACACAGGTAGTAAAAAAAAAAAATGAGCAAAAAAGGAAAACCTAATTGCACACTGCTACATTGACTGCTTTTAGAGGCAGTAACTTTATGAGTGCCAGAACTTTAGTGTTTATATTCAGTGCTTGCACAGCGTCCCCATCCTTCAGGAGAATTGATATGTTTCATTTTCTTTGTAGTTCCTCTTCAAAAAAATCAACCAACACTGAGGCTTTTGATGACAAAAGGGGAAATACGTCTTCAGCTCTGTAGAAAGAATTTTTTTTTTTTAAAGTTGTGAGATCAGCTCTAATTTAAAACCGTGAACATTACATACAAATCCATAAAAATAAAACAGTTGTAGTTTTGACATGACAAAACATTTCTAAGAAGGCTGAAGACAGTCAAATATTGAAGTCAAAAAGACACCCTGCGGACTCATTCAAAGCAGAAAGACCCACCAGAATACTTTCACTTTCCAAATTATAATTTGTTCTCTCGAACACACACTTTATTGAAAGTTTCTTTAAAACTTTAGGCCTATTTAAAAAAAAAAAAAAAAAAAAAAAACAATTGATAGGCTACAGTGCTTTCATTCACTAGAATGGACAGATGTTTTGAGAGGGGCCTAGCGTGCATAAGGCACTATGAGGAGACCAGCCTCTTCTCCCTCTCGTGAGGGCAGTGGTTGCTGACGTTTTACTATAGTGTTGTTCTGAGACTTGTTTACAGTTTCGTCGGAAACTCAACCTCACCGTGGCAATGGTTGTAGTAAACGTCGCCTATGTGTAGCCTCTTGGACTTTAACCCTTTACTAGACCGCACTGAACGTCACGATATAGTTCATTGCGCATTTCGAGCTTCATTAAAGCGAATAGTCACTTGGCAATTGGGCATAACGTGGGAAATTCATAACTGCTTAACATATTATTTAGACAGCATGTCTTAAATGCTGACGGGAATACACGTCAAGTGATGTCTCTCTTCACAAAACCCAATTTGAACAGCTTTACACACCCTGCAAAAGAATGTGCCAATATATTGGGTGAGTTCGAGAATAGTATACGCCGTCTCACTAAAGCCAGACAACATCCAACGACCTATGAAACTAGTTGCCCGAGCTAGAAATTGAGAAACTCCTGCATATTCCGAGCTCCAAGAGACCATAGTCCTTCTGTCCAGTTGTATCCGATAAGTTACTCACCTTTGTCATCTTCACGTTTGAGTCCTGGGACTGGTTTTCCTGGGTGTATGTTCTACAGAATGCGCCAAGGCTGGGCAACGAGTAACTTCATCCGAACTGTTGTGTGACCTTTTATTTTGGGACGAGGGGTCTGGAAGAGAAATAAACAAAGTTAAGAGGTCAAAATGATATTCTCAAAAATTAAGTATCGCGAATAGCGTTACATTATTATCTTTAGTGATTTGCTTGTCAGATTCTATGCCTTCACAATTTGACACGTTGGCAGTCATATGCTACCGGTAAAGCCTAGTGAAAACGATGATAATACATTGCAGTAACGCTTTTATTTAGAATAACTAACAGTGGGCCATCTAACTGGTAACTTTCGACCATGTAGCAAACAAACAGTCTGCTACAAGGTTACAACGTCGAGCCTGGCTGATACAGAATTACATCAGTGAATGGGCCTGCACCGGAAAAGTAGCCAGAAGGCAGAAAGACAAAGCAGCCAGACTGACATCATGATTAGAATTTATCATCATTATTCATAAGCGCGTACCGTGGCAGGCTGGTCTTTTTCTCTGCCCGGTGCACTGCTCTTTGCTCTCCGACCTTTCTGTGTTTTCAGAGGGCTGCGGTGGAGTCACACAACTATTCCCATTAAGATCCACATTATTATTCCCAGAGGGGCAAAGGCCCTTTGCCGATCGTTGAGTTCTGCTGTAGAAACGCGGAATGTCTTTACTATCCACTAATTCCCATTCGAATCTCCCGTTTAATAGGGGTGTTTGACTTGAAAAATCGAAGTTCCATTTCGCTGAGGACGTCTCTTCGATCTCTTGCAAATGTCCCTTTAAATCCCTCCTTAACTCTTCGTGATCCACCGGGCCGAAAAGGTTTCTGCAGGCTGACGGTTTGGGGTGATCCGAAAACCGAGCATCGGTCCTTTCAAATGTAGGGCTCCCATTTGAAACACGAACATTTGACATTTTCCCGAGAATCAAAGAACGTCCAAATAGAACACTTGAAAATGCGTATTTCCTCCTTGCTCACCGCGATCCAAAACCAAGAGTAAATCGACTGATCAACACAAACGCATGCATAGGTCTGTAAAAGAAACGCTAACTTCCAATATGGCAACGTGAGCTAAAGTAGTCTCGACAGACCATCAAAACAAAGTGCCGTAACTGAAGCCACTCCTGTCAATTTCGTCTCGTAGTAAGGGAGAAGAAACAACAGACAAACCTTTTCAGTACCCAATATGGCGATTGAGGGAGGCTGACTGGGGTAGAAATGATTGACACAGAGAGCGATTTAAAACGAAGAAGGGCATTGATTGGTTAAAGAGTATACGCCCGCCCATTTCCCTTAAGGTTATCTCCACGCTACAAAGGCTTTCTCCAATTACGTTACTTAAACTTCATGAAACCTGCTGTAATCACAATAGGCAGCTGTAACACTGTAGCAGTGGATGTCACGCAATAAAGGGCGTTATAAGGAAACGTAAACAAACTAATAATGGCTACTTTATGTTGAGAGAATATTTGAATGGCAATGTGGTCTATCTGTGTCGAGAGTTTTTTTTTTTTCAGCACCAAAAATGTTACAATAAATATACAGGGGACATCTAATTTTATTTGTGAATTATAGAATTCTAATAGTTTTTCAATACATGCGGAGGTTGTAATACCACCTTAATGATTTGAAACGTTTGAAAATACACAAGTCAGTGTGAAGCAACTTGTTGCATGTGGTAGGTAAATTTCCATTGTCATATCTGTCAAGCATTCTACAAATCTGAACATTTTAATTATTTTACACGGCGGTGACTTATTTCTCTCCATGATTTAGATGAGAATATTTACTTATCTGGGCTAAGACAAAGTCACTAGTGGTCACCCCAGCAAAAGGGCTGGGTATCAGAGTAGTGGCAAGCATCTCTCATTGGGAAAACAATCTTTTCTGCAATATATCGAAACGAGACAATTTTGAAAAAATAATCAAACCATCAATGAAACACTACCTATATACATTCCAATAACTTCTTCGCCATCTGCAATAGAGACAGACTTGGCAGTAAAATGTGACAAACATACAGTTGTTTTTAATTAGTGTGCATGCTGAAGGCAGGACACTGGATTTCTTACATACTTCTTCTACTTATTACATGTATTCCGCCCTCTTTAGAGCTGAAACAATTTAAGATATTAACAAGAAACCAACTTTCAAATGTGCAGACGGCCCCAACTTACATTGCTTGCAAAAATCTTTCATTGAAATCAAAGGGCCATAGACTTCAATGTTAAAAATGATACAATTTGGCCGCGCATCTCTTCTTGAACCGTTTAATCTATTAAACACCAAAAACAACATTGAGATGTTCAGACTGACCTTAGATTGCTTGTCAAAGGCTTTTTGAACTATTCTGATTTAAAATGTGCAATACTAACATGAGAGTCAATGGTGACCATGAGAGGTAGATACAGTATTCAGTGATACTGCTTTCTAACCATTCAAGCTAGGAACTCCAAACCAACTTCAGGATGATGGAAACATTTCATACATTCATTCATTATTTAATTATTCTATCCTTTAATCAGCTTAAATGTGCGTAAATTCTGTAACCGTATAAGCTATAAACACAAAACCACCTTTCAAACGTGCAGACCACCCCAACTTTCCTTGAGAAAATTCTAAAATATTTTTTTGTTACAGCATCTATACTTTTTTGTACTACAACAATATTTAAATGAGCTCCCAATGCACTTCAATGGCAATAAAAGGGCTATAGACTTACATGGGGAACATTTGGCAACGCAACTCCTCTTGAACCATTTAACACTAGAACTGCTGGGTCTCGAAGGACCCCCCTTCAAGCTAATAAGCATTCATTCTGACTGCAACATTCTAACAGTGTAATTAATACATGTCATATATGCTATTGCAAAAATAACAATTTGGTTGTGTTTATGAAGAGCTTAGGTAACATTAGAATAAGATATATTTTTTTTAATGTATAACAATAGCATTTTCATTAGTTTATGTTACTGTAAAACTAAAAACCCACAAATAAACGATTCAAGTGTTCAATCAATTTTATTCGGAGTGCCTTTGTTACAACTATGAAAAACAGAAAGCATGTGTTGAAACACATTAACAGCTTATTTGAATAACAACCAAATAAAAATACCCCAACTGCCAAGACTGCGTTTCGCCTATATGCATCTAACAGCGGCACCGCCCTCGCCCCACTAACCCTGCCACTGCTACTGAAAGACATCCTAGGTGAAACGCTGAGTAAATATTGAACCGTTCAAGCTAGACACCATGTTCAGGCTATCCATTCAATCAAATCAGCCAATCAATCTTTCCATGTACATACTTTTCCAACTATAACCAGTCACCACCATTACTACTAGAGTCACTACTAGTGATGCGCGGGTTGACTCATTATCCACATGGCGGACGGGTTTAGGGTCACTAAATATTGTGTGGCTGAAGGGCGGGTGTGTGGCGGGCGGGTTGAACAAAGAGTAACAATACCTTAAAAAAAATCCATACAATGTAGAATTCTTGTGCAATTTATATAGGCTACATTGATGTTTTTCTGTCATTATTTTAGGCTATCTGGTATTAGTGCATAAACCTAAGCTTTAGGACTTAACTGTATGCGCCAAATAGCCTACACAGCCAATCGCCAAATAATGCTTTTGGGAACGCGCAGAAAAAGTTCACGTCAATCCACGGAGGCAAAAATGACATTGTTGAAGTTTAATTCAATAAGACCAAAGCTGTGAAAGGAGAGTTGAAAATAAAGAGAAGGGAAAGAAAAGTCATGTTTGGAAAAGATTTGGTGAAGTGGTATAAGAGGATGTTACGTGTGATGATTGTGAGGCGCTGTACAAATCCGACAGTCACAAGACGGGACTTCAAATAGTCCTATGGCATGTCAAGGGAACTGTAGTCTACTGTTTAGATGGATTAAATGGAAACTGAAATCTGGACACTGACTCTAAGTCTTTAACCTCTCACATATCCTTAATAATAATGCTGGCAGAATTAAGCATTTCTTGCAGTAAAATTATACACCAAATGTAGGCAAAATTTGGACTTAGGAACAGGAGTGGAGAAATAGGATTTCTTTCTTTCTGCATTTTGATAGAATGCATTGCTCAGTTAGATAGATCTGCAGAGGTGCTGTCTTCATCATAAGAGCAGCATGAAAGCTGATAGTATTTCAAACACATAAAATATGCATCGAAGCAAAACTGAAATTTTATCAGAAACACTTTGGGTCATTTTCACAGCTTTCTTTTTCCTGACAACCGGTCAAACTGATGTCATTTGGACATTTTGCACAGAAATTCTTTTTTTTAGGGTTATTGTATTTTCTCCCAGTCCCTAAACGTATTTGCTCTGCGAAAGAAGACAAGAGAAAACTTTACTGATGTCAACTAGATTGAAGCATTCACTCTAGGGATCTATTACATTATTCTGGTGAGCAAGGGTTTATGTAGTCTTCTAGGGAAACATAATGACAAAAGAGAAGCTGCATGTATCTAATTATTGGCAAGTTGACTAACAAATAGCCTACAAATATGTTGGAAATTATAAGCAGAAACATGACTAACAAATAACCTACCAATATGTCGGAAATTATAAGCAGAAACATATCTAAATCAGCCCCCCAAAAATTCTGCACCCATTGTCAAAAAATCGTTCTGCTGCCTACAGCGCATTTTCTACATCTTTATTTCATCACATATAGTTGGGCGGTTGCAGATGGGTTATTAGGAATTGCGGGCGGGTGCTGGTGAACAAACAGCTGACCCGCGCACCATTAGTCAGTACCACCACTATAACTTATTTCAAAACCAGAAACACTTTAAAACAAGCTAGCAAGCACACATTTTCTTCAGGAAATATACTTCTCTAGTTTCCTATTCCTATTGTCATTTTTTTTATTTTGAATGATCATTTATTTTAGCTGTAAGATATTTTTGCCATAGAATTTTAATTCCTGGATGTAACTAGGGTCTTACAACTGAGCTTTGCTTCAGGCTTGCTAAAGGAGGCTTTTCCCGGTCCTCATTGAAAGAGAAGACGATACTGACCCCTAGTGGTGAAATTCAATAGTAGGCAAATCTGCGTTCTAATGATCACAAAAATAAAACAGTTTACGGACACAGTACGTAACATACAACTAACAAGACGAAAGACTTCTAACAAATATATTTAATACCACATCTTACAGCATCATTCAATCCACACATATATAGTGCACTACATCCACTCAGACACAAACAGGGATGTACTGAAACAATACAGGTCTAATTCCAATATCCATCTCCCTTCACCTAAGCCTCCCAGCTTGCGGTCCTACCTCCAGTCCACAAACAGTCCATAGGAGTTTTAAGGTCCCAGTGCCACTCACAGATTGAGCCACTTGATGATGTGGACGTTCTTCTTGCCCACTTTGAGGAGAGAAAGTCCGTTGGCCAAGAGGTGCTGGCCAGGGATCAGTACCTGCTCTGGGCTGTCGGTCTTACTGTGGTTGATCCATACAGCTCCTTCCGATACCATGCGATACCTGCAGCACATCACAAACACATTACAGCACAGAAATAGTCAGTTAACACAAAAGTCAGACAGACAAAAAAAGGAAGAATTTGAGAGAGAAATAGAGGGAGTGAGAGAGAAACAAGTAAAGAAATTAAAACCGGCCCAAAAAATAGCAATGTCCTGCTCTTTCCCTGACTTTTCTGCTCATTTGTCTGAATTTTAAAATCAAACAGAAAAGTATTTAGAGGTTTAAAAAAAAAAAGTCCCCCCACACCTATTCCCAACTTAACCCACCGAGACATCGCATTGTAAGACATTGGTACCCAGCCAGGCGCTAATGCATCTCTCTCTCCTCACTGAACGAATGACAAATGGGCAATAATTGTACACGTTACTTTAACATTTTAATTAGGACTAACTGAATGATAAGGAGGTTGAGGTTGATTTCATTTAAAACAATAGTGTAATGAGTTTGTGTTATGCCTATTTATCAGCGTTGGCACTCATGTTTATAGAAAAATAATGTGACCGTGCGACTTGCGGGCTAATATTCTCTTTTACGTTTTATTTTGTAAACTAATCACATTTATTGTAAGGGAAACGAAAACATGCTATGTGTTGCAGTAGACCTTTAGAATAATACAAAACATACACTATATATACACAAAAGTATGTGGACACCCCTTCAAATGAGTGGATTCAGCTATTTCAGCCACACCCGTTGCTGACAGGTGTATAGCCACGCAATCTCCATTGACAAACATTGTCAGTAGAATGGCCTTACTGAAGATCTCAGTAACTTTCAATGTGGCACCGTCCTTGGATGCCACCTTTCCAATAAGTCACATTTCTACCCTGCTAGAGCTGCCCGGTCAACTGTAAGTGCTGTTATTATGAAGTGGAAATGTCTAGGAGCAACAACGGCTCAGCCGTGAAGTGGTAGGCCACACAAGCTCACTGAACGGGACCGCCGACCGCTGAAGCACGTAGGCCCCTTAGTTCCAGTGAAGGGAAATCTTAACGCTACAGCATACAATGACATCCTAGACAATTCTGGGCATCCAACTTTGTGGCAACAGTTTGGGGACGGCCCTTTCCTGTTTCAGCATGACAATTCCCCCATGCACAAAGTGAGGTCCATACAGAAATGGTTTGTCGAGATCAGTGTGGAAGAACTTGACTGGCCTCAACCCCATCGGACACCTTTGAGATGAATTGGAACGCCGACTGCGAGCCAGGCCTAATCGCCCAACATCTGTGCCCGATCTCACTAATGCTCTTGTGGCTGAATGGAAGCAAGTCCCCACAGCAATGTTATAACATCTACTGGAAAGCCTTCCCAGAAGAGTGGAGACTGTTATAGCAGCAAAGGGGGGACCAACTCCATATTAATGCCCATGATTTTGGAATGAGGTGTTCGACGAGCAGGTGTCCATATACTTCTGGTCATGTAGTTTCTTTAGACCCGCATAAAATAAATAATATATTTATTTTGATGGTGTATATCAAATGGATTTATTCGACTTTTTAAACGCAGATGTTCCAAAGGCACGCATCAGCATCGTGTATGCAGAGGCCTGGAGATGCTAAACGTGTTTATGTTCATTAATGGTCAATGACAGAATTTTGAAACTGCCACAGCCCTATGCACGTTACCTCACAATCGAATTTCAATACGGCCTAACTGAATGATAAGGAGGGTGAAGAGGTTGATTTCATTTAGAACAACATTAGTGTAATGAGCTTGTGTTATGCCTATTTATCAGGGTTGGGGCTCATGTTAATCATTTGACCGCGGGCCTTGCGAGTCCATATCATCCTCTTTTACATTTAACAAGAAGCTATTACGAGAAAGTTGTATTTACAATAAATTTACTAATTACTAATAAAATGCTAAACATATCCTTGACTCTTTCCAAGTTGATGAGTGCGGGGAAACAAACAATGCCAGGCAGCCTTCGGAGCTGGCCCACGGAACTACACCTAAACTAAAACGAAACTACTTTCACACATAATAAAAGTTATCCTAAAGACAATATTAAATTGATAATAGTCTGATGAGTGACAATATGACCAGTTGTCAAAATGTACATGAAGAGATGGGGGCACAGCTTGGAATTGACAGATGCAGGGAAAGGAGCATAACTTCATCAAATCCTTCTTCAGAGTCACATGCAGGTTAAATGTTTTGATTTCAATACTGAACAAAAATTCAAACGCAACACGTCAAGTGTTGTTCCCATGTTTCATGAGCTGAAACAAAACAAAGAAATTTCCCATACGCACAAAAAGCGTATTTCTCTCCAATTTTGTGCACAAATTTGTTTACATCCCTGTTAGTGAGCATTTCTCCTTTGCCAAGATAATCCATCCACCTGACAGGTGTGGCATATCAAGAAACTGATTAAACATTATGATCATTACACAGGTGCACCTTGTGCTGGGGACAATAAAAGGCCACTCTAAAATGTGCAGTTTTGGCACACAACACAATGCCACAGATGTCTCAGGTTTTGAGGGAGCGTGCAATTGGCATGCTGACTGCAGGAATGACATTTCTTTACCATAAGCCACCTCCAACATTGTTTTAGAGAATTTGGCAGTACGTCCAAACGGCCTCAACCGCAGACCAAGTGTAACCACGCCAGCTTAGGACCTCCACATCCGGCTTCTTCACCTGCGGGAACATCTGAGACCAGCCACTCGGACAGCTGATGAAACTGATAAGTATTTCTGTCTGTAATAAAGCCCTTTTGTGGGGAAATACTCATTCTGATTAGCTGGCCCTCCCAGGCCCACCTTTGGCAGCTCCCCTGCCCAGTCATGTGAAATCCAAATATGAACTGTAACTCAGTAAAATAGTTGAAATTGTTGCATTTATAGTTTTGTTCAGTATATATAGTATCAGAAAGAGCATATTCTGCAGTTTCTATGACACCTTGTTAAAATAACTTAAAATTCAAGAAGTGCATCTCTATTTCCAAGAATAGCTGCGCTGTCCATGCCTTCAGCACATGACCACTTCGCTGTCCATGCCTTCAGCACATGACCACTCCGCTGTCCATGCCTTCAGCACATGACCACTCCGCTGTCCATGCCTTCAGCACATGACCACTCCGCTGTCCATGCCTTCAGCACATGACCACTCGCACGGCAGAACTGATCTGGCTACTAAGCGAAGACTAGTAACACAATCTTAAAATATGCTATTCTGTATTTGTTCAAATACATTTTCTTATTTCCACAATGTTTCTTTAGACCTGCCAAAACTAAATTATACTGGAATTCTTTGTGATGGACTTGAACTAGTTGTTTTTCTTTTTAACTTATAGCCCATAGTAACATAAACTAATAAAAACGCTACTGTGTTCTTTGAAAGAATAGTTTTTTTAGTATTCTAACATTACCTTCATAAACACAACCAAATGATTATTCTTCCGACAGCATATATGAAATGTATTTATTAGACTGTTAGAATGTTGATGCGTCATTGTCTGGAAGTGTCGAAATATGGCTTTAGGCGTACGTTCTTCACTCAGACTTTGTAGAACTATACAAAACATATCCTTGACTCTATCTAAACAAATATCTATTGTTAAATTTTTACATGGATATAATTCCACAAATATGTCTTCATGCAATTCATAATTTACAATAGTTTATGCACTATTTATGGTGCGTACGTGTTGGTGCTTATGTTTGCGCACCTTGAGGGTTGATATGCATGTGATGCGTATGCTAAAGGTGCGAGAACAGAGAGTGAGCGGGTCAGGTATAAGGAACAGAGGAACGTAAAGGTGGAGCCCTACCCTTTGGCCCCCTGGGGGATGGCCTCTGCCCTGTGGCAGGCATCCAGTACTGTGGTCCCTGGCTCCAGCAGCAGCTCATGGAAAGGGGCCTCTCTGAAGAGCTCCTGCAGCTCAGCATCGCTCATCTGCTCCAGGGCCTGTAGGTTACTGTGGTACAGGGCATTGGTGCACCTGGAGAGAAACACACACACACACACACACACACACACACACACACACACACACCACACACACACACACACACACACACACACACACACACACACACACACACACACACACACACACCCAGCATTACTAATAGTCCCAAGCGAGACCTCATTAATGACACACAAATGACCTATGCATATGTGCACTCACACAACACACACGGACACACTCCTCACCTTTTGGCACTCTCCAGACCCTCCTTGCCGTGGACCAGTTTGGTGATTTCGGCGGCGAGGCGTTTGTGTGCGGGCCGTTTTCCTGGCTCCTGTCTCTGCTGCTCCATCACCCTCTCCACCTCGGCCAGGGTTAGGAAGGTGAACAGTTTCAGATACCTGCAGGTAGCACAACCAACCAACCCCGACTCAGTCTCCAACATCACCAGACATGGGCTACACTCAGGTGCTAATACCATCAGGTCCCATGTTCACAAAGCGTCTCGGAGTAGGGGTGCTGATCTAGTTGCGCCTTTTAAATCATAGAGGGGGGACCTTATCCTAGATCAGCACTCCTCATCTGAGACGCTTCAATACGGGGCCCGAGGCCGGTTTCACAGACTCGGGTTAAGCCTAGTGGTCCTAGTCTATACAAACAAATTATACCAGGATGAATATAAACCTAAATTGAAGGCTCTGATAAGTGGGCCAGTTCTATTGTGGTCTCAGTCTCCAGCCACCTACCATTCCACACTGCTGTCAGGCTGCCTGAGGAAGAACTGATAGAGGTCAAACGGAGATGTCTTGTCCCTGTTCAGCCACACTGCATTGCCTGCTGTCTTCCCCAGCTTGTCCCCCGCAGAGCTGGTCACCAGTGGGATGGTCAGCCCATACACGTCCTGTCCAGTCACCCTGTTACAGAGAAATTGATACAATGGATATTAAAGAGGCCATCACTGGTCAGTTAATGTTGAGGCAAGTGTGTGTTATTGCATGTTTACTACTGTAGGCTATTTATGGCCTTGAATCATCACTCTGGTGTCTGATGCCACATGCAGATGCTAGGCTACAATATCTGGAATCAATATGATAATTGGTCAGTACATTTGCAAATGTCTCTGTGTGTGTGTCCAATGAATCTGATGCAACATCACTTGTGTATAAACTCGTGCCCAGACATCAGGTTGCCCAGCTGGTCTGTCCCTCCCAGCTGAATCTTACAGCTGTGATTCTGGTTCAGGTGGTAGAAGTCATAAGCTTGAAACAGCTGGTAAGAGAACTCAGTTAGGCTCATGCCCTCTGCACTCTTCAGCCTGGACTGGACACTGTGCCTACTGAGCAGGGTCCCCATTCGGAAACGTCTGCCAACTTCTGACAGAAAAGCAACCACATTCCAGTCTTTGTACCAAGCTAGATTGTTCAATATGGTTACAGTGCCAAGCTTTTTAGAGTCGTTGTGTAAATTCAGTTCGTGGTTGGTGAAGATTCGCTGCAAGCTCTCCCTGATAGCCCTTGTATTGTCCTCCACTACATCAGACGGTAGATGCTCTCTCTCGCTCGTTTTCCCGCTTGGGTCCCCTATCTGTGCTGTTGCACCACCGATTAGAGCGATGACATTGTGTCCTGCGCTTCGAAAATGCAATAGCCCGACGATGGCGAGTAAATTACCCACGTGAAGGCTGTCCGCCGTGGGGTCGAATCCGCAGTACACGGTCTGGCACCCGGACTGAAGCAGTTGAGGAAGTTGCTCCTGGGCTGCGTTTTCGGGGAAAGCATCCTTCAAAATGCCCCGCTTATTTAGCGAAAAAAGAAGTCCACTTTGGGTTGTTGCAGAGCGATGAAACATGTATCTTAACGTTATACACGGGAGTGTGTTTTTCAAAATAATATAATGACCATGCCACGATACACGAGAAAAAAGCCTGGCTATGGATGCCGCCATATTGGAAACTGTGACACACTGGACAGGAAGATGAAAGGGACTAATGTATGAGAGAAAAAATATAGCGCCATCTAGTCTATTGTGTAACTATACCACATCCTGCTTGTTCCTCCTGACCTGTGGCCTTTTTTTATTGAAAGGAGCATCACCCTCTCATCACTGTGCACTTTCACCACCCTGTGAAGTTCCTCATCATTTATTTCATCTGTAGGAAATTGCATGTTTTTTCCGACGAGTGGTAGTGGGAGGACCACACAACATGTCATCAACATGTCAACATGACTCCAAGTTTACTTCGGTATGATGGTTATTACAGTACATCATTAAAAGCGATTCCACCAACATTTCTCACATAATTCATTTTACCAACACAAAAAGATTCCACCTTGTGTAGCATATTTTGATTTGTCAACATTTGGAAAGTTTAGCCTACCTGTTTCCATCAGGCCTGTCATGACATGTTTTATCCGACATGTAGGCTACTGTAGTAGCATAAAGAAGTGGGAAGGAAATCTGATTATTTTCCAGATTTTTTTTTCTTCTGCCCGTTCCCAAAAGCATTTGGCAATTGACGTGTAGGCTATTTGGCGTGCGTAAAATTAGACCCTAAAGTGTAGACTTACACTCTAATGCCAGATATATCAATTGCACAAACTTTATAAATGTATGGATTTTAATTGTGGGGGGGGGGGGGGAGCAACTGACATTTTATATCAGCCAGTCGGAATCATGAATCAACATACATTGTATGGATATATACAAAGAAATGTCAGAAACTGGTCAAATTTTGCTGTTATTCCCCCCAAAATAAATGCACTACTAAGCAGGTGGGGGAGTTTGCTTTTATTTTTACTCAACTTGGCTTTTGTCATTGACATAGAGGAGTAAGAAAACATGGTCAATTACACATTATTCCCATTTTCCAAATTATCCAGATTTAAATTCGTGAGATTTGAATGGGATATCCACACAACAGGCAAACACATTATTAACAACAGGCAAACACACAACCCAAACAAATACTTTTTTTCATTATCAATCTGAGAGGATAATATGACACATTATGTAACATTAAAAATCAAATATATATAAACATTGAGGTTCTTATTCTGGTGACATGATGATCGGTGTTTGGCTGCCATTTGACAAATGAAAATAATCTCACACTTTTATCCATAATAATCTCATCATGTAGTTACAGGTATTCCCAAACTGGGGTACGCGTACCCCTGGGCAATGCCGTCAGGGGTTCGCCAAATAAAAATGTGATTCACATTTAAAAAATATATAATAATTTATTATTATATAAAAATAAACATTTCTTCACATTTTCAAACAGTCCATTTATATTTTCCAACGGGGCTATACATTTGGGTGAGTTTTTTTTCTCACCTGAGTAGCATCATTTCACTGCCAAAAATAAAATTCAACCATCTAGTGTTCAGCGAAATAACAACACAATGTCAAATGCAGGTAGCCTAGTCAAATAATTAACATCCAATCACATTAACCGTTACTCTCTTACGGGAATTCCACTAACGGTCCGTATGTTACCAAACGTAGCTGCTGCTCATTACGTTTGCTCGGAAATTGATAAATGGTAAAAAAAAAAAGGTAAGGCCTGCGTCCATAGAAACACATACCAGCTCTACTGATAGTACTGCTACTACCAGCAGTACTGCTACTACCAGCAGTACTACACCTGCACCTGTCGACGACACAAGATGTTCTGCTTTGTTGATGATTAGTTATTTGAGAAGGAGACCAAGTCAAGACGTTGGACCGGGTGATTCAGTTTATAGTAAGGCAGTTTATTATGAGACAAAGATATTTGGCAAAGCATGCACGGACTCCTTCGTTTAGCTCATAGGGAACTAGCAGAAGAGAGCCCCGAAACATAGTGTGCGTTTAATTTATACAATGAAATAACAGTGTGTTGACGTTGAGTCTGGTAGGTCCGCTCTCCTGACTGGTCGATGAGTGGAGGGACGGTCCACTCTCCAGGTGGTGTCGACTTCCCATTGGCCCTTGGCAGTGTCCTTTGTCCTCGGAGTCCAACACACCTAAGTGTGTGTGTGTATTTCTGGTAATTCGTGTCTGGGTGCTTGCAATATTCATGGAATGTTGTTCTTTACACCAAGGGTCAGTTCGTGTGGCTAGGGTGCTTTCATGTCTTGACATTTTTGTGTGAGTGCTTAGTCCGCCATCAGTCTCTGGGTGTGGTCGTGATTGGTATCAGTTGGTTGCTCAATATGTCTCTGGAGTTTTGTTGTGTGCTGTTGTGAAACATGTTGTGCAAATGCCCTCCTTATATATCATTAGGTAAAACGTTAGATTATCTTTATTACAGCTTCCACAAGCAAATCTAATGCTAGCATCAGTAATTCTCCATTTGTTGTTAGCCCAGCTAGCATGGACACTGACAGTTGTGAATCTGATGCAGCCGAAGAGCTACTGCCCCCTTACCCGGGAAAGCACCAAACAACAGACAGGGACGAATGGCCTTGAAGCGTCGTGTATGGTGAGCTAGGACAGGCAAGCCCAATACTATTGTGGAGGACTTAAATCTTCATGCTGCCGCGAATATGGCTGGGACAATGCTGGGGGAAAAAGGCCAAAAAAACCTATGCTTGAAAGACGTTTTGGACACTACAGTGAAAATGGTTAAGAAGAAGAAAAAAAAGTGTTTGTGCAGTATTAATTTACCATCCTTACAAACCACTTAATGTAAATGTACATTATTGTATTGTACATAGGCTGGTCATCTAGGTTTGTATCTGTAGACTTTCCATCACCATGAAGAAAAATAACGTTCAATACAGTAATTGAGTACATTGAGTCATCAAGTGGTTTGTGAAGATGTGGCTCAGTTGGTAGAGCATGCCACTTGCAATGCTAGGGTTGTGGTTAATGTTCCCTCTAAACTAAGCGTGGAAGAAATATCAGCCCGCGCAGAGAAGCACAAGACTGAACTTCACTCAACTTTCTATAGAGTTTTCTCCTTTAGTTAACACTATTGACATTTCCATCTACTGTGGGAATTGTGATTGAATCAACACAATATTAGCCACTTTCATTGTAACATACCGAAACAAAACGAACTATGTAAGACCCTTAGTATGCTAAACTAACTGGGCAAGAGATGTTCTTGTAGGTAGAGACCACTGGAGTAGGATTCTGTTGCAATGACGAGCATGACTCAGGCCTGTCTGGACTGTGTTTAGGCTACAGTAGATGTGCTTGTTTGAGATCAAAGCAAGAGCTGCACATAGCAACGTGTGCACATTTTGTTCATATTCTTTGCTAGTTAGTGAGTCATTAATCCAGTTATAGATCATTTTAGGTCAACAAACATTTTAGCCATCTTTGAAAAGCGAGGCAGGTAAAAAGCTTTTTATTATGTCTTAAAGGGGCCGTGTTGTATTTTGAGAAGGTCTTGAATAAGCTAAGTAGCCAATAGGCAGAGCGTATCATAATTTGTCTGATTCTCTGTAATAATGCTATGGGGATAATAATGAATTGTATTTTGTAATGTTGTTTCTTGCATCAAACAAGACAACATTTTCAGTCACCTTGTCTGAAGTGAATGAACAGGTCAATGTCGGCCTCCATTGAACACCACACATTGGCTGCTACTGCAGGCTGAATGATATAAATAGCTGTTCTATGTTGAAATGTTATGGGATGCATTTTTCTGAAAGTTTTTTTTATGGTAGGCCTACAGTGCATTTTTTTAAATAAAAAATTCAAACTGTAATATCACATTTACATAAGTATTTATACCCTTTACTCAGTACTTTGTTTAAGCACCTTTGGCAGTGATTACAGCATTGAGTCTTCTTGAGTATTACCCTACAAGCTTGGCACACCTATATTGGGGAGTTTCTCTGTAACGGTCCTTTGTGTAGCTGGTGTAGAGAGTCAGGCGCAGGACAGCAGATATGCATTAATCAAAGTTCTTTACTCAAAAAGATAAATATCCAAATTAAATCATGAGCCCACAAAGACGGGCCGAATTACAACAAAGAATCACTCACAAACACAACATGGGGAACAGAGGGTTAAATTATAAACAAGTAATTGGTTGAGTGAAGCCAGGTGTGTTAGACAAAGACAGAACAAATGGAAAATGGATCGGCGGCAGCTAGAAAGCCGGTGACGTCAAGCGCCGAACGCCGCCCGAACAAGGAGAGGTACCAACTCCGGCGGAAAGTCGTGACATTCTCCCATTCTTCTCTGCAGATCCTCTCAAGCTCTGTCAGGTTGGAGGCACTGCACAGCTATTTTCAGGTCTCTCCAGAGATGTTAGATCGGGTTCAAGTCCGGGCTCTGGCTGGGCCACTCAAGGACATTCAGAGACTTGTCCTGAGTATAAGGACACAAGGCAAGACCCAAATGCAGACACAGGAGGCAGATGGTTGAGCTCCGATATTTATTATACCAAAAGGGGTAGGCAAAAGGCAGGTTGGGGACAGGCGAGAGTTCATAAACCAGGTCCTAGTCCAAACAGTACCAGGGGATAGACAGGCTCGAGGTCAGAACAGGCAGAGTGGTCAGCCAGGCGGATTCGGCATCAGGGCAGGCAAGGGTCAAAACCAGGAGGGCTAGGAAAAAACAGAGACTGGGAAAAAATAGGGCATTGGAGAAACGCTGGTTGACTTGGCAAAACAAGACGAACTGGCACAGAGAGACAGGAAACACAGGGATAAATACACCGGGGACGAATGAGGAAAATAGGAGACACCTGGAGGTGGGTGGAGACAATCACAAAGACAGATCAGGGCGTGACACCGAGACCACTCCTGCGTTGTCTTGGCTGTGTGCTTAGGGTTGTTGTTCTGTTGCAAGGTGAACCTTCACCCCAGTCTGAGGTCCTGAGCGCTCTGGAGCAGGTTTTCATCAAGGATCTCTGTACTTTGCGCCATTCATCTTTACCTTGAGCTTAATTACAGACAGAAATACACGTTTACAATGTTTTTATGCAGATTTTAGAAAATTCGCATGAAAGTCTGTCACCAATTGGATGGAAACCTATAGACACCCTAAAGACTGGCATGTGTGCCAATCCAGTGTCACTTTGATTATGCCCGCAAATCATGGTTCACCAGCAGCCCCAAACATCTGAAGAATAGCTACAGACTAGGGTTTAATATTTTCCCGGTATTTTACAAATGTTCCATCCCGAGAATAATAACTTTTCTCCCGGCTAACCAAATATTTCCCGCCCAAACCGGAAGTGTCATTCTACATTTAATTTACATTTAAGTCATTTAGCAGATGCTCTTATCCAGAGCGACTTACAAATTGGTGCATTCACCTTATAATATCCAGTGGAACAACCACTTTACAATAGTGCATCTAAATCTTTTAAGGGGGGGGGTTAGAAGGATTACTTTATCCTATCCTAGGTATTCCTTAAAGAGGTGGGGTTTCAGGTGTCTCTGGAAGGTGGTGATTGACTCCGCTGTCCTGGCGTCGTGAGGGAGCTTGTTCCACCATCGGGGTGCCAGAGCAGCGAACAGTTTTGACTGGGCTGAGCGGGAACTGTGCTTCCTCAGAGGTAGGGGGGCCAGCAGGCCAGAGGTGGATGAACGCAGTGCCCTTGTTTGGGTGTAGGGCCTGATCAGAGCCTGAAGGTATGGAGGTGCCGTTCCCTTCACAGCTCCGTAGGCAATCACCATGGTCTTGTAGCGGATGCGAGCTTCAACTGGAAGCCAGTGGAGAGAGCGGAGGAGCGGGGTGACGTGAGAGAACTTGGGAAGGTTGAACACCAGACGGGCTGCGGCGTTCTGGATGAGATGTAGGGGTTTAATGGCACAGCCAACAGCGAGTTGCAGTAATCCAGACAGGAGATGACAAGTGCCTGGATTAGGACCTGCGCCGCTTCCTGTGTGAGGCAGGGTCGTACTCTGCGAATGTTGTAGAGCATGAACCTACAGGATCGGGTCACCGCCTTGATGTTAGTGGAGAACGACAGGGTGTTGTCCAGGATCACGCCAAGGTTCTTAGCACTCTGGGAGGAGGACACAAGGGAGTTGTCAACCGTGATGGCGAGATCATGGAACGGGCAGTCCTTCCCCGGGAGGAAGAGCAGCTCCGTCTTGCCGAGGTTCAGCTTGAGGTGGTGATCCGTCATCCACACTGATATGTCTGACAGACATGCAGAGATGCGATTCGCCACCTGGTTATCAGAAAGGGGAAAGGAGAAGATTAATTGTGTGTCGTCTGCATAGCAATGATAGGAGAGACCATGTGAGGATATGACAGAGCCAAGTGACTTGGTGTATAGCGAGAATAGGAGAGGGCCTAGAACAGAGCCCTGGGGGACACCAGTGGTGAGAGCGCATGGTGCGGAGACAGATTCTCGCCACGCCACCTGGTAGGAGCGACCTGTCAGGTAGGACGCAATCCAAGCGTGGGCCGCGCCGGAGATGCCCAACTCGGAGAGGGTGGAGAGGAGGATCTGATGGTTCACAGTATCAAAGGCAGCAGATAGGTCTAGAAGGATGAGAGCAGAGGAGAGTGAGTTAGCTTTAGCAGTGCGGAGATCCTCCGTGACACAGAGAAGAGCAGTCTCAGTTGAATGCCCAGTCTTGAAACCTGACTGATTAGGATCAAGAAGGTCATTCTGAGAGAGATAGCAGGAGAGCTGGCCAAGGACGGCACGTTCAAGAGTTTTGGAGAGAAAAGAAAGAAGGGATACTGGTCTGTAGTTGTTGACATCGGAGGGATCGAGTGTAGGTTTCTAAAGCATATAAAGCATATTAATATGTCTGGATTTGAGCCCAAGCCCAAAAAAGACCAAATGATTGTGCTGTTATCCAATACATAACCTATGATAGAGGCTACTACCCATTACGCATGACAGAAAAACATAAAAGCCCATAGATGTAGCTATGTTCATAAATAAGGTGACCCCCGAAAGCCGGATAGAGGTCTGTAAAATAGACGTGCATTCAGTCCTTATAGTACTGTAGCATTTGCTGCAGCAAATGTAGGGACCTGTCACATCCTGACCAGTAGAGGGTGTAGTTGGGTCAGGACGTGGCAGAAGGGAGTGTGTGTTTTTTATTGTTTCATTGATTTTGGCCGTGTGACTTCCAATCAAGCACAGCTGTAGAGGGTTGTGGTTGATTGGGAGTCACACATAAGGAGCATGTTTTTCCTTTGGGTTTTGTGGGTAATTGTTTCTTGTTTAGTGTGTTTGCACCTGACAGGACTGTTGGCTGTCAGTTTCCTTGTTTTGTTTGTTATAGTGTTCTTTCTAATTAAATTGAAAGATGAATACTAACTCCGCTGCATTTTGGTCCATTCCTGAAGACAGCCCTTACAGGACCACAATGAAAATAAGTCGCCGACTTTATTGTGCAATCCCGGTCACTTTTAAAATGATTTGTGTATATACAGTATGTCTTTTTTTAACTGACAAATAAAATCAATCAATCAATCCCAACTGTGCAGAGGCAATTTGATGAATGGAAAGAGACATCTGTTAAAAAACAGCAAAACGGTTAATGACATTGTCAAACCAAACAAATTTGTTGCATATATTATAAATATTGTATCTAAATGTTAAATCTCTGATTTTCCCCTGGCTGATCATTGTCTGCAACCGGCTCTGATCGTGAAGTAATGAAACAGGCAGGAAGAGTGAGATCATCTGTGGTGGTCGGCTAACCTCAAGCTTCTGACCCATAGCCCTGCGTGGCATCAGTTGTGCCACAAAAGCAAAGTCGATATCCACGTTTATTAACACAGGGTCACTACAGTTATTGTTATTTGTAGTGGCATTTATTCATGGATGGCAAGGGAAGCAATGCTTCCCACAAAAATGTACCAATAATTCTTTTTTTTACGATAAAGTTATGTATCTTTCGTCTCTCTGTGTTTCAATTTTCCTTCAATTCGCAAGAGGCTGAATGTATCTCACAGGAGAAAGCATCCGAGTGAGCGAAACAGCGCCCCTCTGTCTCTCTACGCATAAGCCATCTATCTGATGCTGTCTGGTCCAAACGGATATGACATTGTTGCCACCCGTAGCATTGAAGGCAAGGGAAGCCAGCATATGGCCTACCTTGACAAAAAAAGTATACAAATTAGCCAATCAGCATTGACCTAAACTGAGCAAGCTCAACTGTGAAAGCTCACCAAAAGAAGTGTCAAGGGAAGCCAGCTTGGATTTGGCATTACTCCTATCAAATCCCTTTGAGAGCATATGTCATTCACAGAAAAACTAGCTAAAGTTGGCCCTTTCCTAAATAAGCCATGGATGGAGACAGGGATTTGTACTTGTGGTTTTACTTAATTATCCGTACTGGCCAATGATTATGACGGCAATTCCGATCCAACCATTACTTCATTCATTGTTGTGCCCCTGGCCTGAGAGGATGGAAGTTCAGTGATTTTACCAACGCACCGCTACTGGTTATTTGTGGTCATAACTATTATGTTGAGGTAATTCTATGAAGGGGGAGGGTGTTCCATTTATTTGACAGTACAAAGGGAGGGTCATGTGACAATGTTTTTTTTTTAAAGTCTGTCCCTAAGAGGAAACCCGCTAAATGGAGAGTTGAAAATAGTGAGAAGGGAGGGCCAGAAAACAAATGTTCGGGAAAGATTTAGTGAAGTGGTAAAAGAGCATGATAGCAGTGAATGTTGTGTGTGATGATTGTGATAGGCTATACAACTGTAGCCTACTGTTCAGATGGGTTAAATGGAAACTGAAATCTGGACACTGACTGTAGGTCTATAACCTCTCACATAGCCTTAATATTGACTACTGCAGAATTAAGTCTTTCTTGCAGTAAATTGATACACCAAATGTAAAGGAGTGGAGAAATATCATTTATTTCTTTCAGCATCTTGAGAGAATGCCTGAATGTGTCATTAGGGACCATCTGTAGAGGTGCTATCTTTATCAGCATCATACAAGCTGATAGTGTTTCAACCAAATTAAATATGCATCCAAGCCGAACTGAAATGTTATCAGAAATTAGTTTCACAGCTTTCTATGTCCTTACAACCGGAAAAACTGCTGTCAATTGGACATTTTGCACAGAAAATATTTGGATTGAATTGTTTTGGGTGCGGGTGCGGGTGAACAAAAAGCTGATGCCAAAAGCTGCCTGTTCAAGACATAATTTTCAGTTATGTCTGAAGACCAGCAGATGGAGTCCTCAATCTCCACATCCCATGGCCTCATAGATTCATATCCTCATAGACTCATAGACTTTCTTCTTTGGGATTGGGTTGGCAGATGGCATCCAACATTTAAGGTGCATACACCGCCACCTACTGTATCGGAGTGTGAGGCCAGTCACTGCCTAACTACATTAAATTCTCTTCATTAGTCCCGTTCTTCTAAGAAAGTGAAATAGAGCCCTAGACACCACTTCCCTCCTCTTTCTTCCCCAGCCAAACCCCAACCCCATCTATCCTCTCTACCCCTTTCACACAATCTCTCCCTATCTACGTCATACAGTTCACAAAATATCAACACGTTCCACCGTTTCCTCCACTAAACACTCATCACACAGACCTGTTTCATGCCTCCCTATCATCCACAACGTGGCACTCAAACATCCACAACTTCCTCTCTCCTACATCCCATACTCCCCCACTTCTTCCTTTACTGACCGATGCGCGCAATACAATTGCCTCCCCTTACTACTAGCATCCCACTCCTTTTTCCAAAGATCGAGCCCTTTTGATCAAGGACTTGACTTCCCAGCAGCCCAGCGGGATCTGAATATCTACCCCCTCTCTCCTCACAGCACTCTTAGCCACCACATCAGCCTTCTCATTACCCTCCACACCCACATGGGTGGAAAGACAGCAAAAGCTTACCACCACTCCCATCCTCTCCAATCCCATTGACAGCACCATCATCTCCACAAACAAGTCTCCCCTGCCTGTCTGCACACTACTCAACACTGCAGCCGAATCAGAGCAGATCACCACTCTGAGTGGTTTCACCTCCTCCACCCATCTCAGACCTAAGATCATGGCCATCAACTCGGCTGCATACACTGACACATAATCAGTTAACCGCTTACATACTCTAACATTGAAATCTGGAATTTACACCCCAACCCCCACCCTACCACTGAATGGATCCTTTGAACCATCTGTATATATCCTTAAAAATGAATACAATCGATTATCTATACATCTCTCCACACACCTTCTCACGTCCTCACCCCATTCTCTCCTGCCCTCAATCATGTCAACGTCTACACTTGGTTTCGGAAACGGCCACGGAAGAGCGTTGCCCAATGCAATTGCCGGCCCTGTCTCTCTCTACCCCATTCCATATTCTACCACCTTCTGCCCGATTGTCCAACCGTACGCCCTCTGCTTACCCCCTTCTCGTTCCCAGCATTCCCCAGTTGCCATGACCGCAGGATGTCCCTCTGAACTCCCTTTCAACCTCAACCAGTACGCTAATGCAAGTTTGTCCCGCCTTATCCTCAGTGGCAGTTCCCCACTATCCACCTGCAAGCTGCAATGCCTCAACAGGTGTTGTCCTGAAGGCACCCACACACAATCTCAGGGCCCTTGACCGTATCTTTTCAAGGGGCTGTAGTACCGTTTTGACTGCCGATCCATATACTGTACAAAGCACCCATAATCCAAAGATGACCGGATCAATGCCTAGTACATATACAGCAATGTTTTTCTATCTGACCCCCAATCATATCCTGCCCCTACAGGAGGTTGGTGGCACCTTAATTGGGGAGGATGGGCTCGTGGTAATGGCTGGAGCCAGTGGAAATGCTGTTTGATTGGCTGGCTGCATCAATTGAACAGCTGCATCAATTGGACAACGCGACTTGGGAGCGTGGTGAAACAGAGGTGTCACAGTCTGTCCTTTAGAGTTTTTAATCTTTACATGACAAGGTCGTGTAAGGCTTTATCAATTACCACGTTAGAGGTTGGCTTCTTAGCGTGTATAGCAATGGTTATCATCTGTACAGTAGAATTTGAACGTAAATCACAGAAAATAGATGTTGTGGTGGCAGCTGCAGAGAAGTACTTGGGGGTATGAGATTTGACTTCATAAGAGTTCCAGGGTGTGTTGAGTGGTGGTGTCCCGTCCTCCCAGTCCGATGGCATGGTGCAGGAGCAGATAGGATCAAAGTAGTAGAATGAGGTAGTGGGTTTTAATGAGTCTAGGGCTGGTTGGAAGGGTGTTTTATTTGTTATTTTATTTTTTCATTTTGTATCAATAAGTATAATGGATTTAGACTATAGTCCAGTTGGGAGCGGTAATGCAACATATTGGATGCCAATAAGAGGTCTTCCTGGATCCACATGTACTTGAATACCCGAGACCCATTCCGGGACCTAAGCGGGTCCGGATCCAGAATTCTAAATAATGTCACGGGTCTGGGTGGTGTCTGATATTATTGTCACGGGTCTCGGGTATGTGTAATTATAACTGACTTGTCCGGAAGGGCCCGTACAGATCGAAACGTGACTGCTGCAGGAGAGAGAGAGAAATTGTATAATTTATGCTGCTGCTCTTGCTTATCACGAGAGTGGCGCATGTAGCTTGTTGTTGGCCAATCATAAGTCATCAAAAAGGCAATAGGCTACAGTCATAGAACCTTGCTCCGTGTGGCAAAAGTTAGGTGATATCTAATCCATAGAAGATGGAATTACAATGACAGAATTAAAAGTTAAAGGAGATAATGGTGCCGGAGGAGATGGCTGCCGTTTTACGTTCTCCTAACCAATTGTGCTATTGTGTGTGATTTTTCATGTTATTTGTAACTTATTTTGTACATAATGTTTCTGTCACCTTCTCTTATGACCGAAAAGAGCCTCTACTCACTTCGCACTGGAAGAAGATTTTTTCTTTAACAACTCGGATTCAAAGGATTTACTTCAGACACCCGACAAGGCCCAAATCCCCGTGATTCGCATGAGAAAGAGACGGAGATATCGGGATGTAGGTCGGGGTGCCTTGTAAGTGGGTAATCTGCCTCTACCATCACTACTATTAGCCAACGTACCATCATTGGATGACAAAATAGACTAACTATGATCAGGAATATACTACCATTGGGATATTAAAAACTGTAATATCAACTGGCAGGTTTTACGCCGCTTCGGCAAGTTAGAACAGCCGCTTCTGGTAAGACAAGGGGTGGCGGTCTGTGTATATTTGTAAACAACAGCTGGTGCATGAAATCTAATAGTAAGGAAGTCTCGAGGTTTTGCTCGCCTGATGTAGAGTATCTCATGATAAGCTGTAGACCATACTATTTACCAAGAGAGTTTTTATCTATATTCTTCGTAGCTGTCTATTTACCACCACAAACCGATGCTGGCACTAAGACCACACTTAATGAGCTGTATACGGCCATAAGCAAACAGGAAAACGCCCATCCAGAGGCGGCGCTCCTAGTGGCCGGGGACTTTAATGCAGGGAGACTTAAATCTGTTTTACCTCATTTCTACCAGAATGTTAAATGTGCAAACAGAGGGAAAAAAACTGTAGACCACCTTTGGTAGAACTGATTTAAGTTTCCCTGCATTAAAGTCTGCATTCCCTGCATTAAAGGCCACTAGGAGCACCGCCTCTGGGTGAGCGGTTTCATGTTTGCTTATTTCCTTATACAGCTGACTGAGTGCGGTCTTAGTGCCAGCATCTGTATGTGGTGGTGAATAAACAGCCATGAAAAGTATAGCTGAAAACTCTCTAGGCAAGTAGTGGCCTGCAATTTATCACAATATACTCTACTTCAGGTGAGCAAAATCTAGAGACCTCCTTAGACTTCGTGCACCAGCTGTTGTTTACAAATATGCACAGACCGCCCCCCCCTCCCCTCATCTTACCGGAGTGTGCTGTTCTATCTTGCCAGTGCAGCGTATATCCCGCTAGCTGAATATCCATGTCGTCATTCAGCCATGATTCCATGAAACATAGGGTATTACAGTTCTTGATGTCCCGTTGGTAGGATATTCGTAATCGTACTTCGTCTAATTTATTGTCCAATGATCGCACGTTGGCGAGTAGTATTGACGGTAATGGCAGCTTTCCCACTCGCCTTCTCCGGGTCCTGACAAGGCATCCGGCATACACTGACCAGGTGAATCCAGGTGAAAGCTATGATCCCTTATTGATGACACTTGTTAAATCCACTTTAATCAGTGTAGATGAAGGGGAGCAGACAGGTTAAAGGATTTTTAAGGCTTGAGACAATTGAGACACGGATGTGTATGTGTGCCATTCAGAGGGTGAATGGGCAAGACAAAATATTTAAGTGCCTTTGAACAGGCTATGGTAGTAGGTGCCAGGCACACTGGTTTGTGTCAAGAACTGCAATGATGCTGGGTTTTTCACACTCAACATTTGTGCATCAAGAATGGTACATCACCCAAAAGACATCCAGCCAATTTGACAACTGTGGGAAGCGTTGGAGTCAACATTGGCCAGCATCCCTGTGGAAAGCTTTTAATACCTTGTAGATGCCCTGCCCCGAGGAATTGAGGCTGTTCTGAGGGCAAAAGGGGCTGCAACTCCATATTAGGAAGGTGTTCCTAATGTTTTGTACACTCGGTGTATATGTCCCTTTGCTTGTTTTTATCTGTTCTACAAATAGCAAATAGCATGCAGAAAGGCAGTAAATTAGCTTAAACTTTCAAAAACTCCTTGGACGGGGTGTTACCACTGAACATGTATCTAGCTTGAATATGGATCAATATGGATCTCTTCAAATGGATTTGTTTGAATAAATTAGGGCAGTAACAAATTTAAAGTTATTTAATACAATGAATCGTAGTTCAAGACAATTTTCAAATGCTATTTGTGATACAATTTGTTGATTTCCCATGGCCAACCATTTTTATTTATTTTGTTTTTTATTTAACCTTTATTTAACTAGGCAGGACAGTTACGAACAAATTCTTATTTACAATGACGGCCTACCAAAAGGCAAAAGGCCTCCTGCGGGAACGGGGGCTGGGATTAAAAAAAGAAAAATACATGACTTGTTCTTGGTGCCCCATTGGCCACCCCATCAACAAAAATCCTAGAATCGCCTGTTTCTTTCATATATTCAGCTCTCCCCATCAATACAACGCTATTATTCACATAAAAATAGATGGACAATAATGTTGTATTTTAAAATCATTTTATTTTAAAGTCCATTCAAAGTCAACTTGTTTATTGTTTAAATGACTAAGATATACAGTACAATTGTCAAACATTTACAGTATTGCTACAAAGCCACAGTATACATCAACCTCCAAAGACCATCTCTGGTATCTGTGCATGACACTAGCCATAAAAACACTGCATCAACTCCATGACATTTAGTAAATTAATACAGAATAAAAATCATATTTCCTATATCTGATGCCCTCGTCATTTCTATGTAGTTTTATTTATTTGTTATTATTATTGCTATTATTATTTGTGTGCTGTATGGCAGTGCCCTATAAACTCAACAAGAAGAAGAGTACCCCGCTATGGCCTAAACTACAATAAACTAAGGAAGACAAAATTTTCCCTGATACTTGTCAAAAGTTGCTTGACAATTCAACACAAAACAATATACATCACTAAGGGTAGCAGAAATCTCTAGTGTTTGAACCATTATATTACCTTGCTTGTATTTTCACTATTGCAAGACAGAGATCTCTCTAATTTGGAAGAATGCGATTCCAAACAATCATTATGTTCCACAGATTCAACAATAATCCGTCTGTCTATCACAGTTCTGATACCTTCCCTAATTCTGTCATTATGTCATATCCTCTCTTTGTGTATCTCTGTACTGTGTAGTGTCATTTCCATACCAGCACCTTGGTGACACAGAACTGTGTGCGTCTGTAGGACTATACTGTATTGTGTCTAATGTTGCATGGCATGGTGTTAAGGCACGGGTTGTGTTTAATCCCTAATGTGTTCAGTTCACCTGGTGATTCTAGAATCGTTCCAGGTGGCAGTGGATTAAAGGATCGTTGCATTCTATGGAGGCCTGACATTCCCGAGGAATACATACTATAGAACTACCATTATAGGCAGCTTGAAAGTCAGTCATCTAACATATGGCATGATTATGGTTAAGTTAGAACATAGCACAGTGAGAGAGGAGGAGAAAGGAAAGCGGGCAAAAAGCTTGATACAATGGGAGCATGTTAATAAACAATATACCGCATCTTATTACTGCATTTTTCTTCAACTGCATTTAACGGTTATGAAATCGCTGTGCATTGTGTCTAAGTGGACAAGTTATGAGTGCATAATGTCGTATATATTTATCTATACAGAGAAGGGATATAATAGGGCCACAAAAACGACAAAACCGCTTGGCTTGAAGTACACAAAGAGGCAATTATGGAGCATTTATGTTGGGAATAGTGAAATAACACCCTAAACATCTCCTCTATTATTTAATCTTCAACCTGAGATGACAACATAGAAGGAGACTTGCAGTACTGTATCATTACCAGTCTTAACATTAATTATTTACTTATGTCTGTTCAAGACAAAGAATATATCCAGATCACGTTGTCTAGTGAAAAAGTAGTGCCAATAACCCATAGCAGGTTTCGCGGTCAAGTCTTGATATTAGCTCTGAGAGCTTTTAGTATCCCTAAAGCTAAGCACAGCACACTGTACATAACATGTTAACTCTCCCTCTATAGTGTGGGAATTAACAAAAGGAATGTCCCCATTGGGAATCAAATCTATGGTTATATCACCAGTTACTTAGTTACTCTTTGTTACTCTATTTACATTGCACTCTTCAACGAAACAGTTTCAGATATAATCATAGATATGCTTTAGCTTTAGTATAAAAATAAGATCCAACTCAATTATAACATGGTCAAATTAGGTAGCGCTTAAAAGAAGAATCCCCTCAAATCGATATTTTGGTATTTTTTTCCCATTAGTCCATGTCGGCAGTCAAATTTACAAGATATTGGACTTCCAAGAAGCAAAGTGTCGCTTGCCACATCATCATAATGATACAAAATGCATTATATGATGCGAAACACTTTGCTTCCTCAAAATCCTATATTTTAAAAACTTGACTGCTGACATGCAATACATTTTGGGACTGTATTAACAGTGGATTAATGAAATAAATACCCAAATATTTTTTGGAGAGGATTTGGCTTTTAAGCAAAAACATACCTGCATTTCTGTACAATTGAAAACATTGAAAAGTATTTACCAGACAAAGAGGAATACAAAACATATCCAATATCAGTTAGTATCTTGTATAGCTCCGGTTATAGTTGGGGCAAGCAATCACACAATCACTGAATCTATGTACAAAGCATTTATACAATGTGGTGCAGCGAGTGAATCTAGGTCCATTACATGAAACCAAATCATTGATTTATGGATTCAGATGAGAATTTGGTACAGTAAGCAAAGAACAAAAAACATTCCCTCACAGAAAATGCACTTAAGAACGTATTTCCATCAGACAAACATGCACACATGAATGATTATTTCATTATGCTTTTGCAACATTCCCAATAGTTCTGTGAGGGATTGATGGCTGGTTTGATGAAGCAGTTTTAGTATGTCATCTCTACTAGACTCTAACATCCAGATGTAAGTTGTTTTCCATTAATATTTCAAATCACGGAGAGAGCTGGGTTAGTTGACATTCCATACTATACCAGTCAGAGTTGAAATGTTGGCTATTCTTTCTTGTAAGAAAAAGAGAGCGCAACAATGGTCATCTGTCATCAATCCAAAAGAAAATATTATTGTTGTGTAGCATAATTCCCTGAACCATACATCTAACATTTAGAAGATCTAACAAGATCTAACATTTAAAGGCAATGTTACCGCGTTTGCAGAGATTGCATTCACACTAAACGCTGCATTTGTCGGCTCTATCGGAAATGAACTTTAAATGTCATCTGAGCTACAATGCAGATCTTCCACGCTACAGATTGAATCGGGCCCTTAATCTATGGAGCAAGAAAGAGGACCAAGCCAAACGAGGCACTGTGACAGAGAGGGAGCAAGAAAGGGAGAGAAGAGAGAGCGAGAGAGAGAGCTAGAGAGAGAGAGAAAACGAGAACGAGAACGAGAGAGAGAGATGATTGAGTAAGAGAGTAAGTCAGATATGTGTAATGGGGGCTGGGATAATATGAGTGAGAGAGTAAAAGAACAGGCTTTCTGGTAAATTGCTTAAAATGTGGTAAATCTGCTCTCAATCTGCATGTGTTAAGGTTTTAATGTAGTTTAACGTCGTATTAGACCTTTAATACCAGAATGCAAAACAAGATGGAGTGCCAAATATTTGTGTGTTTTTTTTCCAAAAAGGCATAATTCCGGAGGTATAGTATACAAAATAGTCTCATATCACATCTCGGAAGCACACTTGTGCTTTAGTGTTGCAATGTGGGACCATTTACATAGTGAATCTCTAACAGTGGTCATTTCTGAATGTCTGTTATGAAGAAAATCAAACTGCTTCCAAACAAAATGTCCTGATAGAGCCATGTTCTGAAGGGTGGGGGAAACACTATTGACATGGCAGTTTGTTTGCCTTTGTTTGTGAAAATACTGAAAAAAATCGGTTAAAGTTCATTGAGTTTCAAATTGGTTTTATGAAATGAATATAATGCGCAAAAAGCCTCCATGTTAGAGTTTGGTGTAGATAGGAGAGGAAAATGAGACGGATGGTAAGGTATGTAAAAACCATCCCTATACAGCACATGGGGAATAATTCTCTGTAGAATGACTGAAGAGTAACTGATGTTTGAACAACGGAGGCCTGTTGAGGCCAAGAGTGTGTCTGTGCAACTGAGGCTGTGGGTCTTGTGTCGAAAATAGCAAAGGACAAAATATTCAGAGAGATATAGAAGGAGCAATTACTGAAACTCTGCAGCCTCATCCATGATAACATTAGTGAAAGTGCTCATGTTAAATCAATGGCTAAATTATAGTTATAGTTTTTTTCATAGGAATCCCATTTATAATACATGATTTGTTATCGCCTAAGCAGGTGAAAGAATTTGATAAGGCACAGGAGAGCTTTCCCAAAATGAATGAAGCGGTCTGTTACATTTACTTGTCCTGTGAGTTGGATTTTGAGCCGCTGCAGCTGCATCTGAGGGACAATAGTCTGGTACAGTATGATGTATTAGGAAACTGACCATGCAATCCCATTACAGATGTAGGATCTTAATCAATCACTCTTTTAGTTGCTGAGAATTTTCCTGCACAGCAGGAAATGCAAACTTGTAGTGTAAAAGGTTTATAACATTTGCAATTTCTCCTTTTACATTTCAGATTTGATTGGCACTAACGAAAAAGGTGTCATCCCCGACAGAAAATGTCCATGAATTATAATTCACATTTCCTGTTGCTGCAGAAGTATTATCCTGCTGTGGCAAACTATTTCAAATAAAGAACCTACATCTGTACTTCACTGGGGGTGCACAGCCAATCACTGAAAAAGCTGCCTTGCTGTGAGACACAGTCACTCACATCTAAAATCTGTAGTAGGCATTGAAGTCACTTGGGTGTCTTTACTGCAAAGTAGGTGGGCATCACTATCATTCTTTCCTCTCGCTCTCACGTTCGGTACAAAATGGCATAGTTATAAACATACCGCTGGAGTGGTGTTCTGAAGAGTAAGTTCTGCTGTTCTTCACTCTAGTGCCTGAGTATGGCTCAGTGCAGGCCCCTTTAAGCATGTACCTACGCTATAGTTTGACTGAATCTTACTTACCCAAACCAGCAATTTATTACTTGATCTGTGTACTCCAGCCCGATACATGTTCTCTAGCTGGGAACTGCATTAGGATAAACACTAGGATAGGACAGGAGACTCAATTCAGCTCCACACTGCCCCTCCACACACGTAATACGGCCCTATAGGTCCATGTAGGAGTAGTGGACCCAACTGCAGTCGCCCAGAGCGTTGTCCTGTAGTTCTGTCTTGTCCTGTGATGTCTGGGCCTCATAAACACCATTACTCTCGCTGCTGAGAAATACAAGCAACCCTGTATCTGGGGGTTCAGTGGTTCAACCCTATCACCGTGGGACTGTTCAGATAGACTGTTCACGCCTGCGTCCCCAAAATGGCGGACCACCTCCTTTCTAGGCTCAGTACATGTCCCCAAAAATGGAGGGTGAGGTGTGTGTTCTCAGCCCCCAGCCCTTCTCCCTGGGCTCAATATCTCAGTACATGTCCCTATAGATCTCCTGCAGCAGGGGGTGGAGTGACGTGTCCTCTGTCTTCTTGATCTCCTGGACCAACTGCGCATGCTCGGTGACCAGCTGACGGAGGTCGGCCAGTTTCTGCAGCAGATTGGGGAAGAGGAAGGTGTCGTCTGGGTGGTTGGCCAGCAGGTGGAGCTGCAGAACCTGAACAATGTTCTCCTGCATGCACTCGATGTGGGTCACGTTCACCAGGCCAGGGCGGTCTGAGGGAGAGAAAAGAGGAGAGGAGAGTTAGAGAAAGGATTATGCCAACCCAAGAAGAGACATTGTGATTGGCATTGAGGGGACTAGCAAATCCACCAAGAAGACACATAGTAATTAACACTAAAACCAATTACTGTACCAATTGGTGGTCATTAACCCCAGATCCTAGCCTCTCCCGTTCTCTCACTCTCACCTCCACAGCAGATGATGGCAGCCACAAACAGAGCCAGGTCACTGTCATCCAGCTCCAGCCCGTTGAACTTCATGGCGAACTGAAACTTGGGCTCCATCATGTCGCTGAAGGGCCTCCTCAGGCTCTTGAGAAACTCCCTGGTGATGAAGCCCGATCCGTAGGCCACCAGGAGGCCGTCCTTGTTCATACACGATGCCAGCAGGGCGAACAGTGCCTCGTAGACGCCGTACTTCAGCAGAGTCACCTGGTCGTTCAGGTCCAGGCTGGAGAAGCCGGGGACAGACTTGGCGAACTCGGTTAGCTCTGTGACCGTCTCTACGGAGGTGCACTGGCAGCAGTGGAAGATGCGGACCTCAGCCTCCTTCTCAAGCAGATGGCTCCCGGCCGTGCCCACCATCTTAGCCACCAGGGTCTGCTCTGCCAGCTGGAGGGTCTCCATGTCGTGGATGACGAAGGGCTGCAGGGGCATGGAGGGAGACAGGGCGGTGAGGAAACATAGTCTGTAGCCATGTGTAATGACAGCCCTGTATGAAGGAAGGCCGGTAGATAGGAAACTATTTCAAACTGAACTCTAGCCCCTACCTAGACCCTGTGGATGAGATACAGTTGAAGTTGGAAGTTTACATACACCTTAGCCAAATACATTTAAACTCAGTTTTTCAAAATTCCTGACATTTAATCCTAGTAAAAATTCCCTGTCTTAGGTCAGTTAGGATCACCACTTTATTTTAAGAATGTGAAATGTCAGAATAATAGTAGAGAGAATGATTTATTTCAGCTTTAATTTCTTTCATCACATTCCCAGTGGGTCAGAAGTTTACATACACTCAATTAGTATTTGGTAGCATTGCCTTTAATTGTTTAACTTGGGTCAAATGTTTCAGGTAGCCTTCCACAAGCTTCCCACAATAAATTGGATGAATTATGGCCCATTCCTCCTGACAGAGCTGGTGTAACGGAGTCAGGTTTGTAGGCCTCCTTGCTCACACACACTTTTTCAGTTCTGCCCACCTTGACTGTGTTGTCCTTAAGTCATTTTGCCACAACTTTGGAAGTATGCTTGGGGTCATTGTCCATTTGGAAGACCCATTTGCGACCAAGCTTTAACATCCTGACTGATGTCTTGAGATGTTGCTTCAATATATCCACATAATTTTCCTACCTCATGATGCCATCTATTTTGTGAAGTGCACCAGTCCCTCCAGCAGCAAAGCACCCCCACAACATGATGCTGCCACCCCCGCGCTTCACGGTTGGGATGGTAATCTTCGGCTTGCAAGCCTCCCCCTTTTTCCTCCAAACATAACGATGGTCATTATGGCCAAACACTTCTGTTTTTGTTTCATCAGACCAGAGGACATTTCTCCAAAAAGTACGATCTTTGTCCCCATGTGCAGTTGCAAACCGTAGTCTGGCATTTTTATGGCGGTTTTGGAGCAGTGGTTTCTTCCTTGCTGAGCGGCCCTTCAGGTTATGTCGATATAGGACTTGTTTTACTGTGGATATAGATACTTCTGTATCTGTTTCCTCCAGCATCTTCACAAGGTCCTTTGCTGTTGTTCTGGGATTGATTTGCACTTTTCGCACCAAAGTACGTTCATCTCTAGGAGACAGAACGTGTCTCCTTCCTGAGTGGTATGACGGCTGCGTGGTCCCATGGTGTTTATACTTGCGTACTATTGTTTGTACAGATGAACGTGGTACCTTCAGGCATTTGGAAATTGCTCCCAAGGATGAACCAGACTTGTGAAGGTCTACAATTACTTTTTTAGGTCTTGGCTGATTTCTTTTGATTTTCCCATGATGTCAACCAAAAAGGCACTGAGTTTGAAGGTAGGCCTTGAAATATATTTACAGGTACACCTCCAATTGACTCAAATGATGTCAATTAGCCTATCAGAAGTGTCTAAAGCCATGACATCGTTTTCTGGAATTTCCCAAGCTGTTTAAAGGCACAGTCAACTTAGTGTATGTAAACTTCTGACCCACTGGAATTGTGATACAGTGAATTATAAGTGAAATAATCTGTCTGTAAACAATTGTTGGAAAAATTACTTGTGTCATGCACAAAGTAGATGTCCTAAACGACTTGCCAAAACTATAGTTTATTAACAAGAAATTTGTGGAGAGGTTGAAAAACGAGTTTTAATGACTCCAACCTAAGTGTATGTAAACTTCTGACTTCAACAGTAGTTATTTGTAATATTACTACTACTACTAGAATGAAGGAACCATATGTTTCACAAACAGTCCTGCCTACATGTAGGGATAGTGAGTCTATATAAAACATTTATTGACAGAAAGAAAAGAGAGTGTTTATTGCAAGCAGTTGTAAATCCTCATTGTAACATAACCCAAGTCCTGTCCTTGATCCTAGAGTACGTTATAGAACACCTCCGTTCATGTGTCACAGTCTCAAAACCTACATTTTATTTGGTTGTCGTTATGTAACTGTGAAGGTTATAGTAGCTTATTTCTCCTGTAATATGTATGTTGGGGGACAGGGCAAACCGGGTCTAGATTAGCTGTGATGCCCTACACTGTAGCAAAACAAACAACAGGACAATCTAATCTTATCAGGTGTGTACCCTTAGATAGAGCCGCGTCTTACAAAAACACTGCTGCCTGCGCTTCTTCGAGCAAGCACTGCAAGGACACCAGCTCCAATAGAAAATACACAAGGACTGTGAACTTAAACTCTACTGTTATCACTGACTCTCATGAGGTGTTTTCAACACATTGTTTTTTAGAGTGTGAGGCTGCTAAACAACACGTATCTGGGTCATCGTGTTGGTCGGGCTGTAAGTACATGACCAGAGTTGCAGTGGTGAAAGTTCCCACAGGAGCCAATCCAGCACTTGCTCCTAACGAAGAGCTGCGTACTACACACAGCTTACTCAACTCACAATATGATACGCTCCCAACATCTGACTGGCAATGCAGGCCAGAATACTATTGCTGAAGGTGGCAGCTGGGTAAGAGCAGCTTGATCAACAACAGAAAACAAGGTCAGAAGACACAACAATGTGCAGAAGACACGACAATGCATTGCTAAAGGCTACGCTAAAGCTGAGTGGAATGTCTATCCATACAGTGTTACTGTGTAGTTGATCCACCACTTCTACTCCTGGTTTACAATCCCGTGATCCTCCTCTCTGACATCTGCAACACCTACACCCACCGAAGATGGATTTCACCAGAAAACCTCACCCTTACCCCACCCATTTATTCTCCTATGTGATGAAAGAATGAATGGAGTCCACAGATCTAAGGGGACCATCTTTAAAGAAAGAAAGAAAGAAAGAAAGAAAGAAAGAAAGAAAGAAAGAAAGAAAGAAAGAAGAAAGAAAGAAAGAAAGAAAGAAAGAAAGAAAGAAAGAGAGGGAGGGAGGGAGGGAGGGGTGCAGTGGTCTTCAAACACTGTTGATAATGGTCTTTTATAAGTCACGGTCATACAGAGTTGTTCTTCATGTATTCAGACAGATGTGTCCTTGTCCAGACACGTTGGCTTCTAAATGCCATTGATCAAGTTATTTCTGTCGTTGCATGGTTCTTTGGCTCCTAGTGGGTAGTGGTTGCCAACAGGTTATGTTGACACACAAGGACTGTTTGGTTTGCACATTGCATCCCATTCAAACCGGATAAAAATGCAGCCAACGCACTCCAAAGGGAATAATCCAAAATATAATATTGGACCCATCTGATTGCACAGAAGACATGCAGTAGCATCAGAGTTGCAAAAAATTGTATTTCATTTCCAAAATTTGAATGATTCCCTTTGGAGAGTTAGTTTAATTTTTGATCCAACATGCACCCCCCCCCACACACACAATTCTACACACTGCTCTTACTGGAGTGCTTGTCTTGCCGGTGAGGATGGTGCGGGCTTTGGCCTTGTTCATGTTGAAGTTCTTGAGGTAGGCCTCGTAGATGTGCCTGGCCAAAGTCTTCTGGTCGGCCTGCTGGGGGTCCTCCACCTCCCTGTCACCTGTCAGGATCTCTGCCTTCAGCTTCAGCTTCTCAGACTGGGGCATCCGACCAAAACGGATCGCTAATTAGAGAGAGTGCACAGATGAGAACGTACGTGAAGAAAATTACATACAGTATTTACAATACAACGGACAAAGATGCATCTGTTTTGCTGAGAGATATATGGAGACTCAAGACTATTGTATATTGTTTGTCATATCAACATTAGAAAGATATGGAGGCTCAAGTCAATGTGTATTTTTTTTATTTGTTTGCCAAATCATGAACACTGTTGTTCAAAGGTTTTGGGTGTAACTTGGAAGCTGCCCACAGAAGGGATTGCCGTCCAAGAGGTTTGGTTGTTTCCAGGAGCATGTTATTTGTTATGTTTTCTATTCTTTGAGGAAAAATGTACTTACCACGACTGAGATATGTAGTTGTCTCACCTAGCTATCTAAAGATAAATGCACTTACTGTAAGTCGCTCTGGAGAAGAGCGTCTGCTGAATGACAAACGTTTGTTTTTTTAAATAAGTAAAATGTAGCCAGGCTATGGATCCCTGGAGACAGTTGAGAGAAGTGGGGGCAGGATGAGAGGCAGTTGAGGAACAATGTGTTAGACCGCTAAAGGAAATAAGACCAATCAGATAGCTAGTGCCAGTATGTGTGCGTGTGTGTTATTTTTGTACAGAGCGACTCTGACTCTCTCAGACAGTCTGATCCTAAGTGTCTAACTAATCAGATTACTACCAATAACTCAGTGGGCTAACACACATACGCAAACACACACCTCCCTCATAGGGTGCACAACAGCAGGTGCCCCTATTAGGGAAAGGGAGATACCTAGTCAGTTGTATAACTGAATGCCTTCAACTACATATCTTCATCGCTCGTGGACAGACTATGTAAACATATATTGGTACAGTACTGTAGATCTTTAAGCAATAAGGCCCGGGGGGGTGTGGTAAATGTCCAATATACCACGGCGAAGGACTGTTCTTAAGCACGACGCAACGCGGAGTGCCTGGATACAGCCCTTAGCCGTTGTATATGGGCAATATTCCACAAATACCCTAGGTCCCTTATTGCTATTATAAACTGGTTACCAACGTAATTAGAGCAGTAAAAAAAATGTTTCGTCATACCCGTGGTATACCATGGCTTTCTGCCAATCAGCATTCAGGGCTCAAACCACCCAGTTTATAATTAAGCAATAAGGCCCGAGAGGGTGTGGTATATGGCCAATATACCACGGCTTAGGGCTGTTCTTATGCACGGCGCAACGCGGAGTGCTAGGAAACAGCCCTTAGCCGTGGAATATTGGTCATATATCACAAACACCCGAGGTCCGTTATTGCTATTAGAAACTGTTTACCAAAGTAAATAGACCAGTAAATAGTACTTTTTTGTCATACCCATTGTATATGGTCTGATATACCACGGCTTTCAGACAATCAGCATTCAGGGCTCAACCACCCAGTTTATAACGGTCTTTATAAACCGGGTGGTTCAAGCCCTGAATGCTGATTGGCTGAAAGCCGTGGTATATGACAAAAAAGTACTATTTACTGGTCTAATTACGTTGGTAACCAGTTTATAATAGCAATAAGGGACCTCGGTGTTTGTGGTATATGGCCAATATACCACGGCTAAGAGCTGTATGCAGGCACTCCGCGTTGCGTCATACATAAGACCAGCCCTTAACTGTGGTAAGATGGTCATATACCACACCCCCTCAGGCTTTATTGCTTAATTATACTATGGGCACCGATAGCTAACAATTACCAGTAATTCCGGAGCTTGGATTTTTCATCATTGTTTATTTGGACAAATCACAGTTTCACAGGTGTAGAGCCAACCACCTGGCTCTCCAGGCAGGCTAAAGCAAACGCTGAATGTATTTGAAAGATTCATTAGCGAAAGAGGAAGTGAGAGATGCTCTGAGTAGGGATCAGGATACCCAGGATTAGAACATCAGACTAAGCTGAGGGTGAGAGGATGAGTCTCTGACCCTCTACAGCAGAGCACAGGGATGGCGTGGGACAGCAATCTGTCAGAACGTCTATCAAACAACAAACAACTCAACCTATGCTGTTGCAAGGCATAAAGAGCAGGGAGGGCTGTAGTCCTGCTCGAGTCCTCCTCAGTGTATCAGGTTCCATCACCCTCTCCCATGTCCTTTCCCCTGTATACTGTTACATTTAGGAAACACAACACACGTGTTTCCACAAGGAGAAACTCGTCTTGGACACACCCCAGATGTGAAATAAATACTAATGTTGTGCATCAGTCCACATATTAGATTGCTCTCCAGCATGATAGTGTTCAATTCAGTGGTTTACAAACTGAAGTGTGTCCATGATTGCACTGACACTAGTCCCCAGGTCTATTCCCTCCGCAAGGCAATCAAACAAGCTAAGCGTCAGTACAGAGACAAAGTGGAGTTTGCAATTCAACGGCTCAGACACGAGAGGTATGTGGCAAGATCTACAGTCAATCTCGGACTACAAAAGAAAAACCAGCCCCGTCGCGGATCACGATGCCTTGCTCCCAGACAGACTGAACAACTTTTTTGCTCGCTTTGAGGACAATACAGTGCCACCGACACAGCCCGCTACCAAAACCTGCGGGCTCTCCTTCACTGCAGCCAACGTGAGTAAAACATTTAAACGTGTTAACCCTCGCAAGGCTGCAGGCCCAGATGGCATCCCCGGCCGCGTCCTCGGAGCATGCGCAGACCAGCTGGCTGGTGTGTTTACAGACATATTCAATCAATCCTTATCCCAGTCTGCTGTCCCCACATGCTTCAAGAGGGCCACCATTGTTCCTGTTCCCAAGAAAGCTAAGGTAACTGAGCTAAATGACTACCGCCCTGTAGCACTCACTTCCGTCATCATGAAGTGCTTTGAGAGACTAGTCAAGGACCATATCCCCTCCACCCTACCTGACACCCTAGACCCACTCCAATTTGCTTACCGCCACAATAGGTCCACAGACGACGCAATCGCCATCACACTGCACACTGACCTAACCCATCTGGACAAGAGGAATACCTATCTAAGAATGCTGTTCATCGATTACAGCTCAGCATTTAACACCATAGTACCCTCCAAACTCGTCATTAAGCTCGAGACCCTGGATCTCGACCCCGCCCTGTGCAACTGGGTCCTGGACTTCCTGACGGGCCGCCCCCAGGTGGTGAGGGTAGGTAACAACATCTCCACCCCGCTGATCCTCAAAACTGGGTCCCCACAAGGGTGCGCTCTCAGCCCTCTACTGTACTCCCTGTTCACCCATGACTGCGTGGCCATGCACGCCTCCAACTCAATCATCAAGTTTGCAGACAACACTACAGTGGTAGGCTTGATTACCAACAACAACGAGATGGCCTACAGGGAGGAGGTGAGGGCCCTCGGAGTGTGGTGTCAGGAAAATAACCTCACACTCAATATCAACAAAACAAAGTAGATAATCGTGGACTTCAGAAAACAGCAGAGGGTGCAGCCCCCTATCTACATTGACGGGACAGTAGTGGAGAGGGTGGAGAGTTTTAAGTTCCTCGGCGTACACATCACGAACAAACTGAAATGGTCCACCCACACAGACAGCGTGGTGAAGAAGGCGCAGCAGCCCGTCTGAAGTTTGCCAATGAACATCTGAATGATTCAGAGGACAACTGGGTGAAAGTGTTGTGGTCAGATGAGACCAAAATGGAGCTCTTTGGCATCAACTCAACTCGCCGTGTTTGGAGGAGGAGGAATGCTACCTATGACCCCAAGAACACCATCCCCACCGTCAAACATGGAGTTGGAAACATTATGCTTTGGGGGTGTTTTTCTGCTAAGGGGACAGGACAATTTCACCGCATCAAAGGGACGATGGACGGGGCCATGTACCGTCAAATCTTGGGTGAGAACCTCCTTCCCTCAGCCAGGGCATTGAAAATGGGTCGTGGATGGGTATTCCAGCATGACAATGACCCAAAACACACGGCCAAGGCAACAAAGGAGTGGCTCAAGAAGAAGCACATTAACGTCCTGGAGTGGCCTAGCCAGTATCCAGACCTTAATCCCATAGAAAATCTGTGGAGGGAGCTGAAGGTTCCAGTTGCCAAACGTCAGCCTCGAAATCTTAATGACTTGGAGAAGATCTGCAGAGAGGAGTGGGACAAAATCCCTCCTGAGATGTGTGCAAACCTGGTGGCCAACTACAAGAAACGTCTGACCTCTGTGATTGCCAACAAGGGTTTTGCCACCAAGTACTAAGTCATGTTTTGCAGAGGGGTCAAATACTTATTTCCCTCATTAAAATGCAAATCAATTTATAACATTTTTGACATGCGTTTTTCTGGATTTTTTTGTTATTCTGTCTCTCACTGTTCAAATAAACCTACCATTAAAATTATAGACTGATCATTTCTTTGTCAGTGGGCAAACGTACAAAATCAGCAGGTGATCAAATACTTTTTTTCCCTCACTGTAAACGGCAGGACATCGATCTTAGCTAAGTTTCAGAATGCCATGTTTTATGTTGACATAAAACACACAGGTAAACAACATCCATCCAATAGGGTCAAAGAATTTGAACTAATTGTCCTGGATCAAGGTTTTTGATTGTAGATTAACTCTATAAAGTAAAGATCCTTATGTTTATAGTGCTTGTAGTTAGTCTGTCTGTATGTATGAGGGTGCATGTCTGTGATTTTTTTCTGTACAGTGAAATCTGTTGTACGATTTTTTTTTACACTGTGTGTGTAGGCAGTAATGTTGCACTAGTAACGTATCCTATTGAAAGACACGCTGCACTACCCTGTAAAGCTCTCTATCAGCCCTGGTCACATGACCGGCAGGCCCAGGCTGAGACTCCCACTGTATGTTTCTCTGTTCACACATCCACAGCTAAAGGGTGAGGAGGGTTCAGCCAACGCAATACAACCCCACCTTATAGTTTTACTGACCTTCACAAGGAAACACCACAGACAGTCTGCATAGAGACCACCACACAGAGGCAGAGAGACTCATGCATCAATTGCATCGTTTTTGTCTGGATAAAGCGAAATATGAAACGGTGCAAATGTTGAACAATTGTTTCATTTTTTTTTAATGAAAATTGTAGGATTCACGGCAGTCTATCAAGTGATTACCTACTCTCATTAGTCTTGAAAAGCAACCTTCTGTGTTAATGTGGTGTTAAATTGCAACTCCCGGTTCCTCAAGAGTGTGGTTTTGAATGGCGTACATGTATGTGTGCGTATGTCTACGTGCAAATGCATATGTGTGTGTGTGTGTGTGTGTGTGTGTGTGTGTGTGTGTGTGTTCCTCTCTGGTTGCTGCTGGCAGGTTGTGCTGTATGCAGAAAGTAGTACTCAGGGATCTGGCTATGTCTGTGTTCCGGGCTGTATCACAACCGGCCGGGATTGGGAGTCCCATAGGGCGGCGCACAATTGGCCCAGCGTCGTCCGGGTTTGGCTGGTGTAGTCCGTCGTTGTAAATAAGAATTTGTTCTTAACTGACTTGCCTAGTTAAATAAAGGTTAAAGAAAACATTTTTCAAAAAGAAAAGAAATCCTCACCGTTGTGGGACATGCCCACAGACAGGCACTTCTGGAAGCGGCAGTATTGGCACTTGTTACGGTTCTTCTTTTGTATTTTACAGCGGCGCTCACACTTGTCATATTCCAGCTTCAGGCGGATGGTCCGCCGAAAGAAACCCTGCAGGCACAGAAAGAGGAGAGAGATAAATGTTCAGGTCGAGACCCAATAGACTGCACTCATGAAAGAAACTCAGCCTCGACTCAGTAGGCGAACTCAACCACACACTATAGTGACTTGACAAAAGAAGACTATTGTCAGTTCATACCAGATATCTTGATATCTCTCAACTGCTAACTTTATTAAACGTGTTCCGTCATCTAAGACTTTCTCAAGCTCAGCTATCTATCAGCGAAGTGAAGGCAGTGTCCTGGCCTAGAACATGACACTAAGGAAACTCCAAATCACCCAATGGCCACTTTGGCCATAATACAGAGAATGGACCCAATGACTGGAGCATGACACTATCAGTCTGGACATATATGCTTATCACATCTAAATGGGATTTCACTTATATTACACAACCCTGAGAAACAACAGTGTCTGGCTATGGGCAGCAGTAGATGTCCTGTGCTGAGTGGTTAAGGGCTTGGACTGGGGTTGGGGCGGGGGGGGGGGGGGGGGTATTGAAATGGACAGGGAATTGCTTAAGAAGAACATATTTAGCCACCTCCATTCCAAGACATTCATTTCCCAATTCTTGTGAAAGATCTCCTTAATGTGTCCCTGCACATGGCAGGCACTAACGCTTGCAAGGACATGCCACGTGCATGCACACACACCCCCACCCCTCGAGGATCACATGAGGCCAGGGCAGAATGCCTGTCAGACACAACGGCCTCATGACAGGCCTGTCTCGTGTCTTTGTACGTCGTCCTATCCAGGGGTCAGTCCCCTCCCGTCCCTCTCAGATGACCAGACAGCTGAGGAGCAGGGCACACGTGGGTATGTGACAACAAAGAGGGGAAAGCTGGAATGCTGTTTTAACCTATCATCATCTAGAATCCGAACTTACAGTTTTATCAATCCGAATTTACTCATAGGTTCCAAATACCTGTGTGTGTGTGTATTGTATGTGTGCTATGTACTGTGTGTCTGTGTATCTAGCTATGCCCTTCAGTGTGTCTCCATGTCTCTGGGAGACACACCGGCCCACTCTGTGCTGCCCATCTGATTGGCCAAGAGGAAGGTTCACAGAGTTCACTGTAAGAGCAACGGCGACCTCTGGTTTATGGCCCCGTACCTTGGCCGGGCCTGCTCCATGGACCACGTAGCGCACATAGCTGGAGTTCCAATCTGGGACAGCTATGCTTGACCAGTTCAGGCAATGTCCACTCTAGCCTCCAGCAGCCCTGAGCCAGGTCCAGCCAGGGCAGGGTAGGATACACTGTGGAACTCAGTGCAACAGTGTGTTGACATGAGGGGAAGGAGTGACTGAAAGCACTGCCAACTTCGCCATGTGAGATCCATACTCAGATAGCCCTGGCACAGGGATAGATGGGCTGGCCAGGGATCTAAGAAGGCATCACCCATACATTCAGGGTGAAAGACTATGTAGAAAATGTAGCGGATGAAAACCCATTATCTTTGCCTGACTTTCATAGCAGGGTGAAAATCGACTCTTCTCCTTAGGGCATGGGTATTCAACCTGGGGTCTCGGAGGTACTGCAGGGGGTTCCGCGAAAATATTTGGAATAATGCAATCTTTATTTCTCAACTCCTAATATTGACCAAATTACACTAATTGGAGTTCATTACACTCAGTAGCTGACATTGGCTTTGAAAAAGCACTAGTGAGTACCAGTCGCAGCAAGTGCCTCTGGCTGCTTGTAAGCTTTCTTGACTTTTTGCCAACACATGGCTAACCTTTGTTTAACCATGTGTTCGGAGTGGGCAATGTTAGAGTTTACACTTCATCTTCCAATTACAGACGTAGGAATATTAATTTGAGCCAGTTTGCTACAGTAGGAAAATAATCCTGCACCAAAAGGAAATGTGAATTATTATGTGGATTATAATTCATGGAGATTTTTGTTGGGGTTGATACATTTTCCGTAAAGGAAAATTAAGTGAATTTTTAAAGTGGGAAATACAAACTTTAGAAGCCTTTTTAAACCTCCTACATGACTACAAGTTAGACATTTCCGTCATTGCAGGAAAGTCCTCCAGCAACAGGGTGATCAAATGAAGATCCTTCATCTGCATAACTGCACATTTAGTGCACTGCTGAGAAAGAAATCCAACCAGGAAGTGGTTTGTAGTTTTTCAAGTGATTGCCTATCCAAACTATAGTGTCTGTGGGGTCATTTTGCACTTCCTAAGGCTTCCACTAGATGTCAACAATCTTTAGAACCTTGTTTCATGCTTCTAGTGTTACTGGGGAGAGAAAAAGAGCTCACTCAACAAGTGGACTGCCTGATGCCAATGAGTTGTTTACTGCGCAGTCACGCAGGCGCGCTGTTCCTTCTTTTTCCTCTGTAATGAATATGCTATTGTCCGGTTGGAATATTATCTAATATTTATGATAAAAAGACCCTAAGGATTGATTGTAAACATTGTTTGACATGTTTCTACGAATGGTAATGGAACTTTTGGACTTTTCGTCTCGGGTTTTGCACTCGCGCATTATGCCTTTGGAATAGTGATCTGAACGCGTGAACAAAACGGAGGTATTTGGACATAAATATGGAGTTTATCGAACAAAATGAAAATTTCTTGTGGAAGTGGGAGTCCTGGGAGTGCATTCCGACAAAGATCAGCAAAGGTAAGTGAAGATTTATAATACTATTTCTGAGTTTTGTTGACTCCAGAACTTGGCGGGTAACTGTATAGCTTGCTTTGATGGCTGAGCTCTGTACTCAGAATATTGAACAATGTGCTTTCGCCGTAAAGCTATTTTGAAATCTGACACAGCGGTTGCATTAAGGAGAAGTGTATCTATAATTCTTTCAATAACTGTTGTAAATTTTATCAACGTTTATGATGAGTATTTTTGTAAATTGATGTGCTCATTCACCGGAAGTTTTGGGAGGCAAAACATTTTCTGAACATCACGCGCCAATGTAAAATGGGGTTTTTGGATATAAATATGAACTTTACCGAACAAAACATACATGTATTGTGTAACATTGAGTCCTGGGAGTGTCATCTGATGAAGATCATCAAAGGTTAGTGATTCATTTTAGCTGTATTTCTGTTTTTTGTGACGCCTCTCCTTGCTTGGAAAATGGCTGTGTGGTTTTTCTTGTCTCGGCGCTGTCCTAACATAATCTAATGTTATGCTTTCACTGTAAAGCCTTTTTGAAATCGGACAATGTGGTTGGATTAACGAGAAGTGTATCTTTAAAATGGGATAAAATAGTTGTATGTTTGAGAAATTTGAATTATGAGATTTGTGTTGTTTTGAATTTGCCGCCCTGCTATTTCACTGGCTGTTGAATAGCGTGCATCCCACATGCCCCAGAGATTAACATCTGCTAAATCTGTGTACGCGACAAAGACATTTGGTTTTGATAATGTAAGGAGGTCAAAATAATGAAAAAAAATATTGACCAAATATATTCATTTTGAAATGTTGATTCATTCTTTTTTTTCCCCCATTACCATTCAAAGGCTCAGAAGTAATACAGTAACAATGTTAAAGGTCATGGGGTCAGCACATAGACCACCTACTTTTGGGTCACAACTAAAGACTGGGATATGCTTACTTAGTGGTTAGTGGTATGTGTGTCATAACAACACCAAAACGACATTATCTTACAGTGTGATCTAGTGGCCTTCCGGTGGCAGATTGAGATCTTCTCTGTCCTCCAGTGACAGTGACAAAACACATAAGCCTTGGGCTGCTCTTCAACAGGCACAGAAATAATTAACCAAGAGAGCATCCACACCAGTGTCCTTGTTGTAAAACATGTGTTGGAGTGCACTCTGACCAGGTGTGTGATTATGTAGGCATATATTTATGTGTGTGTGTATTGTGCATGCTTTGCGTACGTGTGTGTGTGTGATGTCTGGTCACTCACCTTGCAGCCCTCACAGGCGTGAACTCCGTAGTGGTATCCGGAGGCGCGGTCGGCACACACCCGACACTCCAGGTTGAGAGAGGTGGAGGAGAACTCCTCCAGCCCTGCAGCCGCCCCATACCCCCCTGACGACGGGCTGGAGGCTGGGGTCAGAGCATCTGGCGAACGAACACGCACACACACACGCACGCACGCACACGCACACACACACACACACACAGACACTTATAACCAATGAACCAATAAACCTTGAGACATTGATATTCCTATTAGTGTTTTGACTGTGAAGCCTCTATGCCCTAGCTGGCAGAATATGTGTACCAGTGGAAAGTCACTGGTGTCTCATGCCTTTGGCCAAACACAGAGGAAGAGCACATGTAATATGTGTTCCATTGCATCTCTATAAATACGTAGAGACAGTCATACACACCACTAAAAGTGGATGAGCAACACTTCTAAATTCAGGGGATGAGTCAAATATTGACCCATGATACACACACTGTATCTTTCTTGTTTCCCGAATACAAACACACCAAACACACAGCATTCCAGGGACGGTGCAAAATAGAGCAGCACTAAATCATCCCACATGAGGTGGGTGAGAGAAGCCAAATCAGGGATAAATATTGGACTAACTGCACGTGACACACACACACACCCACAATACTCTACAGTCTGCACTGTAACAAGGAAGAGAATATCACGTCCCAGATACTCAGTGTCTGCTTCTTCTTCCCCGCTCTCTCTCTCCCTCCTTCTTCACTCCTTAAACCACCATAAACAACCAGTACTTCTCTAACACTCCATTACTTTTCCATGATATCATCATTGTTATTTTCCATGAAGCCCCTCCTCCCTCCTCTTCCCAATACGCCAGCCCCCTCTTTGCCTCTGTGTTTACGTTCCAGTCACTGTTTCAAGTCTATTTGCATAATAACTAATACGTAGTAACATATTTGTTAACACATCCCAGTGGTTTCTATTAGACACAAAACAACACAATGTTTACAAAAATATTATTTAGGGCACAGCAAATTGACCAGTGTTCCCAAGTGTTGATTTTTCAGTATAACATTTCTAGTGTTGATTCAGGAGTTCAATTCACTTTCTAAGAGTGAATTTAACACTCACTGGTGTAAAAGAACCCCCAGTGTTGGTGTTAATAACCAGTGCTGAGTGTGAGAGTCTGATTGTGTACTCTCCCATCCATCATTATCATATTTCCCAGCATGCTCTGCTGCAGCTTGATTTTTTTGGTGGATTGTTTTTACTATCTGTGTTTTTGTATGTACATTGATTGATTTTATGCTACACAAAGATAAATAACATTTTTTTCTAAACTAATCCAATCCGTTAGTTAGATGTATTGCAATCGTTACTGAAATGGTTGTTCTAGTTTAAATGGTTTAGGTAGTATCCATTATCAATGTTTCGAACCCTGATTGTTATTCTGAATGCAAGATCTGGGTGAATAAAAATTTGAACTGTTGGCTGTCCTAACTCTGGCTGGATTCCAGTAGGAATTGCACATCACTTTGCAAGCCAGCATAAGGTGACTTGTAAACCAGGAGGTTCCTAACACCACTGATTAGGGTAAAGCCTGGCCGTCAACGTAAGGCCTTATGATATGTGTAATGTATTGTCATAAATTTACAGTGGGAACTCACTCGGCGAAGTCCACAGGATTGGAAATGAATGAATTCACTAGTCGTGGTACCTTGTCCTGACCTGTTGCACCCTCTATAATCACTGTGATTATTATTGGACTCTGCAGGTCATCTACAGTATGAACATCTTGAAGAACGATCTAGCCTCAATGGCCATGTACTCTTAGAATCTCCACCCGACACAGCCAGAAGAGGACTAGCCACCACTCAAAGCCTGGTTCCTCTCTAGGTTTCTTCCTAGGTACCAGCCTTTCTAGGGAGTTTTTCCTAGCCACCGTGCTTCTACATTGCTTGCTCTCTCGCGTTTTAGGCTTGGTTTATATAAAGACACTTTGTGACAACTGCTAATGTGAAATGGACTTTATAAATACATTTGATTGATTGACTTGTAAATATTATTGTAATGTCTTTAACCCAACAGCGACTTTGTCAAGAGATACTGACCTATTGGTTTAATGATTCAAAATACTACATGAGGTGTTATTGCATAACACTGAAAGTTTTAATTCCCTAACACTGACAAAGTGTAACAGTGTCAGCACTAAGCACAGTGTTAATTTAATACTCAAAAATGTGGATTCGTATAGACACGGGCCCATAGTTAGATTTGACACTGTCAGTGTTAATTTAACACTGACTAATTTGCTGTGGGGGAGTGTGTGTCTGAGTCCAAAATGGCATCCTATTCCCTATAGCCTAGGGCCCTGGTCAAAAGTAGTACACTATATAGGGAATAGGGTACCATGTCAGACTCAGCTTGTGAGTTGAGGAATGTGTGTGGATTTAGGAATTCCTCTGTGGAAGTGTGGGGAAGAGGAGAGTGGCCTCAGGGTGTGAATATGTAGGTCAGACATTCACAGAACAGATAACCCCTCTGTCAAAAGCAGCTCTGTTGCCTTGAGGTAAGGTTAAACAAGCCGAGTGTCCTCTCTTAACCCTCTGAGTCAGGGTGAATTACAGATTAGCTATGTGAAGAGGGGTCCTGAATGATCAGGGAATATATGGTCAAACGATAACAACGTAGAGCTGGCTTATGAAAGGATCACTACACCGTAGGCTACTCATTCTTACTTTAAGAAAAAAAAAAACATCCAGTCAGCGGGAGTCCTGTGGGCGAAAACAGCTCGTTGACGAGAGAGGTCGAAGGAGAATGGCAAGAATTGTGCCAGCTAACAGGTGGGCCACAAACAGACAAATAACAGCGCAGTACAGTGGTGTACAGCGTAGTACAGTACAGAACGGCATCACGGAGCGCACAACTCATCGATCCTTGTCACAGATGGGCTATTGCAGCAGACGACCACACCAGGTTCCACTACTATCAGCTAAAAACAAGAAGAAGCGACTCCAGTGGGCACGTGATCACCAACACTGGACAATTGAGGCGTGGAAAAATAGAGCATATTTGGGATGAGCTAGAACGGGCTGTTTGCAACATGAATGTACCGCCGTCCAATCTGCAGCAACCGCGTATTGTCAGCATGGACCAACATCCCTGTGGAACGTTTCTGACAACTTGTAGAATGCCCCGAATAATTCAAGATGTTCTGGCGGCAAAGGGGGTTCCAACCCGGTACTAGATGGTTGTACCTAATAAACTGTCCAGTGAGTGTATATCTATCTTACCTAGAACGGTGGATCCTTCGGAGCCGTTACTCGACTGGGACTGGTACTCAGGGACATCCAAGGAGCTGAGGGCGTCACCGTCGATGGACTGGGAGATGTCCTGCAGCTCCTCCATGCCCCCAAGGAAGTCCCCACACACCGGGCTGCCCAGCACCGAATCCTCCAGGGGGGACGGCGGCCGGTAGTGGCTCGCCATGTCGTCCACAATGGAGGACAGGACCAGGGGGGGGATTACTCATCAGACTGGAGAGACAAGAGGGGAGAGTGAGAAAGCGGGTCAGTTAATGGAGGGTCTGAACACCAACAAGCGTTCCTAATGAAGTGTATCCCTGACGACAAGGATGGAACACACTCTGTTCTACATGCTATTACAGGCTCTATACACACTCAGTTTGCACAATCGATGTACAATAAATTTGGCACAATGGTGTATGGGGCATACGTGGCCCATACAAGTAGGAGGAGCCTTCAGCTCTGCAACACATATCTAGTGACACAACACAACACAGCCTGGTTAGGTCTGGTCCCTCAATGGACTCCTAATTTTAGAGACAGCAACCGGATCCCTCATACCCACTGTTATGGGGGAGAGGGAGGGGGGGGGGGGCAGAACGTATGACTCTGGGCTGGGCCGGATGAGGGGAGGGGCTGGAGGGGTGATAAAGACCTAATGGTTTTGGGTAGAATTTACCCTCAGTCACGGGGGAGGAGGAGCTACTCCATCTGAAACCAGCTTGCAGTAAGCAGCCTGCCAGGGCTTGACCCTATTGAGGCTAAGTCTAATCTTAACAGACTCCATGCAGTACTCACGTCTATTTTGGACTCTGGTCAATGGTGTCTAACAGTTACATGCACCTTCAAAGAGAATTCCAGCCCCACACCTCTCAATGTATTCCCATGTCACAGATATACCAATAAGAGAAATATATAGCACTTCGTTGAATCATAGTGTACAGCTGTAGATCCAAGTCAACACTGAAATGCATTGCGTTTCATTGAAGCATACTGTGGGTATATAATAGCTGCAGGTCAAAGTAGGCACTGCAGCGGGCATTACGAACAGTGTTGGTTAACCCAGGAGAAATAGAGCTGGCCTCATTAGCTAACATAGTCCTGCTGCTCCCAGAGGTCTTCATTTAGAGGACACCTTGTTTCAGGACATTCAATTCTCTCATTAATATGTCATCACAGCACAGGCCTTCCCATGACATCCACAGTGCCAGGTAGTGAAGAAATACAGTACCTAGGTTAGACTGATGTGCCAATGTAGATCTTAAACAATGAACAGAGTTGGTGTAACAGTACGTAGCAGTTGACACTACCAATGCTGGTTCTGACTGACTGGTTGGCTGACAAACTGATTGGCTGACTGACTGACTGGCAAACTGTTTGACTGACAGACAGACTGGCTGGATGGCTGGCTGACTGATTGAATGGTTGACTTGCCCACTGACTGACTGGCTGACTGACTATGGCTGACTGACTATGGTTGACTGACTATGGTTGACTGACTATGGTTGACTGACTATGGTTGACTGACTATGGCTGACTGACTATGGCTGACTGACTATGGCTGACTGACTATGGTTGACTGACTATGGTTGACTGACTAGAGACATTGTGTAAACAGACACCTGTCACACAGGGTCTCTGGTCACAGCTCACCCTTTATGGTTAGTCTCCACAGACATGACTGACACACTCAATGACCGCATGACCCCCACCAGCAGCTATGCACTCCAGTACTGCCCTACTCCACTATGCCCTAGTCCAAGAATATAACTTCTAAATGCCTCATGAGCTTAGTTCCACTGTCACACCCCATCAGAACCCAACACATGAGCCCGTTTTACTCCATTGTTTATAAACAATGGCATTGTCAACAAACACTGTATAGCCTCAAAACATGGTAAAAAATATTTCATTTTGATATCCTGGATGGTCAGTCCTTCCATCCATAGCCATAGTCTATGAATTTGAGAGTGGTTACATTTCTACAGACCCATCCCTCAGCTTCTTACCAAAACACGGGTATGGTGTCACTTTAACCTAGGCTGACAGATGTGAGGGGGTAGGGTGGGCTGGTCAGATAAACAGAATGAGAGAGAGAGAGAGTCAGATAGAGACATTGAGAGAGAGGGAAGGAGAGATTGAGACAAAGAGAGACAGCAAGGCAGTGAGAGGCAGAGAGAGACAGAGAGAGTAACAGAAAAACAGATCAACATAGGGAGACAGAGAGAGAGAGAGACAGAGAGAGAGAGAGAGAGACAGAGAGGAGAGAGAGAGACAGAGAGAGTAACAGAAAAACAGATCAACATAGGGAGACAGAGAGAGAGAGAGAGAGAGAGAGACAGAGACAGAGACAGAGACAGAGACAGAGAGAGAGAGACAGAGAGACAGAGACAGAGACAGAGACAGAGAGAGACAGAGACAGAGACAGAGAGAGAGAGAGAGAGAGAGAGAGAGAGAGAGAGAGAGGAGAGAGAGAGAGAGACAGAGAGAGTAACAGAAAAACAGATCAACATAGGGAGACAGAGAGAGAGAGAGAGAGAGAGAGAGACAGAGACGGAGAGAGAGAGAGAGAGAGAGAGAGAGAGAGAGAGAGAGAGAGAGAGAGAGAGAGACAGAGAGAGAGAGACAGAGAGAGAGAGACAGAGAGTAACAGAAAAACAGATCAACATAGGGAGACAGAGAGAGAGAGAGAGAGAGAGAGAGAGACAGAGACAGACACAGAGAGAGAGAGAGGGTGAAGAGGGAGAAAGGACGCCAGGCGGTTCCTACGGTAACAGCAGTGCTTTGTCCCAGAGGTCAACCAAGCCTGCTGAGGAGGGCACTGCACATACTGCACCGAGGACAAGCAAGGTCATCTGCGTGCGTGTGTGTGTGCGTGCGTGCAAGTGTGTGTGTGTTAGGGTTGTGAGGGGGAGGGAAGGGCTCTGGTCTAACCCCGGGGGACTGACAAAATACCTCTCCCATCAGCCACTGGGATAGCCAAAATCGGGAGGGGAAAACATTCCAAAACAACAATCTACTACCACTGCAATCTATTACCACTGCAAGAGTCTCAGAAAGGTGTACTAGGAACAAAAAACAGAGAAAGGTGTACTAGGAACAGAAAACAGAGAAAGGTGTACTAGGAACAGAAAACAGAGAAAGGTGTACTAGGAACAGAAAACAGAGAAAGGTGTACTAGGAACAGAAAACAGAGAAAGGTGTACTAGGAACAGAAAACAGAGAAAGGTGTACTAGGAACAGAAAACAGAGAAAGGTGTACTAGGAACAGAAAACAGAGAAAGGTGTACTAGGAACAGAAAACAGAGAAAGGTGTACACGGGGACAGAAAACAGAGAAAGTTGTACTAGGAACAGAAAACAGAGAAAGGTGTACTAGGAACAGAAAACAGAGAAAGGTGTACACGGGGACAGAAAACAGAGAAAGGTGTACTAGGAACAGAAAACAGAGAAAGGTGTACTAGGAACAGAAAACAGAGAAAGGTGTACACGGGGACAGAAAACAGAGAAAGGTGTACTAGGAACAGAAAACAGAGAAAGGTGTACACGGGGACAGAAAACAGAGAAAGGTGTACTAGGAGCAAAAAACAGAGATCAACGTAGGGAGCCCACATGCAGTCTAGTTGGTCTAATACCCCTGCTTTATTATCGCTGTGCAGGCATTATGCGCTGTCTCCACTGCAGAGCCCTGAGACATCCTGTAAAGCAGTCCCCATGTTGTGGGAGAGCTGTTATAGGGGCAAGTTCTAAACATGACACAGGCATGCAGACTGCAGACAGGTAGAGGGCTTCTAGTCAGAGCTGTGTAAAATAATTGTTGGCAAGCTGAGCTTTTATGGTTCAGCTGAATTATTGACTGTTGTCTCATAGTGCAGAGTGCTGGTGGAATATACAGGATGGTATACAGTGGCTTGCAAAAGTATTCAACCCCCTTGGCATTTTTCCTATTTTGTTGCCTTACATTAAAATGTATTTTGGGGGGATTTGTATCATTTGATTTACACAACATGCCTACTACTTTGAAGATGCAAAATATTTTTTATTGTGAAACAAACAAGAAATAAGACAAAAAAATTGAAAACTTGAGCGTGCATAACTATTCACCCCCTCAAAGTCAATACTTTGTAGAGCCACCTTTTACAGCAATTACAGCTGCAAGTCTCTTGGGGTATGTCTCTATTAGCTTGGTACATCTAGCCACTGGGATTTTTGCCCATTCTTAAAGGCAAAACTGCTCCAGTTCCATCAAGTTGGATGGATTCTGCTGGTGTACAGCAATCTTTAAGTCATACCACAGATTCTCAATTGGATTGCAGTCTGGGCTTTGACTAGGCCATTCCAAGACATTTAAATGTTTCCCCTGAAACCACTCAAGTGTTGCTTTAGCAGTATGCTTAGGGTCATTGTCCTGCTGGAAGGTAAACCTCTGTCCCAGTCTGAAATCTCTGGAAGACTGAAACACGTTTCCCTCAAGAATGTTCCTGTATTTAGCGTCATTGTTTTCCTTCCTTCAATTCTGACCAGTTTCCCAGTCCCTGGCGATGAAAAACCTCCCCACAGCATGATGCTGTCACCACCATGCTTCACTGTGGGGATGGTGTTCTCGGGGTGATGAGAGGGGTTGGGTTTGCGCCAGACATAACCTTTTCCTTGATGGCCAAAAAGCAATTTCTTTGTCTCATCTGACTAGAGTACCTTCTTCCATACATTTGGGGAGTCTCCCACATGCCATTTGGCGAACACCAAACGTGCTTGCTTATTTTTTCTTTAAGCAATGGCTTTTTTTGGCCACTCTTCCGTAAAGCCCAGCTCTGTGGAGTGTACGGCTTAAAGTGGTTCTATGGACAGATACTCCAATTTCCACTGTGGAGCTTTGCAGCTCCTTCAGGGTTATCTTTGGTCTCTTTGTTGCCTCTCTGATGAATACCCTCCTTGCCTGGTCCATGAGTGTTGGACCAGGCAAGGAGGGCATTAATGCTTGTTGTGGTGCCATATTCTTTCCATTTTTTAATAATGGATTTAATGGTGCTACGTGGGATGTTCAAAGTTTCTGATCTTTTTTTATAACCCAACCCTGATCTGTACTTCTCCACAAATTTGTCCCTGACCTGTTTGGAGAGCTCCTTGGTCCTCATGGTGCCACTTGCTTGGTGGTGTTGCAGACTCTGGGGCCTTTCAGAACAGGTGTATATATACTCAGATCATGTGACACTTAAATAAAGTCCACCTGTGTGCAATTTAACTAATTATGTGACTTCTGAAGGTAATTGGTTGCACCAGATCTTGTTTAAGGGCTTCATAGCAAAGAGGGTGAATACATATGCACGCACCACTTTTCCGTTTTACATTTCTTAGAATTATTTTTAAACAAGTTATATTTTTTCCGTTCACTTCACCAATTTGGACTATTTTGTGTATGTCCATTACATGAAATCCAAATAAAAATCAATTTAAATTACAGGTTGTAATGCAACAAAATAGGAAAAACACCAAGGGGGATGAATACTTTTGCAAGGCACTGTACATGCTATAAATAGAACACACAGAGGGTAGCTACATTTTGGCACACAGCTACTGGACGAAGCCTTCGGCTGTCACCATAGGAGAACACTCTTTGATTCAAGGTAGAACCCTTTTTGGTTTCCGGTAGGACCCCAACATGGTTCTACCTGTTCTCCTATGGGGACAGCCGAATAACCCTTTTAGGTCCCTTGTTTTCTAAGAGTGTGTTGCTACGTTCCAATAAAGGTGACCAAGCAAAAAAAAAAAAAAAAAATGTATGAAATTGTATGAAATGTATGCATTCACTACTGTAAGTCGCTCTGGATAAGAGCGTCTGCTAAATGACTAAAATGTAATGTAAAAATGTAAGTATGATGGAGGCCACTGTGTTCTTGTGGACCTTCAATGCTGCAGACATTTTTTGGTACCCTTCCCCAGATCTGTGCCTCAACAAAATCCTGTCTCGGAGCTCTACGGACAATTCCTTTGACCTCATGGCTAGGTTTTTGCTCTGACATGAACTGTCAACTGTGGGACCTTATATAGACAGGCGTGTGCCTTTCCAATTTTTTGTTTTTTTATTTCACCTTTATTTAACCAGGTAGGCTAGTTGAGAACAAGTTCTCATTTGTAACTGCGACCTGGCCAAGATAAAGCACAGCAATTCGACACATACAACAACACAGAGTTACACATGGAATAAACAAAACATAAAGTCAATAATACAGTAGAAAAAAAGAAAACAAAAAGTATATATACAGTGAGTGCAAATGAGGTAAGATAAGGGTGTTAAGGCAATAAATAGGCCATGGAGGCGAAGTAATCATTTCCAATCAATTGAATTTACCACAGGTGGACTCCAATCAAATTGTAGAAACATCTCAAGGATGATCAATGGAGACAAGATGCACCGGAGCTCCATTTCGAGCCTCATTGCAAAGGGTCTGAATACTTACAGTTGAAGTCGGAAGTTTACGTACACCTTAGCCAAATACATTTTAACTCAGTTTTTCAAAATTCCTGACATTTTATCAGAGTAAAAATGTCCTGTCTTAGGTCAGTTTGGATCACAACTTTATTTTAAGAATGTGAAATGTCAGAATAATAGTAGATAGATTGATTTATTTCAGCTTTTATTTCTTTCATCACATTCCCCGTGGGTCAAAAGTTTATATACACTCAATCAGTGTTTGGTAGCATTGCCTTTAAATTATTTCACTTAGGTCAAACGTTTTGGGTAGCCTTCCACAATCTTCCCACAATAAGTTGGGTGAATTTTGGCCCATTCCTCCCGACAGAGCTGGGGTAACTGAGTCAGGTTTGTAGGCCTCCTTGCACGCACACACTTTTTCAGTTCTGCCCACAAATTTTCTATAGGATTCAGGTCAGGGCTTTGTGATGGCCACTCCAATACCTTGACTTTGTTGTCTTTAAGCCATTTTCCCACAACTTTGGAAGTATGCTTGGGGTCATTGTCCATTTGGATGACCCATTTGCGACCAAGCTTGAACTTCCTGACTGATGTCTTGAGATGTTGCTTCAATATATACACCTAATTTTCCATCCTCATGATGCCATCTATTTTGTGAAGTACACCAGTCCCTCCTGCAGCAAAGCACCCCCACAACACGATGCTGCCATCCCCGTGCTTCACGGTTGGGATGATGTTCTTCGGCTTGCAAGCCACCCCCTTTTCCCTCCAAACATAACGATGGTCATTTTGGTCAAACAGTTCTATTTTTGTTTCATCAGACCAGAGGACATTTCTCTAAAAATTACGATCTTTGTCCCCATGTGCAGTTGCAAACCGTAGTCTGGCTTTTTTATGGCAGTTTTGGACCAGTGGCTTCTTCCTTGCTGAGCGGCCATTCAGGTTATGTCGATATAGGACTCATTTTACTGTGGATATAGATACTTTGTACCGGTTTCCTCCAGCATCTTCACAAGGTCCTTTGCTGTTGTTCTGGGATTGATTTGCACTTTTTTCACCAAAGGACGTTCATCTCTAAGAGACAGAACGCGTCTCCTTCCTGAGCGGTATGACGGCTGCGTGGTCCCATGGTGTTTATACTTGCGTACTATTGTTTTTACAGATGAATGTGGTACCTTCAGGCATTTGGAAATTTCTCCCAAGGATGAACCAGACTTGCGGAGGTCTACAATTTTTTTTCTGAGGTCTTTCTTTAGATTTTCCCATGATGTCAAGCAAAGAGCCACTGAGTTTGAAGGTAGGCCTTGAAATACATCCACAGGTACACCTCCAATTGACTCAAATGATGTCAATTAGTCTATCAGAAGCTTCTAAAGCCATGACAACATTTTCTGGAATTTTCCAAGCTGTTTAAAAGTACAGTCAACTTAGTGTATGTAAACTTCTGACCCACTGGAATTGTGATACAGTGAAATAATCTGTCTGTAAACAATTGTTGGGAAAATTACTTGTGTCATGCACAAAGCAGATGTCCTAACCGACTTGTCAAAACTATAGTTTGTTAACAAGAAATTTGTGGAGTGGTTGAAAAACGAGTTTTAATGACTCCAACCTAAGTGTATGTAAACTTCCGACTTCAACTGTATAGCCACGCAGAACACTGAACATCCCCCGTGCCGTTTCATGCTCTGGAATTGTGAGACAGAACAATATGTCATTGTGAATAGTGAACAAAAGTCAATGCATCTTGGCCCTCACAGCTAACGTCCATTTGGAGAGCATAAGGTGGGGAGTTTTTGAGTCAGTTTGCTCTTGATAGCTAGCAATAGCATTAATTCTTAGTTTCACAGTGTTATCTGACAAAGGCATTGATGTGAGTTTCTGTGCCTCTGCCTCCCCACACATTGTTTTCACCATATCATTTGTGGCCGGTATTATCAAAGTCTCTGCAATAGTGTGCGGTTTCATAGCATAGCGGGCTTAGCCATTCACCGTGGGAATGGTTCAAGTGTAACGGTCAAGTGCGGCCTTTTCCCACGAACTGGTTGAACTTTAACTTTTAGATTTTAATGATTTTCATTTAGACTAAGGTTAACCACATTACAATGATTGAGAGACAAAGATATTATAATTGATTTATTTTACCAGGATTTTGGAAATTCTCCCGCGACCCCATTTTCATATCAGTCGACCGCTAGTTTGGGAACTGCTGATCTGACATTACATTTAATGCCCCCAAAAAAGTTGCAGTTTTAGCCTACCGCCCAATGAGACCTATGCAATTGCAATGGCCAATGTGCATTTTGCACACTTCGTATTTCAAAGCCATAACAAATATCTTGGTTGTAAACATTTGAGTTGAGAAATAAAAAGTATACATTCAGAAAGCCGAGAACCTTCTCTCTAACTGTGACAACAGGATAGCTGTGTTTCCCCCCCCCAACTGGATTTTTAAATGTTATACTATCAAAACACTTTTTTCCCCCGGAAAAGAGACAGAGTGGCTCGTTTGACACAGCAGTAGGCCCAACTGAAACAGGCACAGGGGAAGGCAGACATTTTCATTACAGGAATCATGAGGATACTGTACTTTACTGTTTGACCAAATCGTGGTTTTAGCCTTCCAAAAAAATAGGACGTTTTGAATGAGGTGACCATGTAGGACGTGCAGCTCGCAACGACGCGACCAGTAAAAGAAAATGTAACTCGTAGAGCCAAGTCAAAGGGTCGCAAAATGAGACAAAAAATGCTATATAGTGTAGTACTTTTGACCAGGGCCTGCATAGGGCTCTGGTCAAAAGTAGTGCACTATGTAGGGAATAGGGAGGGGGGGATTTCGAACACAGCCTATGTGTTTGCAGTGTTTCCTTTTTCAAATCAAATCAAATTTTATTATTAACATGCGCTGAATACAACAGTGAAATACTTACTTACGAGCCCCTAACCAACAACGCAGGTTAAGAGCAGCAGTAAAAAATAACAATATATACGGGGGGGGTGCCGGTACAGAGTCAATGTGTGGGGGCACCGGTTAGTTGAGGTAGTATGTACATGTAGGTAGAGTTATTAAAGTGACTATGCATAGATGACAACAGAGAGTGGCAGCGGCTCGGCGTCTTGACCGTGCCCAATGAACAAACAGAAGAGTGGCCCTTATCTGAGCACACTGTTACGCCAGCCACCAAGCGCCCAATCATCTCTAAGGAGACCGGTCAAAGTGCAGTGTAATGGGTGAGATGATAGACACTGCACTGGCTGGGGGGATTTTTCAGCAGGAGTTTAGTAGGTTTGTGACAGGGTCACCCATGTGATGTGATATCTGAAGGTTCAAAACTACAATACTAATGAGTCGTTTACCTAACTCATGTCAAGGCCACTTCATTTAATGTCAACATGAACTCAGTGCTCCCTTTAGGCCTACTCTATGGGTTGAGATGAATGGAGGCAGTAGACATATGTCCCAGTTCTACTGCACTGCAGCTAGGTCACTAGGGCTCCACTGTCTGTCACCATCTCAGTCACTTTACTCCATTTACAGAGTAAATCAAGTCTACATACACTGTAAAAAAAAAGCCAACTTAACCAATTGCTTAAATCAGCGTTATTATTCGGGCCGGGACAATACCAGTACCGCGATACTCGTTAGTAGCGTGGCAAGGAAACCAAACACAAACCAGATTTAACTTCTTTAGGAAAACCGCCATAATGTTGGAAACAAACATCATTATGTTGTCATCCACCGTCACATTTGTTTATTTTCCAAATGATAGAACACAATATTGTAGCACACAATATTTTACATACAGCAAGTTTTTAAAGGACCAAAGAGTTGGGTCCGCTTTGTGTTTTCCTTTTTGCCATGGAAAAAACGAGGTGAAACAAATGATAAGGGAAAGTTAGCTGTCATTTCAGATTTTGATGTGACTGGGTTAGCTGTTAGCTGTTTTCTAAAACCCAATTACACTCTGGAGTAGGGATAGAACCCTCACCGGGTATATACACTGAGTGTACAACACATAAGAAACACCTGCTCTTTCCATGATAGACTGACCAGGTGAATCCAGGTGAAAGCTACAGTATGATCCCTTATTGATGTCACAGGTTAAAAGAGGGATTTTTAAGCCTTGAGACAATTGAGACATGGATTGTGTATGTGTGCCATTCAGAGGGTGAATGGGCAAGACAAAAGACTGAAGTGCCTTTCAACGGGGTGTGGTAGTAGGTGCCAGGCGCAACCGGTTTGTGTCAAGAACTGCAATGCTGATGGGTTTTTCACGCTCAACAGTTTCCCGTGTGTATCAAGAAGGGCCCACCACCGAAAAGACATCCAGACAACTTCACAACTGTGGGATGCATTGGAGTCAGCATGGGCCAGCATCCCTGTGCAATGCTTTCAACACCTTGTAGAGTCCAGTCAGTTAAGAACAAATTCTTATTTTCAGTGACAGCCTAGGAACAGTGGGTTAACTGCCTTGTTCAGGGGCAGAATGACAGATTTTTACCTTGTCGGCTCAGGGATTCGATCTTGCAACCTTTCGGATACTAGTCCAACGCTCTAACCACTAGGCTACCTGCCACCCCAAATTCAGGCTGTTCTGAGAGCAAAAGGAGGTGCAACTCAATATTAGGAGGCTGTGCTGTACTCTACTGGGCTGTGCTGTACTCTACTGGGCTGTGCTGTACTCTACTGGGCTGTGCTGTACTCTACTGTTCTGTGCTGTACTCTACTGTTCTGTACTTTACTGTTCTGTGCTGTACTCTACTGGGCTGTACTTTGATGTCCAAACTTGTAAAACATAGCTATGATTTGTTCAGATTTGGTCCAGTCCAGACCAACCAAATTTGGTCTTGTTTGGGGGCAGAACTCATTAAAATAACAGCCAGTGTGTAGATTAATGCCCAAAGAAGGATATTGCATATTTCTACCTTCGTGTACCTATTTAGGATACATCACCATGAAGAGAATGACATTCATATCCATAATTATGCATTTATATGTAGTACAGATCAGGGGCACGTTAGCACAATTCCGTTACATGGTGGAAATCCACTTCACTAACTGTAGTTGAATAACCCAAAAATATTTATTCAGAAATCAATGTGTCATGTCATAGGCGACAACCCATTCTTTTAGCAGACATCATTGAATCTTAATTCGTTGCAGACATTTAACAGAGTTTTTGGAAAACGAGGACACTGAGGGAAATTTTACTGTTACTGATTTCACTGTTACTAAATGCTGTTACCAAACTTTGCATCTGCATAGTTATTCCAGTAAATGTGTTTTTGTAGAATGTTCAGTGTAAATTGTTAAAAGTAGTCATTGTGCATGTATTGTATGGTTTGTTAAACTTTGAAATCAATGTTTTTTTCCTTTGGCATACATTTTAAGAAAACATTTTAGTTTCGGCGCAATTGCCCAAATCTATAATCCGGAATAGAAAAATGTGTGAAAAGAAACCTTTATAAACAACTTTTCCAGAGTTTACCAAATTGACTCCATATCTCCCGAAAGGTGCGCTGGGATCACGTGGTAATCACGCATGGCAGCTACTATGGAGTATGGGGACTAGGGAATGAGCACCGGAAAATTGGGATTTAAACATTTATTTTACCGTACTTCACACATTTTATAACTCGTGACGACTGCTAAGGCATTCTGGATTATAGATTTGCCTTCAGTGATGGGACAAGTTTCTTGGAAATAGGTAAACCAGAGGGTTGGTAAGTTTTCGGGGGGGGGGGGGGTGGGGGGGGGGGGGGGACAGAGGGCGGGTACGTTTTCGGGGATATGGGATGTAGCCTTCAGCGTTGGGAGTCCAATGTGTACAGGTCTCTCCTTCAGGCCAATTGTCATGTACAGTCCGCCGCTGGTTCATAGAAGCATTGAGAAATAAAACATTAAACCCAAACATTACATAAACTCCTCCACTGGACTTTGTCTCATGACTTGACAGCAGGTCCAGGTCCAGTGTCATACTGATAATCACTGTAACATTATAATAGGTCAGAGAGAGGTCATGAACAAAGCAAACACATGAACTGTAACTCTGTAACTTCACCCCATAACTCCAACACAGGTAAAAAAAACAACAACAAAAAACATCTTTATAAACTTGGGACCCGAGTAATAACCTAAATATAGAATAATGGTCTGGAGTCTTTCCTGGGCTTACTGTGTCCACGCCGGTACCGATACAGGTGGATATTCAGTCCAGTTGGTATTCTGCTGCCCTGAATAGGCCAGTGTGTAGATATGGCATAGTTAGTGACGCTGAGAGTACATGGAAACGTCAGGTCACACTGTCCCGTAATGCCAGAAATGTTTAGAGTTGAACCAGTGGCAGCCTTTCTTTCCCCTCTCTTTCACTCTCTCTCTCCCTGTTGCTCCAAGCAGCACTTGGTAAAAACAATGTCCTTAAGCTACACCTCAGCTCTGTGCCAAACTCTTGGTGGCCATGTTGAGCTTATTTCCAAATCAGCCAGCAGGATCAGATGCAGAGCAGCGTTACAAAACAACTCTGTGCTCCTTGCAACTGTACTGTACATTTCAGAGTGGGGAAAGACAAACGGCAGCAATCTGTCCCAGCTATTTTATCCACTGGACAGCTGGAGGACTGGCTGAAGAGGAAGGAATTCTATCTGTACAGCACAGTCAGTCACTACACACTATATTCTCCAGTAAGAGCAACACAATAGCCACAGAAAGCCAAATATCAAAACCATAATACACTGAATATTGCCCACATCGTTAGTCACCTATGGTAAAGAAGAAAGTACGTTTTTAACATTCACTGTTTACTACTCCCTCTGTCTTTGCTGATTTATTGTGTGTGAACACAAACTCCCAGATACACAGAGATACAACTGTCATGGAAAAGTGGACAAGACAATTGCACATACCTCCTACCTTGCCTAACTGAGACATAGAGGAGTGTGTCCCTAGCCAGCCACTGTGCCAAGCTGCTCAGGCCTGGAAATTGAGTTGCACAGGAGGGTCTATCTACCAGGACTATTAATGTGTGGATTGGGTTGGCAGGAGCCCTGGCTAGCAGCTGACAGCCAAATTTCATCAGCCGTTGTCTACACGTGCTCTCTGACTGACTGACGAGGATGGAGTAGCATATGTGACATCGATAAGAATGCTTGACGGTAAAGCTTAGGATTTGGCTGATATTGACAGGGTGAGTTGTGTTTCTTCAGAAAGTAGTCATACCCCTTGACTTTTTCCACATTTTGTTGTGTAACAGCCTGGATTGTTACAGCCTACACACAATACCCCATAATGTCAAAGTGGAATATGCTTTTTGAAATTTTTACAAATGAATTAAAGATAAAAGCTGAAATGTCTTGAGTCAACAAGTATTCAACCCCTTTGTTATGGCAAACCTAAATAAGTTCAGGAGTAAATATGTGCTTAACAAGTCACATAATAAGTTGCATGGACTCATCTCTACCCCAACAATTATCTGTGTGGTCCCTCAGTCAAGCAGTGAATTTCAAACACAGATTCAACCACAAAGACCATGGAGGTTTTCCAAGGCCTCACAAAGAAGGGCACCTATTGGTATATGGGTAAAAAAAGCAGACATTGAATATCACTTTGAGCATGGGGAAGTTATTGGTTACACTTTAAATGGTGTAGCAATACACCCAGTCACTACAAAGATACAATCGTCCTTCCTAACTCAGTTGCCAGAGAGGAAGGAAACCTGGCCTGCTGGCCCCCCTACCTCTGAGGAAGCACAGTTCCCGCTCAGCCCAGTCAAAACTGTTCGCTGCTCTGACACCCCAATGGTGGAACAAGCTCCCTCACGGAGCCAGGACAGCGGAGTCAATCACCACCTTCCGGAGACACCTGAAACCCCACCTCTTTAAGGAATACCTAGGATAGGATAAAGTAATCCTTCTAACCCCCCCCCCCCCTTAAAAGATTTAGATGCACTATTGTAAAGTGGTTGTTCCACTGGATATCATAAGGTGAATGCACCAATTTGTAAGTCGCTCTGGATAAGAGCGTCTGCTAAATGACTTAAATGTAAATGTAAATGTAAACCGCTCAGGGATTTCACCATGAGGCCAATGGTGACTTTAAAACAGTTACAGAGTTTAATGGCTGTAATAGGAGAAAACAGGATGGATCAATAACATTGGAGTTACTCCACAATACTAACTTAATTGACAGACTGAAAACAAGGAAGCCTGTACAGCATAAACATAATCCAAAATATGAATCCTGTTTGCAACAAGGCACTAAAGTAATACTGCTAAAAATTTGGCAAAGAATTTGAAAAAGAAATGTACTTTATGTCCTGAATACTAAGTGTTATGTTTGGGGCAAATCCGATACAACACGTCACTGAGTACCACTCTCCATATTTTCAAGCCTGGTGGTGGCTGCATCATTTTATGGGTATGCTTGTCATCGGCAAGAACTAGGGAGTTTTTTGTATAAAAAGAAACAGAATAGCACAGAGAAATTCCTAGAGGAAAACCTGGTTAAGTCTGCTTTCCAACAGACACCGGGAGACAAATTCACCTTTCAGCAGGACAGTAACCTAAAACACAAGGCTACCAAGACGACATTGAATGTTCCTGAATGGCCTAGTTACAGTTTTCACTTAAATCGGCTTAAAAATCTATGGCTGTCTAGCAATGATCAACAACTAACTTGACAGAGCTTGAAGAATTTAAAAAATAATAATGTGCAAATATTGTACAATCCTGGTGTGCAAAGCTCTGAAAGACTTACCCAGAAAGACTCTGCTGTAATCGCTGCCAAAGGTGGTTCTAACATGTATTGACTCAGTGGTGTGAATACTTACGTAAATGTGTATTTCTGTATTTCATTTTCAATACATTTGCTAACATTACGGGGTATTGTGTGTAGATGTTTGAGAAGAAAAAAAAAAGTAGTCCATTTTGAATCCAGGCTGTAACACAACAAAATGTGGAATAAGTCAAAAGGTATGAATACTTTCTGAAGGCACTGTAGTTTGCTGTCAGTGCATGAAGGGCAGCATTTGGTCAAGGTTCCTCTTTATTCTGTGGAGCGTGTAAATGGTGGTCATTTGTCACGGATGTGAAGTAAGCTCACCGAATTATTTTCTTACTTGTTTGTAGCACACCCAATGGGCTAAAACAATAGCAGACGCACAACAATGAGTTTTTCTCCTCTTCGTATTACAGCAGGAACAGCATGTGCATGAAAACAAACTGACAGACAGACAGACAGATACAGAAAGCCTGAGGAGGCTGAGAACAGAACAGGGTCTGACCTCCTGACGTGTGAATTCTGTCTGTTTCTGAGGTGAATATTACTACTACAAGGACAAATGTTGGGAGATGGACATTGGGAGCACTTCTCCCCACTAGACAGCTGTGTGGGTCCTGTTACATTTTCCAGTATGACATTGGAGTCCTGTACTACCCCAGTCTGGCTGCCAAGTCAGCCTACATGTTTGTTAGGTTGGAAGCTAGGCATGCGCTGACGTGCGTACAGGCCTGGCGACGGACAGTTGGGTCATTCCACGAATAGAGTGCCTTTTATGTCCCTCAGACATTACATGCTGATCAGACATTCCGCGTTGCGTGCGCGAGCGTTGCAAAATAAATGTACGCATACAGTACCAGTCAAAGGTTTGGACACACCTACTCATTTAAGGGTCTTTATTTGGACTATTTTCTACATTGTAGAATAGTGAAGACATCAAAACTATGAAATAGCACATATGGAATCATCTAGTAACCAGAAAAGTGTTAAACAAATCAAAATCTATTTTATATTGAGATTCTTCAAAGTAGCCCTCCTTTGCCTTGATGACAGCTTTGCACACTCTTGGCATTCTCTCAACCAGCTTCATGAGGTTGTCACTTGGAACACATTTCAATTAACAGGTGTGCCTTGTTAAAATCGTGTGCCATCATGCATAAATGTATTTTGTCCCCCCACACCAAACGCGATCACGACACGCAGGTTAAAATATCAAGACAAACTCTGAACCAATTACATTAATTTGGGGACAGGTTGAAAAGCATTAAACATGTATGGCAATTTAGCTAGCTAGCTTGCACTTGCTAGCTAATTTATCCTATTCAGATAGCTTGCTGTTGCTAGCTAATTTGTCCTGGGATATAAAACATTGAGTTGTTATTTTACCTGAAATGCACAAGATCCTCTACTCCGACAATTAATCCACACATAAAACGGTCAACCGAATCGTTTCTAGTCATCTCTCCTCCTTCCAGGCTCTTTCTTCTCTGGACTATATATTGCGATTGGCAACTTCCATAAATTAGGTGCATTATCGCCACCGACCTCATTTGTCTTTCAGTCACCCACATGGGTATAACCAATGAGGAAATGGCACGTGGGTACCTGCTTCTATAAACCAATGAGGAGATGGGAGAGGCAGGACTTGCAGCACGATCTGCGTCAGAAATAGAACTGATTTCTATTTTTTCCCTTGGCAACGCAGACGCTCGTTGGTGCGCGCGAGCAGTGTGGGTGCAATAATTTAATAACATAGATTTCTACATTTATTTTGCAATGGTGTAGTCAGCCTGTTAATGTGTTTGAGCCAATCAGTTGTGTTGTGACAAGTTAGAGGTGGTATACAGAAGATAGTCAAGACCAAGTCGATATTATGGCATATTAACAGCTCAAATAAGCAAAGATAAACGTTAGTCCATCAATACTTTAAGACATGAAGGTCAGTCAATACGGAAAATGTCAAGATTTTCAAAAACCATCAAGCGCTATGATGAAACTGGCTCTCATGAGGACTGCCACAGGAAAGGAAGACCCAGAGCTACCTCTGCTGTAGAGGATAAGTTCATTAGAGTTAGATTGCAGCCCAAATAAATGCTTCACAGAGTTCAAGTAAGACACATCTCAACATTAACTGTTCAGAGGAGACTGCCTGAATCAGGCCTTCATGGTCGAATTGCTGCAAAGAAACACTACTAAAGGTCACCAATAAAAATAAGAAACTTGCTTAGGCCAAGAAACATGAGCAATGGGCATTTGACCGGTGGAAATCTGTCCTTTGGTCTGATAAGTCCAAATTTGAGATTTTTGGTTACAACCGCCGTGTCTTTGTGAGACGCAGTGTCGATGAAAGGATGATGGAGGTGTGATGGTGTGGGGGTGCTTGGCTGGTGACACTGTCAGTGATTTATTTAGAATTCAAGGCACACTTAACAAGCATGACTACCACAGCATTCTGCAGCGATACACCATCCCATCTGGTTTGCGCTTAGTGGGACTATCATTTGTTTTTCAACAGGACAATGACCCAACACACCTCCAGGCTGTGTAAGGGCTATTTGACCAAGAAGGAGAGTGATGGAGTGCTGCATCAGATGACCTGGCTTCCACAATCACCCGACCTCAACCCAATTGAAATGGTTTGGGATGAGTTGGACCGCCCGCAGAGTGAAGGAACAGCAGCCAACATGTGCTCAGCATATGTGACCCGTTTCAGGAAACTAGGCTTATGAACTTGGTTCTATTTTACACGCTTGACGCGCTGCACCTCTCCCATCTACTCATTGCTTTTTAAGAGCATATACCCACGTGGGTGACTGAGGTCCACACTCTAGTCCAGTTGGTGGCGGAAATGCACCTTAAAGTTGGTTGCCTGCCGCCTTATAAAATCCACAGAAAAAGAACAAGAAAGATGAACGGGGAGAGATTTATCAAAGAAAATGAAAAACTAACTAGGTTTCCCCTTTTCATCTGTGGATTTATTGTCAGAGTAGGGAAAACTCAATGTTGTATGACTCAAAATTGATAAAAAAATTGATACAATTTTGACAGAAATTCGACAGCTTAAAAATGACCATATACATTTCAGATAAAATAACAACTCAATGTTTATTTTCTAGGACAAATTAGCTAGCAACAGCAAGCTAACTAAATGTCCATGAATGTTTCATGTGTGTTTCAATCTGTCCCCAAATTAATACAGATGGTTCACAGTTGGTTTTGGTATTTTAACTTTCGTGTCATGAACATGTCTGGTAGGGATAGACAAAATCTAAATGTGCACAATGCTACGCGCAGACACATGCGTGGAGCTGGTCTGGTCAGCATGTTAGGTGTGTACATTTTGATAAAACTCTCAATTTAACAGTTGAATCACATACCTCTTTGCTGTACCTAAGCTAAACCATGTTAACAATTCCAGAATTAGTGTGTTTTCATTAAAATAAGAAAAAAATAAGTTAAGATGACATTGTCAACCCTGTCACTTTATTATTTCTTTACACCCCTTTTTCTCCCCAAATTGGTAGTTACAGTCTTCTCCCATTGCTGCAACTCCCGTACGGACTCGGGAGAGGCGAAGGTCGAGAGCTGTGGTCCTCCAAAACACAACCCTGCACCAACGTGTCAGAGGAAACACAGTACAACTGGCGACCATGTCAGCGTACATGTGCCCCGGCCCGCCACAGGAGTCGCTAGAGCATGATGGGACAAGGACATCCCGGCCGGCCAAACCCTCCCCTAACCCGGACAACGCTGGGCCAATTGTGCGTCACTTCATGGGTCTCTCGGTCACGGCTGGCTGCAACATAGACCGGGATCGAACCCGGATCTGTAGTGACACTTCAAGCACTGCAGTGCCTTAGACCGCTGCGCCACTCGGGAGGCCCTTACTTGCCACTTTTATAGTCATGTTGCAAATTTAACCTCTTGAGATGGGAAATGTCCTCTGGTCTGATGAAACAAAAATAGAACTGTTTGGCCATAATGACCATGTTATGTTTGGAGGAAAAAGGGGGAGGCTTGCAGGCCAAAGAACACCATCCCAACCATGAAGCACAGGGGTGGCAGCATCATGTTATGGGGGTGCTTTGCTGCAGGAGGGACTGGTGCACTTCACAAAATAGATGGCTCATGAGGATGGAAAATTATTTGGATTTATTGAAGCAATATCTCAAGACAACAGTCAGGAAGTTTAATTTTGGTTGCAAATGGGTCTTCCGAATGGACAATGACCGCAAGAATACTTCCAAAGTTGTGGCAAAATGGCTTAAGGACAACAAAGTCAAGGTATTGGAGTGGCCATCACAAAGCCCTGGCCTCAATCCTATAGAAAATTTGTGGGCAGAACTGAAAAAGCGTGTGCGAGCAAGGAGGCCTACAAACCTGACTCAGTTACACCAACTCTGTCAGGAGGAATGGGCCAAAATTCACCCAACTTATTGTGGGAAGCTTGTGGAAGGCTACTTGAAACGTTTGACCCAAGTTAAACAATTTAAAGGCAATGCTACCAAATACTAATTGAGTGTATATAAACTTCTGACCCACGGGAATGTGATGAAAGAAATAAAAGCTGAAATAAATCATTCTCTCCACTATTATTCTGATATTTCACATTCTTAAAATAAAGTGGTGGTCCTAACTGACTTAAGACAGGGTTACTAGGATTAAATGTCAGGAATTGTGAAAAACTGAGTTAAAATGTATTTGGCTAAGGTGTATGTAAACTTCCGACTTCAACTGTATGTTTGTTATGAAGTTGAAATTGTGTTCTTTATCACAGAATGTTAAAATTAGTTGAAATAAATAGTTATTTTTGACCAAATGATTCGACCCAAAAGGCCCTCTATTGGTGGAATGACCCAGTCCATGTAGTTTACTACACACTACTATTGCTGCTGTTTCAGCCTGAGGGAGTTGTGATAGGGTTAGTGCAACAGTGCAACCTAAACTAACGGTTGGAGTTGACAAACAAAACTGTTCCTGGGCCAGCGCTTGGACGGCCCTAATTTCACACTAACAGTCTGTGTGCCTCTTAAACACACACACACACTACTATTTTGTCAGCTTAATTCATTATATTCACTCTAACAACATTCATATGCTAAATAGGTTCTAAGATTATTTGAACTGCGACAGTTTCCCATATATATATATATATATATATATATATATATATATATATATATATATATATATATATATATATATATATATATATGTCTCTCTTCACAACACGGGTCAGTTTGCCTGTGTAAATGAGCATACAGACTTGCAGCATACAGAACCACTGGAAAACACCAGCACTCCTGACCAGCCAAGACTCTTAGGTATCACCCTTATAAACAGTCTTAATTAAGCTCCAAGGAATATAGCAGGAACAGCCCTTCTCCATAGTACATTGTTGATAATGAGTGACCACTTATACCCAGGCTCATCCAATCCACCGATCAGGCTGTTTGAGGGAAAACATTAATACAACGTTGCAGTTACACTCTGAGTCAGGCTCTACAGTACATCCATGGTCGAACATCTACGGAGACTGGTCAGGGCTTAACCCAGTAATGGAATTAGACATTACTAGAGCAGAAGAGGCTGAAGCTACGTGATTGATGACAATTTCTCTAGACAGGCCTCATGTGGCCAGACGTGCCCAACCCCACCGGCACATTGACCCCTATCCCCACCTCCCACACCTTTGGCCAAATACCCCTCTGCTCCAACCAGACAGATACAGTAGACCTTGAGAGATCCACTCAAGGGAGCCCATTACTATCATCATAGATGTAAGCCCCTTGGGGTTCAAGTTACCCTGACAGTCAGTCAGGTGACATCAGTGGGCCATGAGGATGGCGCTGCCCGAGCAGTAGTTCAGGCTAGCACCTGTCCAGAGCAGCTTACATTAAGTTTGGCTATGACCCAATCCTATAGATGGGACTGAGGAACTTTACCATGGAAGATCTGGTCCTGCATTCCAAATGGCACCCTATTCCCTACGTAGTGCTGTACTTCCCAAATGGCACCCTATTCCCTACGTAGTGCACTACTTCCCAAATGACATCAGTCAGGCTGTGTTTTCAGAGGAGGTTCAAATTGTATCTCTCTCATACGTCCCTGGAGCTAATCCAATGGTTACTAGAGAGAGAGCGGGACAAACATAGAGGGAAAAACAAAGACAGAGAGTGACAAAGAGAAAGCAAAAGAGACTTCTCTGTTATTTACCGTTGTAAGGTGTCCTCCAAGGACCTTAGTTTGTCAAAACTCTTATAAAAAAGGTTTGTGCCCATAGCGGAACCCTTTTTTGTGCCCTCTGTTTAGGGTTCTTCATAGAATCCACTATATATGTTTCTACCTAGAACACTCTATGAAAGGTTCTGCCTAGAACCCTCTATGAAGGGTTCTAACAAAAACCATTGTATCATCTAAAGGTTCTTCTTAGAACCCTCTATGAACAGTTCTACCAGTGTTATTAGCCTTTACGATTAAATTATTTATGACAATACATTATATATATCAGAAGGCCTATCGTTGAGAGCCTAATTATAGGCCCTCACAGTGGTGTTAGGAAGCGCCTGGTTTACAGGCCACAAGTACGTTTGATACCGGAGCTCCGAGGCATGCAACGAAATTGCTAAGTAGTTTGCTTCAAAACAGTGCGCTAATACTTGTATAACTTTATCAGAAGGACGTGTGGAATTTTTTTATCAGCCACAACATTCATTCAGAATTAAGATTAAATACTGAGACTACCTCAATCATCTAAACTGGAAAAACCATCCCACTAACGGGTGCAATGAGTCCTCCTACTAACAGATTGGATGTTATTTATCTTTGTGTAGCATCACAAAGAGTGGAGAGAGAGAGAGAGAGAGAGAGAGAGAGAGAGAGAGAGAGAGAGAGAGAGATCATGAGCAGATGGACTCCCGCATGTTTTTACAAAAAGATAGAAACAGTAAACTTGGATTTTTCCGCAAGGACATATACAGGATACTACCCTCCACAACATAACCTTCACTCCAAATCAAAATTCCAAAACTAAAACCTGATTTGGACAAAATTACCTGGAAGGATTCCTACTACCAAAGATGCAGCCAGGACACTTCAATTGTAAATAATCTAATGTTTTGCTTTCGTTGTAAAGCCTTTTTGAAATCGGACAATGTGGTTAGATTAACGAGAGTCTTGTCTTTAAAATGGTGTAAAATAGTCATATGTTTGAGAAATTGAAGTAATAGCATTTCTAAGGTATTTGAATATCGCGCCACTCGATTCCACTGGCTGTTAACTAGGTGGGACAATTTCGTCCCACATACCCTAGAGAGGTTAAGCATTAAACTTTCAAATAGCTCTTTGTTGACTGTTGCTGGGTGTTATTGTCCTCCATAAACACCGGCCTGTACCTTAAATGCCCTTAGCTCTCTCCTGGCCAATTAAACTAAGTCTGAATTTGTCCTGCTAGGTGACCTAAACTGGGACATGCTTAAACCACCTGATCAAGTCCTAAAGCAATGGGACTCCCTAAATCTTTCTCAGATTATTACCAATCCTATGGAAAATGCTACTCTCCTTGATGTTATCCTCACAACTAATCCTGATAGGTATCAGTCTGGTGTTTCCTGTAATGACCCTAGTGATCACTGATTTACAGCCTGTATTCGTAATGGCTGCTCAGTAAAATGACCTGTCCTGATTTGTCATAGATGCTTGCTAAAAAACTTTAATGAGCAAGCCTTCCTTCATGACCTGGCCTCTGTAAATTGGTATAGAATCAGCTTGAGCCATTCTGTCAAAGTCGCTTGGACCTTCTTTTTTTAATATTTTCAGTGGTATTGTTAACAAACACACCCCCATAAAGAAAATGAGCATTAAAAACAGGTTCAGCCCCTTGGTCGACCGTGATCTGGCAGAGTTACTCCACCTCAAGTATTCCCTTTGGCGAATCGCTCGAAACACGCATACTCAGGCTGACTGGCTCTCGTTCCGGCAATTGAGAAATGAGTGCACTCAGGCTATCCGGAAGGCCAAAGTTAGTTACTTTACGGAGCAGTTCTCTCTCTGTGGGTCTAATCCCAAGACGTTCTGGAAAACGGTTAAAGACCTAGAGAGAAAACCCTCCTCCTCACAGCTTCCCATGTCCCTTAATGTTGATGATGTGGTTGTTACTGACAAGGAGCACATGGCTGAGCTCTATAATCACCACTTCATTAAGTGAGGAGTCCTATTTGAATCAGCCATGCCTCCTTGCCCATCCAACATTTCCTCATCTCCCACAGCCTTCTAATGAGACTAGCCTCGATGCTCCTCCCTCTTTTCCCCCTGCCCCGATACAAACTTTGTCCCTTCAGGCGGTCAGTGAGTCTGAGATGCTAAAGGAGCTCCTTAAACTTGATCCCAAAAAAACATCTGGGTCAGATGGTTTAGACCCTTTCTTCTTTAGGATTGCAGCCCCTATCATCATCGCCAAGCCTATCTCTGACCTTTTTAACCTGTCTCTCCTCTCTGGGGAGGTTCCCATTGCTTGGAAGGCAGCCACGGTGCGTCCTTTATTTAAAGGAGGAGATCAAGCTGATCCTAACTGTTATAAGCCTATTTTTATTTTGCCCTGTTTATCAAAAAGTGTTGGAAAAACTTGTCAATAATCAACTGACTGGCTTTCTTGATGTCTATAGTATTCTTTCTGGTATGCAATCTGGTTTACGCTCAGGTTATGGATGTGTCACTGCAGTCTTAAAGGTACTAAATGATGTCACCATTGCCCTTGATTCTAAACAATGTTGTGCTGCTATTTTTATTGACTAGGCCAAAGCTTGTGATACGGTAGATCATTCCATTCTCGTGGGCCGGCTGAGGAGTATTGGTGTCTCTGAGGGGTCTTTGGCCTGATTTGCTAACTACTTCTCTCAAAGAGTGCAGTGTATAATGTCAGAACATCTGCTGTCTCAGCCACTGCCTGTCACCGAGTGAGTACAGCAAGGCTCGATCCTAGGCCCCACGCTCTTCTCAATTTACATCAACAACATAGCTCAGGCAGTAGGAAGCTCTCTCTCACCCATTTATATGCAGATGATACAGTCATACTCAGCTGGAGTACTCCGTGGATTTTGTGTTAAACACTCCACAACAAAGCTTTCTTAGCGTCCAACAAGCTTTCTCTGCTCTTAACCTTGTTCTGAACACCTCCAAAACAAATGTAATGTGGTTCGGTAAGAAGAATGCCCCTCTCCCCACTAGTGTGATTACTACCTCTGAGGGTTTAGAGCTTGAGGTAGTCACCTCATACAAGTACTTGGGAGTACAGCTAGACGGTACATTGTCCTTCTCTCAGCACATATCAAAGCTGCAGGCTAAGGTTAAATCTAGACTTGGCTTCCTCTATCGTAATTGCTCCTCTTACACCCCAGCTGCAAAACTAACTAAGATGCACAGCAAAAAAAACACTCAAACGATAGTTTTATCTCCATCTCTTAATTTAAAGACTCATTCATGGACACTCTTACTGACAGTTGTGGCTGCTTCACGTAATGTATTGTTGTCTCTACCTTATTGCCCTTTGTACTCTTGTCTGTGCCCAATAATGTTTGTACAATGTTTTGTGCTGCTACCATGTTATGCTGCTGCCATATTGTGTTTCTACCATGTTGTTGTCATGTTCTGTTGCTACCATGCTTTGTTGTCATGTATTGCCGCCATGCTGTTGTTGTCTTAGGTCTCTCTTTATGTAGGGTTGTGGTGTTTCTCATGTCGTGATGTGTGTTTTGTCCTATATTTTTATTTTATTTTTTATTTTTAAGCCCAGCCCCCGTACCTTTTGGTAGGCCGTCATTGTACTTGCCTAGTTAAATAACGGTTAAATAAAAAATCTAAAAATAATAATGAAATTAATCAACCAATCAATGTATAATGCAAAAAACAGATATTAAAACAAACAATTCTGAAAATCACCCGCAATAGAGCATGCTGGGAAATATGATATATGGTTCTATATAGAACCCTTCTTGCCATCTGAAGAATCCTTCTTGCCTTCCAAAGAATCATAAAAAAAAACTTTGTTTCAAAAAGTTATCTGATAATAACCCCTATCCCTCTGCAAAGAACCCTATTGGATCCTTTTTTTCTAAGAGTGTACACAAGCTTGAGGAATACCAGAAGGGCCCTGTAGTCTCCAACATCAATGGGAGGGCTGTGGGTTTATTGAACACTTTTTTCTAAGAGGAGTGGATAGCAGAGTAAAGCAAAAAGCATTGTCAATCCAGCGTTTGCATTGGCTGTATAGCATTTACTGCGATGCGGCCTCTGCAGAAGTCAGGGGATTCATACTTCTTGCACTTTCAGGAGCAGAGCAGAGCTGTTGTGAAGGAAGTTGTCAGGGAAGGGAGTTTGTGATTATACAGGACGTTTCACCCGACCTACCGTCAACCAATCATGTCAATGTGGAGCTATAACATTTGGGAGACGCACGGCATCGCCATACGGAGCTTGATTTGGCATCCAGAGATGCCGCAATTGTGCCACACCCTCCGTACGGAGCCTCCGAGCCACATCAAGCATAAATCGGCTTTAAGAGACTCGCACATATCCTCACATAGTCAGTCGCGCAGGCAGAGAAGTACACACACATAAACACGTCGCCAAACCAGTACACACGTGTGTGCACGAACGCACGCATGCACTCACACAGAGTTACCAACATACCCACATGCTCGCCGATACCTCCATGAACACATTCTCTGTACTACAGCAGACTCTTGATACTGCTTCTATGGTGACATTTCCCTTCAGAAGGACTCTCACCTCCCTAATGAACATGCATACCAGGCTTCTGAAAGAGGACGTGTGCAGTAACCTACTGACATGTTGTTCTCGGAATCACAGAGAAAGAAAGGTGATAAATGCAATATTGAAAGCAGTAAAGACGAAACCGGAAAGTCCTGTTTGAGGAGGGGAAAAAAATAAAGCCCTCCCCTCTGTCTCTCATTCTTTCTATGGCTCTGTGTCTCTATGCAGCTGTCTAAAGCAGCCAAGCCAATTACAGGTCTCAAGTTCCAGTGGTGTAAAGTACTTCAGTAAAAATACTTTAAAGTAGTACTTAAGTCGTTTTGGGGGGTATCTGTACATGACTTGACTAATAATATTTACTTTTACTTTTCTTCAGGAATGTAGTGAAGTATGTACTTTTTACTCCATACATTTGAATGCTTAGCAGGAAAGGAAAATGGTCTAATTCACACACGTATCAAGACAACATCCCTGGTCATCCCTACTGCCTCTAATCTGGCGTACTCTCTAAACACATGCTGCATTTGTAAATGATGTCTGAGAGTTGGAGCGTGCCCCTGGTTATTCGTAAATAAATAAAAACTAGAAAATGTGGCCGTCTGCTTTGCTTAATATAAGGAATTTGAAATGATTTATACTTGTACTTTTGAAACTTAAGTACATTTTAGCAGTTACATTTACTTTTGATACTTAAGTATATTTAAAACCAAATACTTTTGGACTTTAACTCAAGTAGATTTTTACTTGGTGACTTTCACTTGAGTCATTTTCTATTAAAGGTATCTTTACATTTACTCAAGTATGACAATTGGGTACTTTTTCCACCAATGTCAAGTTCCTACAGACAAGTCTCTCACAGTGCTGCCAAACCTTTAGAAACGTACTGCCTAAGAACAGAACAGGAGAAGTATCCCATAGCTCCCATAGGAATAGACTAAACATGTACAACACATGGTTAGGAAGGGACTATGTCCTGAGATTGAGGGTCATAGACATTATGCAGGTACTATTCATCTGCAGTGGTTCTACACTATAGTTCTGTGCTCCATGATGTGAAGTTGCATGGAAAGCTCTGATGAGAAATTGTACCTTTTTGAAAGCTAAAGAAGATCCATTGGGTTCTGTCAGTGCATGCAGTAACCAACTCAACAGGCAACTACCAACTTGCTGCTGGTGGAACAAGTGTCATGCAGCTCAAATCCCCCTGTATCATTGGTGCAGCGGAGACAACAGTTTTGCAGGTGCACATTGAAGGGCTCTTGAGGAATACTTCATACATCAATATCAGATCAATTTCTATAAAATCTTTGCAACTGAAAATGCGGTTCTCAGCAACTTCAGCTTGCAATCAACATAGTTTAGCCACATGCACAAAAGAAGGAAAGTGAGTAGACCTCCTTGTGCATGAACATGAACACTTTGGGATATGCAACCATGGCAGATCATTAATGGATATTAAACCAAAAGGAAACTTTGCAGCATGATAAGGGCCATTGTGGAAAGTTTTCACTGATGGGAGGGTGACCTTTGAACTAAAGGCAAACTCCACGTCCACACACCCCTGGCAGTATGGACAAGGGCCCCAAGGCAGCAACCAAAGATAATTATTATGTAACCGTCAACTACCACTGCAGTCAGTTTGTGTCCAGGCTAGAATGTAAAACAATTCCAGTAAAATGAACAGTGCATTACTGGCAGCAATTTGCCAATAAGTTATTGTAATTTATTTTACACTACAGCTATTGTATTTCATTTTATGGTAATCCTTTTTACAGTACCAACATGTTTACTGTATTCTAATTTACAGTATATTACTGGAATTACTCATGCCGTGACATATTACCCAGTGTTCTTTGCAAGTTTTAATTTTTACATTTAGGTAATTTAGCGGGCACTCTTGCCCTTAGCAACTTACAGTCACTGCATTCAATAAAGGTTGATAAAAATAACGCTTATCACAGTCATAGCAATTAAAACGTGTCTATAACCGTTACTGAAAATGTTGTTATAGTTAAGGATCCATTGGTTTTGAAAATAATTGCATACTGAACAAAAATATGAATGCAACATGCAACAATTTCAAAAAGTTTACTGAGTTACAGTTCATATGAGGAAATTGGTAAATTCATTAGGCTTTAATCTACGGATGACTGGGAATAAAGATATGCATCTATTAATCACAGATACCTTAAAATAAATGGGCCTCGGGATCTCGTCATGGTGTTTATGTGCATTCAAATTGCCATTGATAAAAATGCAATTGTGTTCGTTGTCTGTAGTTTCTGCCTGCCCAAACCATAACCCCACGGCCAGTATGGGACAATCTGTTCCCAACGTTGACATCAGCAAACCACCCGCCCACGATGGCGCCGGAGGAGATGGCAGCCGTTTTACGGGCTCCTAACCAGCTGTGCTATTTTCTGTGTTTTTTCGCATTGTTTGTAACTTATTTTGCACATAATGTTGCTGCTACTGTCTCTTATGACCGAAAATAGTTTCTGTATATCAGAACAGCGGTTACTCACCTCGAACTGGACAAAGATTTTTTCTTTAATGAGTCCGATGTGAAGGATACACTGCTTCACCAAGACCAGGCCCAAATCCCCATTATTCGTGTAAAGAAAATACGGAAATTCAAGGGGCGGAGATTGGGGTGCCTTGTGAAAATTTGTCGGCGAGTGCGTAACCAGCCTCTACCATCTGTTCTATTGGCCAACGTGCAATTACTGGAGAATAAAATGGATGATCTCCGTTCGAGACTATCCTACTAATGGGACATTAAAAACTGTAATATCTTACGTTCCACTGAGTTGTGGCTGAACGACGACACGGATAATATACATTTGGCTGGGTTTTCTGTGCATCGGCAGTGCAGAACCGCTACGTCTGGTAAGACGAACGGTGGGGGTGTGTGTATATTTGTCAATAACAGCTGTTGCGCAATGTCTAATATTAAGGAAGTCTCAAGGTATTGCTTGCCTGAGGTAAGCAATAGATTGCCCCATGGTGGGGTTAAGCTACGGACAATGAACAAAATTGCATTTTATCGATGGCAATTTGAATGCACAGAGATACAGTGACGTGATCCTGAGGCCCATTGTCGTGCCATTCATCCGCCACCATCACCTCCTGTTTCAGCATGATAATGCACAGCCCCATGTCGCAAGGATCTGTACACAATTCCTGGAAGATGAAAATGTCCCAGTTCTTCCATGGCCTGCATACTCACCAAACATGTCCCCCATTGAGCATATAAGGATCGAAGTGTACGACAGCATGTTCCAGTTCACGCCAGTATCCAGTAACATTGCACAGCCATTGAAGAGGAGTGGGACAACATTCCACAGGCCACAATCAACAGCCTGATCAACATTATGCAAAGGAGATGTGTCGTACTGCGTGAGGCAAATGGTGGTCACACCAGATAGTGACTGGTTTTCTGATCCACGCCCCTACTTTCTTTAAAAGGTATTGGTGAACAACAGATGAAATATCTGTATTCCCAGTCATATGATATATCCGTAGATAAGGCCTAACAAATTTTATAAAATTGACTGATTTCCTTATATGAACTGTAACACAGTAAAATCTTTGAAATTGTTGCATTTATTTTTCAGTATATGTTTATTCAGTATAAATGTTATTATTAAGGAACTACTACCACATATCACTTCAATTGGTACAGCACTCTCACTAAAGGATGCATATGTTAATGATCAGCGATTATTTCTCTTCCCACAATATTTCTCCACAATAAACCATCATTTACAGTTTGCTGCAGTAAATATATAGCAAAACAGCAAAACAGCAATTTAGACCTTAACAAAAGCATCTAAACTGACAGTGACTACTAGGCAAAACAGATCAAAGGGACATGGCTGCAACTCAAATATTAAAGGTTCTCTAGTCAGAGGGTGTGCTCGCCACCACCCGCCCCGAGATGCCAGCACGGCAAGGCCCCGCCCCCGGCCCAAAGTGATTTTCCAAGGGCGGGAAAAACCTAGCCCCGCCTGACACCCAGCTGAGCGTGGAAGCGAGCGTACCCATAACTACCCGGACCAGCACACAGCGTGAAGCCAAACCACAAAACATAAATAACGAAAAGCAAAACATACAATAATCCTACGCCCACCCTCACCCCTGATTGGAGGACCTCAAACATTTACACTGTACATTTGTGTATATAACTATTTCAACGGTCATCAATTCTACCCTTCAGATAGCCACAGATCAACCCAAATGTCCCAATAAATCATCATTGTAACATTTCCCCAAGCAATACATCCCTCCATTCTCCCACGGCGTCTCACTCGGGACTTGAACCTCCCCATCTGCAACATTTCTGCCAAAATTGCCTTGAAAATAAACATTTTACCCAAGGCAGCAATGATATTTCCTATTGACTGACTATGTTCCTTCAAATCCCCTAACAATAGAGTTTCAAGGTGCAACCGCACCCTGATATTATGGCATAACAACCATTCCTGGACCCAAAAACAAGCTACCGATGGACAGTACCAAAATATATGCTCTACAGATTCTGCCTCATGGCAGAGTCTGCAACTGTCTGACTGTTGAATTTTATATAATAGCTTATATTGAAAAAATCTAAATTGATGCATCAGTTGTTGTCTTGTATATCAGTTCATAAACTCGATGCCATGGTATTGGGACATCGAAAATCTGTTCCCAACTATCTTGTATGTAGCATAGTGGTCAACCCTCTTGACAATAAGTGAAACAGATTTTTTACGATTTATATTAGTTATTTTAAACCATTTATGATCTTTAATTGGTGGCAGACAAACAAATTCATTCCTTTCTCTTTAAAGTAATTGCCTTTTCCATTTTTGTGGCAGAGCTGTGATGAGATGGTTACAATTTTGTATTGCGTCTTCTAGGGGATAAAATTGGAATTGTAGCCAACTCTGTATCGCTTCACTTAAAATAAGGTTACTTTAAACAGGGTTCCATTGTCAATCCACCAGAAATTGATAGTTTTAATCTGTATAACAGCAAAGAGACCCCTTTTGAACATCAGATGTGCCTCTCTTAGTAGCCTACTGGAAAACCAGTTGGGATTTAGATACAGTTTCAGTATTTAAAAAAAATGTTTTAACCTTTATTTAACTAGGCAAGTCAGTTAAGAACAAATTGTTATTTTCAATGATTTTCAAGGAACAGTGGGTTAACTGCCTTGTTCAGGGGCAGAACAACAGATTTGTACCTTGTCAGCTCGGGGATTCGATCTTGCAACCTTTCGGTTACTAGTCCAACACTCTAACCACTAGGCTAACGCTGCCGAGTAGCTTTGAGAGAGAGAGGTTTAATGCCTTGATATTTAGTAGTTTTAGCTCTCCAAACTCAATAAATACAACTTTTTTTTTTCTACTACTTTGATCAGTCTCCTATATATACATAGTTGTTAGGGAACCACTACCACATACCAGTTAAATTGGTACAGCATTCTCACTAACGGGTGAAACAAATATAGCTGCTTATAAGACACACCTCAAAATATGTTAATGAGTAAGAAACAACAATACCACACACCCACTAGTGTGCAAAAGGTTTTTGGCACTCCAAAAATTAGGTATTGATATTGTATTCTGAATCACAGTAAATTACTGACAGCAATTAGCCAGTAAGTTACTGTAGTGTTTCAGGACAAGGTTGGTAGAATTCCTAAAATACAGTATATTATCGTATTCTGTGGGGATACAGCATTCTCACTCACGGTTGCAACAAATATGGGCGGCAGGTAGCCTTGCTGTTAAGAGCGATGGACCTGAAAGGTCGTATGTTTGAATCCACCGGGCCGGCAAGGTGGAAAAATCTCAACAACTAGTTCCTGAGCGTCTATTAAGGCAACCGCCAGCACTTCTCTGATTTAAAGGTTGGGTTAAATGTGGAGGACACATTTGGTTGAATGCATTCAGTTGTGCAACTGTCTAGGTATCCCTTTTCCCCAAATATAGCTTATTTAAGGCACACCTAGAAATATGTCAGAGACTCCCTAAACTGAATACAGTAGGTTACTGTAGAATGCACAATACCTTTCTGTAAACACTGTAGAATGCACAGTAAAATACAGTAAATGTGTTACACAGTATTAATTATGGTGCATTGTCAGAGACTCTCCTCCCACAATGCACCATAATTAATACTGTAAAACACATTTATGGTATTTTACTGTGCATTCTACAGAAAGGTCTTGTGCATTCTACGGTAATCTATTATATTCAGTTTATACAATATCATACTGTTGATTAATACAAGTTACTGATACAATTACAAAACGTCTAACAGTATATCCTTACAAAGCCTCATATAGAATACTGTGACCCATGTGTAACAAATTCAGAAAAATAGTGGATGACTAAAAGAATGGGTTAAAATCTCAACAAGCCTGGATGTAGAAAAACCCAGGCAGCATTCCTGTAGCTTGGGGGACTGGGACAGGTACAGCAGGATTTGGATCAAGTTTCAGACTCACAGAGGAAGTGTGCAATTTGGCACTGAATGCCACCCTCAGAGAGTGGGGTCACAGCCAGGGCCTGCCATTATCAACAGTGACCCTGGAGCAATTGGGGTTAAGTACTGTACGTTGTTCAAGATTTTTCACCTTGTCGACATGGGGATTCGAACCCAATGCTCTAACCTCTAGGCTACATGCTGCTCCAACAACTGTCCTAGACAAACATTTTAGCTCCATCCCTGAATATGTCCTCAACACCACCTCTCACCCCTATTTGACATAGCAAGACAAACTTCAAAGTGTAGGCTAACTGGTGCATGGGACAATAAAACATGTTTTTGTCTTAACTTATCACTTCTGCAATGAGAAAAATCTTGAACATTTTCTATAAGTTAAATGTATATCCTAAAATAGAACATCTCTCTCAAGCTCCAAATATTAGGGTAAGGCTCCAATAGGGCAAACATTTGTTACTTTGATTCAAGGAGTGTGCAGTGCAACATGTAGCCTAGTCTATGCGTGGGAAAAATAACTTAAATGTCTTGCATGTGCAACTTGGAGTATAAGACTGTCACAAAACTCTCATGGGCAGTTGTTTATTCATAGTAGTAACAGACTACAGGAGTTATGAACAGCCTTACATCACAAAAAAGCATGTATCGATATCCATGTCGGATGCGCCGGCGTGCTCGATGTGAAATCAGAATATACAATAACAATGGCCCCAGATATCTTGTTGCAACACTATCCATTCATAGATTTTCTGTTATTTTGCTGAAACTATAAATATGAATGGAATAAATTCCCTCACAAACATCAGTCGATGAACACAGGCAAATTCGAATCGTAACATTTCAATTCTATGTCAACACCATATAGACATAAAGTAATGCAATTCACATCAATATGTGCAGTAATAACGCGATCAAATTGATCTACCTTACAGTAGACAGCCCGATCTGAAGCCGCCATATCGTCAGAAATCTAGGTGCGTTGAGAAACTGTCAGTGCGAGATCGGGAGGAACGAGGAGAGAAAAATAGTCCCCTTCTACACGTCCTTGTTTGTCTCCTAAACAACGCTGTCGCTGTCAAAATTCCCCACCACACTGACCACAGAGCTCGACCCACCCGCCGGAACTGACGTCATAACTGACAGCTGAGGCAAAAGAAGCACACACCCCTGACACACCTATCATTTCAACGAATAGAAAAAGATCTCAATTGTCAAGCCTCGCGTCCTCGCTCCTCGTCTCCTTCTCAACACCCATTGGATGAGAAAGCCAGAGGTCCCGCCTCTCTGTCCTTCTCCTCCAATAGATTTTGAGAAGGAGGAGGGGAGAGAGGACTCGAGAAGAATGATATTGAGATTCTCCCCATGTCTTTTCCTTGTTCAGGACCCCTCCTAACAATGAAATGACATGAGGGAGCAAGGCAAGAACAGTCCGCATAATCCAACTCTGTCCACTAGTCGCTGTTTGCCAATGTAGTAGGAAAGAATGTCACAGAAGCATCAATAACACTAAATATGGGCATTATAAGAACTTTCATGCTCTACTTTTATGCCCTCATATCTACATTTACTCAATGTTTATATACCTGTATTACCATGTTATAAACATAAAGACACACAAACACACAGGTCGTTATTGTAAAATAGAATGTGTTCTCAATGACTTACCTGTTAAATAGTGGCAAAATAAACACACACATTCCACTTCAAGTGCCCCCTACTAGTTCCCTGAATCCCATGTCATGCCCCCCTCTGCCTCCACAGCTCACCACTGGCCCAAGAGAGTACACTCTTAAAATATGCTGGGTTATTTTTGACTCAGCCAGTTGGGTCACTTGAAAGCCTTGTTCACATTGGCAGTTTGAAGTGACTCAAATCCTATTTATTTGCATATCCGATTCGAATCTGTTCTTTCTCCTGCAGTCTGAACAGCCAAAAAAAACACCTGTATTATGACCATTAGTGTAGCCATGTCACCTTTGTAGGTGGTTTGAAGTCAGATACAAATCTGATTTCTGGCCATGTGACTTGTGTCTGAATGGTCAAATCTGATTTATTTACCCTCAAGTGGCTTTTAGACTGTTATTTGACATATCTTGTTGCTTGCTAGCTACTCTGTTTAAAGTTTTGACAATAATATGTGGTAGCTAACTAGCTTGTTAATTGTTTACAAACAAATCAGTGAATGTGCTAGAAAGCTAAACAGCTACCTAGCTAGCTAGTTGACTGCTGTGGCTAGCTAGCTAGTTGACTGCTGTGGCTAGCTAGCTAGTTGACTGCTGTGGCTAGCTAGCTAGTTGACTGCTAGGGCTAGCTAGCTAGTTGACTGCTAGCTAGTTGACTGCTGTGGCTAGCTAGCTAGTTGACTGCTGTGGCTACCTAGCCTGTTGACTGCTGTGGCTAGCTAGCTAGTTGACTGCTGTGGCTACCTAGTCTGTTGACTGCTGTGGCTAGCTAGCTAGTTGACTTTTGTGGCTAGCTAGCTAGTTGACTGCTGTGGCTACCTAGCTAGTTGACTGCTGTGGCTAACCAAAAAGGACTTGTTTTGAAAGTTGGATCATTTATTCTTTGAGGTTTTAAAAGTGTTCTTACACTATACTTTTGAACATTCAAAGCAACTGGGAAACATAAGTGGCCGGCATTGTTGCCACCTTAGCTTGCTACATAACTTCTGAGCGATAGGAAGCATGAGTACCACCACCAATCAGCCTACACCACAGCGCACAGACACCTGTTGTTACTATGACCACTAACGTAGCCATGGCAGCAAATTACTGCTGTCTGAACAGACACAAATTCGATTTGGTCACTTGTAACTTGCTGTTTGGACATTCAGTAGTCCAAAATGGATTTGAAAAACAAAACTGATCTGAGCATTAAGGCCTGCAGTGTGAACAAGGCTTTAGTTGGGTTATTGAGCTATGACCCACAACATCAGATCAGATGACTGGAGGCGTGGCTTAATAGGGCGTGGCTGTCAAATGGTTATTTTTGGCCACCTGTGAGAGTACATGTAGTTCTGTTTAATCTATTCTGTTGTATTGTCAACACATGTTAAGGGTGTGCACTGACACTGGTAGCTTAATGAGGCTTACACAAGTTGAGTTCCTCAAATGCCTACGCGTATCCCAACGTTGGAATAGTTACAACTTTATGATATTTAAACAGTGTTATTAATTGTATATTAAAAAGGTACTGAACAGTCATTCTGATTCCCATGTAAAATATATTTTTGAGTGACTTAAATATTACCCTTAATATTTGTTTTAGATAAAAATGCTGCATTGTGTATAAAAAGTACGTTATCACTCATGTCTGACTACTAGGAAGTTTGAACAGACAGGCTGAGTGGGCATGGGGGCCTATAATCATGAGCTCCCCCTAACTGACAGCTCTTTGAAACACCTATGACAAACAACTTGAATGCAGTGAGCAGCATTATTCTCTTATACTACTTTGGTGATACACAAAGCAACTCAAACATTGAAATTGCATCAATTATACATCTCCCATTTGGCACATCGCTTGTAATGTAGTACGCAGCAGACATGCATGTGTTGACTTGGCAACTGTATCGGAGCCTTGAAAGACCCCTCCCCTCCCCCCTTTTGTTCCATGCTGGCTGAAGACCTAGCTAGCCAGGAACTAACAAACACCAGACACAGATTAATAGTGAAACATATAAGTATCTTTGGCACTGATGAAAATTGTAAACTTTTTTATTATATTTGCTGACAGTTTACAGTCAAATGTTGGCACCAGTAGAGTAGCTATCTTGCTATATAAATCACACCCTTCTGCAAACACGCCTTCTCCGATGTTGGTTACAAGGCATCATTTATTTAAATTGGGTAGAAGAATATCACGTTACCATTGGTGTATTAAAATAAGTGTCACAACGCCCACAGAAGGTGGCGCCTCTCCTCGGTCGGGCGGTGCTCAGCGGTCGTCGTCGCCGGCCTACTAGCTGCCACCGATCTGTGTTTCAGTGTCTGTTAGTTATGTCTGTTTTTTGATTGCACCTGTTTCGTGTTTGTCATTAGTGGGGGGGTATTTAGTGTGTTTAGTTAGGATTCGTGCGGGATTGTTCTTTGTTACGTGTGGTAGAGGTGGTGTTGGTTTTATGTAGTTGGTTTACTACTTATTGTCTAGGCATTAGGGTTGCCGGGCTGCGCCCCGTCTGCCTTTTCGAGCGGAGCTTCCTCTAGTCTTTTGACTGTTGTGCTCCCAGCCTTATATGGATTTTGCCCTGGGATTTATTAAATCACGTTTGTTCCAACGGACCTCAGTCTCCTGCGCTTGACTCACCCTTAAACTGTTCTATCCGCCCGTGACAGAATCCCGCACCACAATATGGAGTCAGCAGGGACCGAAACACCATCGATGGAGGAACAAGTCTCCCAACATGCCAGCCTCCTCCACCGACTGGGCACGGCCATGGACCAGGTGCTGGCCCGTTTGAAGAGCTGGGAGCGAGTCGCTCCTTCACCCCCACCAGGACCAAGTTATCACCCTGCGCCCCTACCGACACCCACCAAACCCAGTACAGGCGGGATCCGGATCATGGCTCCCAGGGAGTTCGATGGGACGGCCGCTGGGTGCAAGGGGTTTTTGCTCCAGTTGGACCTGTACCTGGCGACCGTCCGGCCCTCTCCCTCCGATGAAGAGAGGGTGAGCGTCCTCGTCTCGTGCCTCACGGGTAGAGCTCTGGAATGGGCCAACGCCGTCTGGGAGGGCCCAGACTCAGCTAAGGACAACTACCCAGAGTTCGCTCGCCGCTTCCGGGCGGTATTCGATCATCCCCCGGAGGGCAAGGTGGCGGGCGAGCGATTATTTCATCTGAGGCAGGAGACGAGGAGCGCTCAGGACTTTGCCCTGGAGTTCCGGACTCTAGCCGCCGGATCGGGGTGGAATGAGCGGGCCCTGATTGACCACTACAGGTGTAGTCTACGTGAGGACGTCCACCGGGAGCTGGCTTGCGGGGACCATACCACCACCCTGGACCAGTTGATTGATTTGTCCATCAGGCTGGACAACCTGCTGGCTGCCCGGGGATGTTCCGATCGGAGCCTATTCATTCCACCTCCGATCCCTCCAACGCCCATGGAGCTAGGAGGGACTGCTGCTAGGAGGACCGGAGGGGGGGGCCTCTCCTGCACCCACTGTGGCCGTAGAGGACACACTGCGGACTGGTGCTGGAGAGGTTCTCCCGGGAATTCAGATGGCAGGCAGAGCACCACATCGACCCCCCAGGTGAGTCAGCACCAGCCACACCCAGAGCCCCCTGTCGACCACATGTACGTCTCTGTTTTTTTCCCTGAGTTTTCCCCTCACTCCCAGTATAAGGCGCTAGTCGATTCAGGCGCAGCTGGGAGTTTTATGGACCGTAGGGTTGCTGATAAGTTAGCGATTCCCCTGGTTAAACTGGACCAACCCTTCTCCGTGCACGCTTTAGATAGTCGACCACTAGGGTCTGGCCAAGTGAGGGAGGTAACAGTGCCACTGGTCATGGTGACGCAGGGGGGTCATAAGGAACGTATCAGCCTGTTCCTTATTGATTCCCCGGCATTTCCGGTGGTGCTGGGACTTCCCTGGCTAGCCTCTCACAACCCTCAGATTTCATGGGGGCAGAGAGCTCTTAAGGGGTGGTCGAGGGAGTGCTCAGGTAGGTGTATAGGAGTTTCCATCGGTGCAACCACGGTGGAGAGTCCAGACCAAGTCTCTACTGTACACATTCCCTCTGAATATGCCGATTTGGCTATCGCCTTCAGTAAAACGAAGGCGACTCAATTACCACCCCATCGACAGGGGGATTGTGTGATAAACCTCCAGGCTGGCGGTTTAAAGTCACGTGTATCCTCTGTCGCAGGAGGAGACAGTGGCTATGGAGACATACGTCCTTGAGACAGGGATACATTCGGCCATCTAAATCACCCGTCTCCTCGAGTTTCTTTTTTGTGAAGAAGAAGGAGGGAGGCCTGCGCCCGTGCATTGACTATAGAGGTCTAAATTCTATCACAGTGGGGTTCAGTTACCCACTACCTCTCATTGCTACGGCAGTGGAGTCATTTCACGGGGCGCGCTTCTTCACCAAACTATCTCAGGAGCGCGTATAACCTGGTGCGTATCCGAGATGGAGACGAGTGGAAAACCGCATTTAGTACCACATCTGGCCATTATGAGTACCTCGTCATGCCGTATGGGTTAAAAAATGCTCCCGCCGTCTTCCAATCCTTTGTGGACGAGGTTCTCAGAGACATGCTCAGACAGGGTGTGGTGGTGTACATCGATGACATCTTGATCTACTCCGCCACACGTGCCGCGCATGTGGCTCTGGTGCGTAAAGTGCTTGGGCGGCTGCTGGAGCATAACCTATAGGTCATGGCTGAGAAATGTGAGTTCTCCAAACAAGCCGTCTCTTTTCTGGGATATCGCATTTCCACCACAGGGGTGGTGATGGAAGATGACCGCGTTACGGCTGTGCGTAATTGGCCGACCCCTACCACGGTGAAGGAGGTGCAGCGGTTCTTGGGGTTCGCCAATTATTACCGGAGGTTTATCCGGGGTTTTGGTCAGGTGGCAGCTCCCATTACCTCACTGATGAAGGGGGGTCCGGTGCGATTGCGGTGGTCGGCTGAGGCGGACAGGGCCTTCCGTCGTCTGAAGGTTCTGTTTACCGACGCTCCGGTGCTGGCGCATCCGGATCCCTCTTTGCCATTCATAGTGGAGGTGGACGCGTCCGAGGCTGGGGTAGGAGCTGTTCTTTCGCAGCGTTTGGGCGCTCCTCCGAAGCTCCGCCCCTGCGCATTCTTTTCTAAGAAGCTGAGCCCGGCGGAGCGCAACTATGATGTGGTGGACAGGGAGTTGTTAGCCGTGGTCAAGGCTTTGACAGTGTGGAGACATTGGCTTGAGGGGGCACGTCACCCTTTTCTCATCTGGACCGACCACCGTAACCTGGAGTACATCCGGGCAGCGAGGTGTGCCATGTTCTTTATGAGGTTTCAGTTTACCCTTTCGTACATTCCGGGTTCTCGGAACCGGAAGGCCGACGCACTGTCGCGTCTCTACGACACCGAGGAGCGGACCATCGATCCCACTCCCATACTCCCTGCTTCCTGTCTAGTGGCACCGGTGGTATGGGAGGTGGATGCGGACATCGAGCGGGCGGCTCGGTCAAAACCCACTCCACCTCAATGTCCCGCGGGTCTGAAGTTCGTTCCGCTGGGTGTTCGCGATCGCTTGATCCGATGGGCCCACACTCTACCCTCCTCGGGTCACCCTGGGGTGGAACGGACAGCGCGAGGCCTGAAGGGGAAGTACTGGTGGCCCACCTTGGTTGAGGATGTAAGACACTATGTCTCTTCCTGTTCGGTGTGCGCCCAGTGCAAGGCTTCTAGGCACCTGCCACGAGGGAAATTACAGCCCCTCCCCGTTCCACAGCGACCTTGGTCTCACCTCTCGGTGGATTTCCTTATGGATCTCCCGCCATCTCAGGGGAATACTACGATTCTGGTTGTTGTGGATCGGTTCTCGAAGTCCTGACGTCTGCTTCCGTTGCCCGGTCTTCCTACGGCCCTACAGACGCGGAGGCCCTATTCATCCACGTCTTCCGGCACTACGGGGTGCCCGAGGACATCGTATCTGATCGGGGTCCCCAGTTTACGTCCAGGGTGTGGAGGTCGTTTATGGAGAGGCTGGGGGTCTCGGTCAGCCTGACCTCGGGTTTCCACCCCGAGAGTAATGGGCAGGTAGAGCGCATTAACCAGGATGTAGGCAGGTTTCTGCGGTCGTATTGCCAGGACCGGCCAGGGGAGTGGGCGCGGTTCATGCCCTGGGCCGAGATGGCCCAGAACTCTCAGCGCCACTCCTCTACTAACCTGTCATCCTTCCAGGTCGTGTTAGGTTATCAGCCGGTCCTGGTGCCATGGCAACAGAGCCAGACAGAGGCTCCTGCGGTGGAGGAATGGGTCCAGCACTCTAGGGAGACCTGGAATGCTGTCCAGGAGTGTATAAAGAGGGCTGGGGAACGACACAAGGAGAGCGCTGACCGCCACCGCAGTGAGGCCCCTGTGTTTAACCCAGGGGATAGAGTCTGGCTCTCGACCCGGAACCTGCCCCTCCGCCTGCCCTGCCGGAAGCTGGGTCCGCGATTTGTGGGGCCATTCAAAGTCCTGAGGAGAATAAACGAGGTGTGTTATAGGTTACAACTTCCTACATATTACCGTGTTAACCCCTCGTTTCATGTGTCTCTCCTCAGGCCGGTGGTAGCTGGTCCGCTGCAGGACGCTGAGGTGCGGGAGGTCCCCCCGCCCCCCCTGGACATCGGGGGGGCCCCGGCGTACACAGTCCGGGCCATCTTGGACTCCCGACGTCGGGTGGGGGGCCTGCAGTACCTCGTGGACTGGGAGGGGTACGGTCCGGAGGAGAGGTGCTGGGTCCCGGCGAGGGACATTCTGGATCCAGCCATGTTGCGGAATTTCCACAGCCTCCGCCCGGATCGCCCAGCGCCTCGCCCTCCGGGTCGTCCACGAGGCCGGCGTCGGCGCGCTGCGGGACCCGCGCGTCAGGGGAGGGGTACTGTCACAACGTCCACAGAAGGTGGCGCCTCTCCTCGGTCGGGCGGTGCTCGGCGGTCGTCGTCGCCGGCCTACTAGCTGCCACCGATCTGTGTTTCAGTGTCTGTTAGTTATGTCTGTTTTTTGATTGCACCTGTTTCGTGTTTGTCATTAGTGGGGGGGTATTTAGTCTGTCTGTGTTTAGTTAGGATTCGTGCGGGATTGTTCTTTGTTACGTGTGGTAGAGGTGGTGTTGGTTTTATGTGCCCGTCTGGCCCGTCTGCCTTTTCGAGCGGAGCTTCCTCTAGACTTTTGACTGAAATCCCAGCCTTATATGGATTTTGCCCTGGGATTTATTAAATCACGTTGGTTCCAACGGACCTCAGTCTCCTGCGCTTGACTCACCCTTAAACTGTTCTATCCGCCCGTGACAATAAGAAAGTTAGGGTGATGTCACCATGTGCCCTTAACAATCCCGCTTCCTGAATCCAAATTGTTTGACACAGGGAAGGGGACCAGTAACTTTATGATCAAACTTCACTTTTCATTCTTTGATCTGGTTTAATCCAAGTACCATCAAAACTCAAGAAACATATTATTTTGACTGTTAATGACCTTCAAAATATTAAATGCGCAAATTATTGAAGAAAAATGTACATTTTCAGTGTACAAATATCACATAATGAACAGGAATGACATGTTCGCTCACGGGTGGCCAAAAATACCTATTTGAAAGAAACACCCCCAATAGGCCACACCTCCTGAAAATAATCTATGGATTACATTAAAAAAGACATCCAGAATGAAAGTTAATAAAAACTGAGGCTAAATTAACCCATGTTTGATTAATACAAAGGTGTGGCCTATTGGGGGCTTTGGCAACCCATGAGGATAAATGTCATTCATGTCCATCATTTTAAGTTTGTGCATTAAGTTTGTATTTTTATTCAATTTTTTGCACATCACACCTTATCATCTAAAATGCAAAAATAACATGATATGATGGATGGTCTCCTCTCAGCTGATGGAGCTATCTCCATCCCTCTGGAAGGTGACCCCAGGCAGCCTGGTGGTCTCTGTTTTCTGTTCTACCTGATAATTCATTGCACAGACCTGGTGTCCCAGATCTAAATCAGTCCCTAATTAGAGGGGGGGAATGAAAATATTTAGCGGAACTTAGTTCAAGGTCCAAAGTTGAGTTTGTGGGTCTTGGTATATGATGTACAGCAGACACGTGGGAGTACTATCACTGACCTCCGGGTCTTGTGTTTCCAGGTGTGTCTGTTCGCTGCTCAGGTTGTCCTTCCTCTCCTCTGCAGACCCAACACCTGTCCCGGGCCCAGTTTTCCTCTAGACGTGACGCTTGGCATTCAGGTCAAAGAGTTCAATCTCAGTTTCATCAAACCAGAGAATATTGTTTCTCATGGTCTGAGAGTCTTGAGGTACCTTTTGGCAAACTCCAAGTGGGCTGTCAAGTGCCTTTTACTGAGGAGTGGCTTCAGTCTGGACAATCTACCCTAAAGGCCTGATTGGTGGAGTGTTGCAGAGATGGTTGTCCTTCTGGAAGGTTCACGCATCTCCACAGAGGAACTCTGTCAGAGTGACCATCGGGTTCTTGGTATCCTCCCTGACCAAGGCCTTTCTCCCCCGATTGCTCAGTTTGGCCGGGTGGCCAGTTCTAGGAAGAGTCTTGGTGGTTACAAACTTCTTCCATTTAAGAATGATGGAGGCCACTGTGTTCTTGGGGACCTTCAATGCTGCAGAAATGTTTTGGTACCCTTCCCCAGATTTGTGCCTCAACACAATCCTGTCTTGGCGCTCTACGGACAATTCCTTCGACCTCATGGCTTGGATTTTGCTCTGACATGTACTTTCTAGTGAGTGACCTTATATAGACAGGCGTGTGCCTTTCCAAATAAAAATAATTTACCACAGGTTGACTCCAATTAAGTTATAGAAACAACTCAAGGATGATCAATGGAGAAAGGATGCACTTGAGCTCAATTTCAAGTCTCATAGCAAAGGGTCTGAATAGTTATGTAAATAAGGTATTCCTGTTTTTTATCTTTAATAAATGTGTAAAAATGTATAAAAACCTGTTTTCGCTTTGTCATTATGGGGTATTGTGTGTAGATTGCTTAGAGATTTAAAAAATATATATTTTAGAACAAGCCTGTAACTTAACAAAATGTGGAAAAAGTCAAGGGGTCTGAATACTTTTCCGAAGGTATTGTACATAGGCACTTAGGATACATTTATTCCAAAATGAATTACAGTTTAAAGTTCAAATGAAATCCATAATTAATTTAAAATTCCAAATAATAAATAATTCAAACAATATGTAATCAATTTAAATTAGATAAATAAACAAAGGGTCATCCAATCAAACAAGAACAAAACAAAAGCAATACATATACATTTTTTAAAGTCAGTCAATCAGTCACTCCGTCCACAATGTGTCTGTGTCTTTATGTGTTGTGGTAGGGGAAGGGGTGTCGTCTGGGCTGGCAGTTGCTGAAAGGAATTGTCAGATGTGGTTGGTCGGTGCTGTTTCCAGGGTTGGTGCTGGTTTTGTGGCTTGGACTGGGAAAAACCTGGGTTGGTACTTCTCTTGGGACTGGGACTGGAGGCCAAGGGTTGGTGCTGGGTCTGGTGCTGGGGACCGGGAAGAAAAAAAAACAGGACCCAGTAACTGGGGCTGCTACAGGTGCTGGGTCAGGCTCTGGGTCTGTAGAGGAAAGGAAGGACAACCTGAGCAGTGAGCAGACACACCTGGAAGCACAAGACCCATAGGTCAGTGATGGTACTCCCTTATGGCCTGCTCGCTTTGGTCCTTCCTCCACACCTCTTCTAGTGTGGTGATGAATGGTTCCTAGTCCTGGTCTGATTCTGTGAGAGGGATAAGTGTAGAGGGAGAAAGGGATGGAGAGGGAGCAGGGGATGGGGATGGTGGAGGGTATGTCCATTGGCCTGGTGTTGGGGCATGAGTGATGCAGCGGCAAGGCTGGAAGAAAGAGGGAGCAAACAGGGGCCGGGCCCAGACCCACCTGGCCACAGAGCACTCACAAACAGTTGGTAGGTATGTACAATGCTAGTGCCTTCGTGGGTCAGCTTTATGTATGTACCTTGTTTATAGATGGATTCCCTTGTGGGGAGGCAACCATGAACAGCCGCCTGGGGAAAGTTATTCTGTTTGGAGTCTGTTGTCAGGGTCTGGACTGAGGCTGGCTGGTTTGCTGCTGTGTGGGATCAGGGGCACGGAGGGCTTAAGGATGTGGCTCTGGGTCATTAAGGAGCGGGGTGGAGGAGTCAGGGGCAATAGGGGGCATGGTAGGGGTTCTGGGGCCCTTGGCGGTATGATGAGGGGTCTGGGAGGGGGAGACAGTTCATCAAAGGGAATAAGGGTTTTGGCGGGAGTGTTCGCTGGCGTTGGGGCTTTGGGTTCTGGTGGTCGTGTTTGCTGGCGTCAGGGTTTGGGTTCTGGTGTGGTCTTCTGGTCTGGTCTCTTGTTGGTCTGTTGTTTGTCTGGTCTTTTCCATTTGGTCATTTTTGTCCAGTTTGGGTCGTTGTCATCTACAAACTGGAATTGTGTGGTGAGGGGGTCTTCCCGGTTGTATGACCTCTCTCGAAACCGGCTCTCCTTTGACCAGGGGTTTGGAGGGGGTGTAGGTGGCAAGGAAGGGATTTATTGGGGGTGCAAAGGTGGAGGGGCCAGCAGGGGTGGGTACTGTTGGGTGATGACAGGGATGGGGGCTGTTGGAGATATCTTAGTCAGTTGGTTGTGTGGTGCCTGTGGAAAGGTCTGGGTCTTTGTTTTTGTCTGGTGGTGGGATTTGGATTGGTGGCGTTGGCCCTTGCCCTGCCTGTGTAGGAACTGGGGCAGGTTCTGAAGAAGTGGCCCCCTTTCCAACACAGGTTGCAGGGGCGTGTGAAGGTACAGTCTGAGGTGGAATGGCTGTCTTTAGAGATCTTGCAGATGATGGCTGTGCAGTCTTCAGCCAGATAGCCCAGTCGGCTACAGGTCCTGCACAGTTTGGGCATGCCGTAGTAGTTGACAGAGCCTCTGTTGTTTCTCAGCATGATTGTGCTGGGGAGGTGTTGGACTCCGCCCACTCTGGTTAGGTCTGGTTACTAGCCTTTTCCGTGCCCAAGTCCAGACATCGTTTTCGTCCAGGACCCTCCTAGCCGCTGACTTGAGGGTGGCGAAACTGCTTAACCAAACTTGTATGTCCTAGTCCTGGATGCATTCATTGTGGAACTGTACTGTAACTACCTTGGATTCTGTGTCGGAAAGGGGTATGCTCGGAGTTAAATGGGGCTGGATCTTAGCACTTTCTGAATTTTGACCAAAAGTATTCTAGTAACTGGGGGGTCCTGAAACTGCCTTAAAATGATTCCTGTGGCGCTGGGGGTTTCACGAGGCAGTTCACGTCAGACGGTACAAAGCCCATTCCTCTCTGGAGAACTGCCCTGCTGAATTCCAGGCGGGTCATGGTTTCTGGTCTGGTGGTTGTTGTTGCTGGTCCTGCTGTTCCCTGGTGATTGACGGCTCCATCCTTGGCAGGTTCCTCATTGGAGATTAGTGTCAGCCTCACTGTGTTGTAGTGGCTCATCGAAGTATGTATTTCAATACTTCTGAGTATTTTGTAATTTGTATTACACTGGGCTGAACTACAGTCCAATGTATTTTGTAACAAGATACTTCCGAGAGCTGTAATTTGTATTTTCAAAATACAAAATACTTTCTATTTATTTATTTTTTTATAGCCGTTCACTATGGTCCCCTTTCACCTTGCGTTGGTGTCAGAAGTCTGATGGCACTATGGTGTGATAAGAGCATCTGCTAAATTAACTAAACATAAATGTGTATGTAAAAATGGACAATTGCAAAGCATGCTGAGTATTATTCTAATAAGCTCCGCCCAAAACAAGGTTTAGTCTAGAAGGGATACATATTTTGTCAATATTTGACATTTCATAGCAGGTTCAGGAGAATTAACGTAGCAGGTTAGGACAATTAGCTTAAGTTGTACCCATCTAGCCATGACCCCGAAACAAGGCCAATAACATGCTGAATAAAAACGTAAATGCAACAATTTCAAACATTTTACTGAGATACATTTCATATAAGGATTTTTTTTTTTTACATTTTAGTAATTTAGCAGACGCTCTTATCCAGAGCGACTTATAGTAGTGAATGCATACATTTCATACAATTTCATACATTTTTTTTCTGTGCTGGCCCCCCGTGGGAATCGAACCCACAACCCTGGCGTTGCAAACACCATGCTCTACCAACTGAGCTACAGGGAAGGCTGGGAAATCAGGGACAGGGAAATCATTCAGGGAAATCATTCAACTCATCAGTCCCTTATCTATGGATTCCACATGGCTAGGAATACAGATATGCATCTGTTGGTCACAGATACCTTAAAAAAAGGTAGGGGTATGGATCAGAAAACCAGTCAGTATCTGATGTGACCACCGTTTGTCTCATACAGCGCAACACACTCCTTTATATAAAGTTTACCAGGCTGTTGATTGTGGCCTGTGGAATGTTGTCCAACTCCTCTTCAATGTTTGTGCGAAGTTGCTGGATATTGGCGGAAACTGGAGCATGCTGTTGTAGATGTTGATCCAGAGCATTCCAAACTTGCTCAATGGGTGACATATCTGGTGATTACGCAGGACATGGAAGAACTGGGACATTTTCAGCTTCCAGGAATTGTGTACAGAACCTTGCGACATGGGGCCGTGCATTATCAGGCTGAAGCATGCGGTGATGAATGTCACGACAACGGGCCTCAGGATCTCGTCACGGTATCTCTGTACAGTCAAATTGCCATTGATAAAATGCAATTGTGTTCCTTGTTTATGCCTGCCCATACCATAACCCCACCGCCACAGTGGGGCACTATGTTCACAACGTTGACATCAGCAAACCACTTGCCCACAAGACACACGTGGTCTGCGTTTGTGAGGTCGGTTGGACGTACTGACACATTTTCTAAAATTACTTTGGAGACGGTTTACGATAAATTAACATTCAATTCTCTGGCAACAGCTCTGTTGGACATTCCTGCAGTCAGCATGCCAATTGCACGTTCCCTCAAAACTTGAGACATCTGTGGCATTGTGTTGTGTGAAAAAACTGCACATTTTAAAGTGGCCTTTTATTGTCCCCAGCACAAGGTGCACCTGTGTAATGATCATGCGGTTTAATCAGCTTCTTGATGTGCCACACCTGTCAGGTGGATGGAGTATCTTGGCAAATGAAAAATGCTCACTAACAGGAATGTAAACAAATTTGTGCACAACTTTTTAGAGAAATAATCTTTTTGTGCATATGGAACATTTCTGCGATATTATATTTCAGCTCATGAAACATGGGACCAACACCACAAGTTGCATTTATATTTTTGTCCAGTGTAATACCCTGTGTGCTTTGCAGTTCATTTTGGTATGTCCATTTTCACATAAACATTTACATATTGGTCATTTAGCAAACACGCTCATCCAGAGTGACTTACAGTCAGTGCATTCAACTAAAGTAGATAAACAACACATATCACAGCCATAGCAAATAAAACGGTTCTGTAACCATTACTGAGAATGTTTTTGCTGTTCGTGTCGTCTACTTGAAAATGTACTTCTGTATTTTAAAAATACTAAATACGTATTTAAATTAAATCAATTTCAAAGTACAATTATTTTCTAGTGTATTTTGATACGTTGATCTTTATTGTGTTTTGTAATTGTAATTTGGTAGTTTTTGCCCATAGCCTGATGAAAAGATCATATAATACTGTCCAAACAAAACAGGTATACCAGGGCAGGAGGACCTTGTCAAAGAGAAGCTTGTATAAAATGTAAAAAACACTTCATTCTAAATAATTGTTTTCATGTAGCTTAAATTCTTTGGCCACGCTAATGTGAAAAATACGAAAACCAGTTCACATCATTGTGAGGAACGCATCATAGAGTGGAGTATTACGTTAGTTTATATGATTTAGCAGAACATGCATTAAAATCTTGAGGAGAATGTGATAACATATGGATATTGCAATAATTGTTGCATTAAGTTCAACATTAATGGACCATTTTGGTTTGTACAGGCCTGGCCAGGTGCTGAGTGTGCAACAACCCATCCACTGATTACATTTCTCCTGCAGCCTGTTTCTTCATGTTCTGTCCCCGGTCTGGACTCCATCACACTGTGCCATTGGCAGAGTGCTGTGTGTTGCTCCATCAGACCCTGGCTGCTGGCCCAGATACCTTCCTCCTCTTCCCGTACCCTGGGGCCAGTTTGTACCCTCCAGACCCTTGTGCTCCAAATACTGTGCTCCACACACGCGCATGCACATACACACACATACACGGCCCTGTGGCAAGCGGTAATCGGCAGCTCTCCGCATTCCCTGGAGCGGCTCCAAGGCCCCAGCCATGGCACTGGAGGTTTTTCCCTGTGAAGAAAGGATCATTAAGAAGATAGGACTCATTTCAACACTTTTTGAACATGTCTCAGAGGGGTTGTCAAAAAAAGAGTGTCCAGCCTTCAGATTTACAGTCTCTCCGTCTGCACCTCTTTGTTTGGTTTCACAATCTGAATCTGGGAATAGACACAGAATGTTTCACCACAGCTCCTTCATTGAGGATCAACCCATTGACTCCCATTTGAGACAAAATGGCATAACCATACAGATATACAATATAAACTCAGTAAAAAAAGAAACGTCCCCTTTTCAGGACCCTATCTTTCAAAGATAATTAGTAAAAATCCATATAACTTCACAGATCTTCATTGTAAAGGGTTTAAACTATCATTGTCTGAAAAATATCATTGTCTGAACTACTGACCTACACTGAACAAAAATATAAACGCAACATGTAGTGTTGGTCCCATGTTTCATTAGCTGAAATATATATATTTTTAAATGTTCCATACGCACAAAAAATGTATTTCACTAAAATGTTGTGCACAAATTAGTTTACATCCCTGTTAGTGAACATTTCTCATTTGCCAAGATAATTCATCCACTTGAAAGGTGTGGCATATCATGTTTGGAAACATCTTTCATCACACAACCATTGATCCAAAATATTATGAAATGCCACGAGCAGCAAATGACACCTTTACAGTGCATTCGGAAAGTATTCAGACCCCTAGAAATCCTTATCAATCTACACACAATACCCCATAACGACCAAAAAAAAGATTTTAGACATTTTTGAAAGTTTATTAGAAATAAAATACTCAAATATCACATTTACATAAACATTCAGACCCTTTACTCAGTACTTTGTCGAAGCACATTTGGCAGCGATTACAGCCTCAAGTCTTCTTGGGTATGACACTACAAGCTTGGCACACCTGTATTTGGGGAGTTTCTCCCATTCTTCTCTGCAGATCCTCTCAAGCTCTCTCAGGTTGGATGGGGAGTGTCGCTGCACAGCTATTTTCAGGTCTCTCCAGATATGTTTGATCGGGTTCAAGTCCGGGCTCTGGCTGGGCCACTCAAGGACATTCAGAGACTTGTCCTGAAGCCACTCCGGCGTTGTCTTGGCTCTGTGCTTAGGGTCGATGTCCTGTTGGAAGGCGAACCTTTGCCGCAATCTAAGGTCCTGAGCGCTCTGGAGCAGGTTTTCATGAAGGACCTCTCTGTACTTTGCTCCGTTCATCTTTCCCTTGATCCTGAATTGTTTCCCAGGCCCTGCCGCTGAAAAACATCCCCATAGCATGATGCTGCCACCACCCTGCTTCACAGTAGAGATGGTGTCAGGTTTCCTCCAGACGTGAAGCTTAGCATTCAGACCAAAGAGTTCAATCTTGGTTTCATCAAACCAGAGAATCTTGTTTCTCATGGTCTGAGAGTCCTTTAGGTTCATTTTGGCAAACTCCAAGCGGGCTGTCATGTGCCTTTTACTGAGGAGTGGCTTCTGTCTGGCCACTCTACCATAAACGCCTGAAGTGCTGCAGAGATAGGTTGTGGAAGGTGGAAGGTTCTCCCATTTCCAAAGAGGAACTCTGCAGGTCTGTCAGAGTGACCATCGGGTTCTTGGTAACCTCCATGACCAAGGACCTTCTCACCCGATTCCTCAGTTTGGCCTGGCAACCAGCTCGAAAATCAAATCAAATCAAACTTTATTTGTCACATGCGCCTTACCGTGAACTTTATTTGTAGACCTTACTGTGAAATGCCTACTTACAAGTCCTTAACCAACAGTGCAGTTCAAGAAGAGTTAATAAAATATTCACCAAATTAACTAAAGTAAAAAAATAAAAAAATAAAAAGTAACACAATAACATAACAGTAACGAGTCTATATACAGGGGGCATCGGTACCGAGTCAGTGTGCGGGGGTACAGGTTAGTTGAGGTAATTTGTACATGTAGGTACTGGTGAAGTGACAATGCATAGATAATAAACAGTGAGTAGCAGCAGTGTACAAAGAAATGGGGGGGGGGGGGGGCAATGTAGTAGTCCGGTGGCCATTTGATGAATTGTTCAGCAGTCTTATGGCTTGGGGGTAGAAGCTGTTAAGGAGCCTTTTGGTCCTAGACTTGGTGCTCCTGTACCGCTTGCCGTGCGGTAGCAGAGAAAACAGTCTATGACTTGGGTGACTGGAGTCTCTGACAATTTTATGGGCTTTCCTCTGACACCACCTATTACATAGGTCCTGGATGGCAGGAAGCTTGGACCCAGTGATGTACTGGGCCCTACGCACTACTCTCTGTAGCGCCTTACGGTCAGCGGTCAGATGCCCAGCAGTTGCCATACCAGGCGGTGATGCAACTGGTAAGGATGCTCTCGATGGTGCAGCTGTAGAACTTTTTGAGGATCTGGGGACCATGCTAAATTGTTTCAGTTTCCTGAGGGGGAAAAGTTTTGTTATGGCCTCTTCACGACTGTCTTGGTGTGTTTGGACCATGATAGTTCGTTGGTGATGTGGACACCAAGGAACTTGAAACTCTCGACCCGCTCCACTATAGCCCCGTTGATGTTAATGGGGGGCCTGTTCAGTCCACCTTTTCCTGTAGTCCACAATCAGCTCCTTTGTCTCCCTCCTCACATTGAGGGAGAGGTTGTTGTCCTGGCACCACACTGCCAGTTCTCTGACCTCCTCCCTATAGGGTGTCTCATCGTTGTCAGTGATCAGGCCTACCACTGTTGTGTCGTCAGCAAACTTAATGATGGTGTTGGAGTCATGTTTGGACACGCAGTCGTGGGTGAACAGGGAGTACAGGAGGGGACTAAGTACACACCCCTGAGGGGCCCCAGTACTGTGGATCAGCGTGGCAGACGTGTTGTTTCCTACCCTTACCACCTGGGGGTGGCCTGTCAGGAAGTCCAGGACTCTAGTAAGAGTCTTGGTGGTATCAAACTTCTTCCATTTAAGAAAGACGGAGGCCACTATATTCTTGGGGACCTTCAATGCTGCAGACATTTTATGGTACCCTTCCCCAAATCTGTGCCTCGACACAATCCTGTCTCGGATCACTATGGACAATTCCTTCAACCTCATGTCTAGGTTTTTGCTCTGACATGCACTGTCAACTGTGGGACCTTAAATAGACAGGTGTGCCTTTTTAAATCATGTCTGATCAATTTAATTTATCACAGGTGGACTCCAATCAAGTTGTGAAAGGTCTCAAGGATGATCAATGGAAACAGGATGCACCTGAGCTAATTTTCACGTCTCATAGCAAAGGGTCTGAATAGTTATGTAAATAAGGTATTTCTGTTTTTGTAAATTTGCAAACATTTCTAAAAAACAGTTTTTGCTTTGTCATTATGGGGTATTGTATCTAGATTGATGAGGAACATTTTTTATTTAATCCATTTTAGAAGAAGGCTGTAACGCAAGAAAATGTGGAAAAAGTCAAGGGGTCTGAATACTTTCCGAATGCGCTGTAGACATGGTCGCACAGGTTCATGGCTCCTAAGAAACTTTGCAATGTACAAGCATTTCGCTACACCCGTAATAACATCTGCTAAATATGTTTATACGACCAATACAATTTGATATGACGATTTGAATTGATTTAATCATCAAAACACAACATAATGATATCTTCTCAATTTTAACAACCAAATAGCAAAAATTGCAAGATACAATACATTTCAAAATTGCCTTTTGAATGTAATATGCTACAGTACTGCGAATTACAGTACATTACACTGTTTTGACATTAGGCAATATATACTTGCATTATCCATCAAAATGTACCCATAAAAAAAACGTTATTTCTATCCCATGTGTGATCAAAGGTGTGATTGAAAACATCTTTCGCAATCATTGATGAAAAAATATATTGTTCAAATATAATTACAACGTACAGTACAAGTCATAAGTTTGGACACACCTACTCATTCAAGGATTTTTCTTTATTTGTACTATTTTCTACATTGCAGAATAATAGTGAAGACATCAACACTATGAAATAACACACATGGAATCATGTAGTAACCAGAAAAGTGTTTTACAAATCAAAATATATTTTAGATTTGAGATTCTTCAAAGTAGCCACCTTTTGTCTTAATGACAGCTTTGCACACTCTTGGTATTCTCTCAACCAGCTTCATGAGGTAGTCACTTGGCATGCATTTCAATTAACAGGTGTGCCTTGTTAAAAGTTAATTTGTGGAATTTCTTTCCTTCTTAATGCATTTGAGCCAATCAGTTGTGTTGTGACAAGATAGGGATGGTATACAGAAGATAGCCATATTTGGTAAAAGGCCAAGTCCATAATATGACAAGAACAGCTCAAATAAGCAAAGAGAAATGACAGTACATCATTACATGAAGGTCAGTCAATCCGGAAAATGTCAAGAACTTTCTTTTGAAGTTTCTTCAAGTGCAGTTGCAAAAACCATCAAGCGCTATGATGAAACTGGCTCTCATGAGTACTGCCACAGGAAACGAAGTCCTAGAGTTACCTCTGCTGCAGAGGATAAGTTCATTTGAGTTTGCAGCCCACATAAATGCTTCACAGAGTTCAAGTAACAGACACATCTCAACATCAACTGTTCAGAGGAGACTGGTTGAATCAGGCCTTCATGGTCGAATTGCTGCAAAGAAACCACTAATAAAGGACACCAATAATGAGAAGAGACTTGCTTGTAGTCTCTTCTTATTGGTGTCCTTTAGTAGTGGTTTCCATGGAAATTAGACCGGTGGAAATCTGTCCTTTGGTCGGATGAGTCCAAATTTGAGATTTTTGGTTCCAACCGTCGTGTCTTTGTGAGATGCAGAGTAGGTGAACGGATGAGCTCTGCATGTATTGTTCCCACCATGAAGCATTGAGGAGGTGTGGGGGGGCTTTGCTGGTGACACTGTTAGTGATTCATTTACAATTGAAGGCACACTTAACCAGCATGGCTACCACAGCATTCTGCAGCTATATCCCATCTGGTTTGCACTTAGTGAGACTATCATTTGATTTTCAACAGGACAATGACCCAACACACCTCCAGGTTGTGTAAGGGCTATTTAATCAAGAAGGAGCTTGATGGAGTGCTGCATCAGATGACCTGGCCTCCACAATCACCTGACCTCAACCCAGTTAAGATGGTTTGGGATGACTTGGACTGCAGAGTGAAGGGAAAGCAGCCAACAAGTGCTCAGCATATGTGGGAACTCCTTGAAGAGTGTTGGAAAAGCATTCCAGGTGTATTGTAATCAAATGAAAGAAATTAATGAAAGAAATAACGTTTAGGAGGCACTAGTTTGCATCAAGCCTGTCTTGAGCATTTGGCCATAGGTTCTCATCGACACAGTAAATGTCTTCATTGTTCATGCACCTGGGAAAAAACCTTTTGGCATGGCAAATCAATGCCTGAAGGAGGTTGGCATGCTCAAGGGGATGACAATCATACACCTTCCATCTGTATTGTAATCATGTATTGTATTTTACAGTATTGTATTGTATTTATGTACTTTAGTTGTCCTGTGTGGCTCAGTTACTAAACACATGGCACTAATAACACTAGAGTGGTGGGCTCGATTGCCAAAGGGGTAACTTTGGATAAAAATGCCTGCTACATAAATGGCATATATTACAATACTGTATTGACCAATGCAATTGTAGGAAAGCAGTGTGAAACCCCCCATCAAAAATACCCCAGCAATTTCATGTTGGATACATGCTTACGGTATAGAGGATGTATTACAATCCCCTGCTGAAAAAAACAGCATAGATCAGCCTTCGTTGTGTTTTCGCTAGTGATGTTACATTTGATGCCGGAGCTCCAAAGCATGCGTTGAAATCACTAAGCAGTTTACTTCGAAGCAGTGTGCCAATGCCTTTATCTTTTTATTAGAAGCACATGATCAATGGGTTCTTTCTCTCGCCACCATGTTTTCCTTTTATACCATGAAATGCTACGCTATTAAAAATGGTATCCACGAGTTAATCTGACCCGGAGGAAGTAGCGAAGGGGGTTCATTGACAAAATTCTGTAGTAGCCCTTTAAAAGATTGCTGTTATTTTACAGTACACTACAGGGTATTAGTTGCAGTGAAAGTAAGGTAAATACAGGTGGGCTAAGGTGTCATTGCTGTAGAAGGACAGTATACTGCTGATTACTTGAGACTATACCTCCACTGGGATTTGAACTCACAACCTCTTGGTTGCTAATGACCTGAATTTCCTGCACTGCTGCCAGGTCTGGGTGCATGGCAGAGGTTGACCACAGATTTAATGGCAAGAATACAGTTCTGCACTTTGCTAAATGTTGCCCAGAATCAAGCCAATAATTGTGTGATTGTCTGACAACACCAATGTAATAATAGCAGTGCTCAGAGACACTTGATGTAAAGTATGCATAAATGCTTTGAGGATTTGAATCTTTTGGGCAGAAGTGCATTAATGTTTCAGACGTTCCACCAGGTACATCTTTATTACTAAGAGCATATATCCACATACTTTCAATATTAGGGTACCGTTAAACTCTCTAGGGTAGGGGGCAGTATTTTCACGTCCGGATAAAAAACGTACCCGATTTAACCTGGTTATTACAACTGCCCAGAAACTAGAATACCCTAAAGTTTCTAAAACTGTTTGAATGGTGTCTGTGAGTATAATAGAACTCATATGGCAGGCCAAAACCTGACAAGATTCTGTACAGGAAGTGCCCTCTCTGACCATTTCTTGGCCTTCTTTATTCTCTTTATTGAAAACAGAGGATCTCTGCTGTAACGTGACACTTTCTAAGGCTCCCATAGGCTCTCATAAGGCGCCAGAACGTTGAATGATGACTTTGCAGCCCCTGCCTGAAAAACAGTAGCGCATTTGGATAGTGGTCGATCTGAGAACAATGAGACGGGTGCGCGTGTGCACATGAAGAGTCCATTTTCTTCTTTGAGTCTTTGAACGAAAACAACGACTCCCGGTCGGAATATTATCGCTAAAATTGCATAAAAATTGATTTTAAACAGCGTTTGACATGCTTCGAAGTATGGTAATGGAATATTTTGAAATTTTTTGTCACGATATGCGTCCGCACGTCACCGTTCGGATAGTGTCTTGAACGCAAGAACAAAACAGAGGATATTTGAACATAACTATGGATTATTTTGAACCAAAACAACATTTGTGGATGAAGTAGAAGTCCTGGGAGTGCATTCTGACGAAGAACAGCAAAGGTAATCCAATTTTTCTTATAGTAATTCTGAGTTTTGTGAACGCCAAACTTGGTGGGTGTCAAATTAGCTAGCCCGTGATGGCGAGCTATCTACTCAGAATATTGCAAAATGTGCTTTTGCCGAAAAGCTATTTTAAAATCAGACACCGCGATTGCATAAAGGAGTTCTGTATCTATAATTCTTTAAATAATTGTTATGTTTTTTGTGAATGTTTATCGTGAGTAATTTAGTAAATTCACCGGAAGTTTTCGGTATGTTTGCTAGTTCTGAACATCACATGCTAATGTAAAAAGCTGGGTTTTGATAGAAATATGAACTTGATTGAACAAAACATGCATGTATTGTATAACATAATGTCCTAGGAGTGTCATCTGATGAAGATCATCAAAGGTTAGTGCTGCATTTAGCTGTGGTTTTGGTTTTTGTAACATTATATGCTAGCTTGAAAAATAGGTGTGTGATTATTTCAGGCTGGGTACTCTCCTGACATAATCTAATGTTTTGCTTTCGTTGTAAAGCCTTTTTGAAATCGGACAATGTGGTTAGATTAACGAGAGTCTTGTCTTTAAAATGGTGTAAAATAGTCATATGTTTGAGAAATTGAAGTTTTTGCATTTCTAAGGTATTTGAATATCGCGCCACTCGATTCCACTGGCTGTTGACTAGGTGGGACGTCCCACATACCCTAGAGAGGTTTTAAGGTACAGTGTTGTATTTTGGGGGTATTAAAAGGTCAAAGGTACACATAAGGCACCTTCAGAGGTACACATAGGACCCACATGGTACTGGTCAGTTCTTTTTTGGGCACATGTGCAGATAATCTAGTATAATGGTAAATTTGTTGAGGTACAATCATCACTGGGCTTTGAAATGTAGGTGGGGCAATATACTGGTGGAGCTCATTAGCATATTTGGGTGCATGGTCTAATATATGTGTATTTGTGCCAACCATCAGTGGAAGTGTTGTCCCAGTTTAAGTGGTTGATGGTTATGTTGTCAAATGATAAATACCTATTTTAACACTGTCAGTTCTGCAGTCTTTTTATGAGTATGTGACATTTAGAACCTGCGCTGTCAGTCAAAATCTTGTTTCTCAATGACCAAAGTGTGAAACATGGCTGTTGCGTCTGCTTTGGTGAAGCTTTATCATAAAGTTACTGGTCCCCTCCCCATGTCAAACACTAACATGATATTCTCTTGCCTAATTTGAATAAGCACTGCCTTGTAACCAACATCGGAGAAGGCATGTCTGCAGAGAGGCATGACTTACATGGCTAGCTATCTACCATACTGGTGCCAAAATTTGACTGTTGGGTGTCAGCAAATATAATATAAAGTTTACACTATTCATCTATGGCAAAGATACTTATATGTATCTATCATCCCTTAAAAAATGCATTTTGTGTTTACTTGGGTTATCTTTGTGTAATATTTACATTTGTTTGATGATCAGAAACATATAAGTGTGACAAATGTGCAAAAAAATAAGAAATCAGGAAGGGAGCAAATACTTTATTATGGGTGATATTTTGGTAATTCAAAAGGCTATTTAACATGGGAATCAGGATTTCTGTTCAGAACCTTTGTTATGTGTGACATGTTTTTCTTGCTCCCCATTTTCCCATGTTAGTGTGTTTGTGTCCTGGTTGTGGTCTGGTTATTTTCGCTCATTACACCCCACCTTTCTTCCCCTTTCATCTGGTTTACCTTGTGTGTTTAGGCCCAGGCATTTACGTCTCCTCAGACGAGCTACACCCAAGGGGAGAACGTAAGAACCTTCAAGCGTTCTTTGTGGTGAGCACCCTTGGGACCCAGCCTCACCTGGACTCAACCTTGAGATTCGCAGTAAACTGACCTTGCCACACCATCAAGTCAGTGGGTGTGACAGATCAGCTACAGTAAGTCACTATGAATTTCACAATAACTACTTGCAGCAAGCTGATAGTAAATTATTGAAAAGTAAACTTCCCAGTGACCAACTGCCATTAAGTTGTTGAGAAATTTACATGATGAGCCCCTCCCCAATACCTTGCCCCACCTACATTTTAAAGCGCAGTGAAGGTGAGGTAAACAATATCAAGTCATTTTACAACAATAATGCCTTTATTCAACCGTAAACATACTGTATTTTTACTGCAACTCAGTAGCAGGTAACTTACTGTCAAATCACAGGTTGTTTTTTTACAGTGTGTGCCATAAGCACATCTGAAGCATCCTATAACTGTAGAACCTGTCATTGGTTCTACCTAGAACCAGAGGGTTCTTCATGAGAAGGTTCTAAATGGAACGTAAAAGGGTTCCCATACCTACAGGGACAAATCAAAGGGATCCCCCATAGGGACAAACAACAGCATGCTTATTTGTTCTAATCTTTTAACAACCTATATCACACCCACAGATCCATTGGCATAGCAAGAAATGCAGGTTGTTGGCACCCGAGAGGTTTTGTGTTCAAATCCCAAATGAGGTTGACTCCCAAGTAATCAGAATTTTGCTGGTCTGCGAAACTCTGCAGTTAAATTCTTTTGAATTGTTTATTTCAATATCTGTGTTTTTGCATGTACACTGATTTATTAATGTATCTTTTTTTAAAACCTTTATTTATTTAACCAGGAAGGGCTCATTGAGATTTCAAATCTCTTTTTCAAGAGCGTCCTGGCCAAGATAGGCAGCACCAAATCATTACAAAAATTAGACAAACAACATGAAAAACTACAAATAATTCACAAGAGTATAATTCACAAGAGTATAACAAAATCAAAAACAGCTAATTAAAAACATTGACAGGACAGGGAATCAGTCTCAAGATCAGTGATTTAAAAATACCAATCGGGACAAGTTCTTCCACCTTATGCTACACAAACACAAATAACTTACAATTTTTCTAAACTAATCCAATCTGTTGACTTATTGCACCCATTACTGAAATGGTCTTTCTTGTTAGATGGTTTAGTTACTCTCATTCAGTTACTTTTCTAACCCTGGCAGTCATTCTGAATGCAGATTGTGGGAATCCACTCTGGCTGAATTCCAATAGGAATAAAACGTCACTTTGCAAACTAGCGTAATGTTACTTTATATTGGTTTTGCTTTAGATTATACTTTTCACCAATGTTCAAAACACAACGAAGGCTGGTATGCCAGCATAACCAGCTAGACCAGGGATGGGCAACTACAGTCTTTGGGGGCCTGATTGGTGTCACACTTTTGCCACAGCAAACACACCTGAATCCAATAATCAACTAATCATGATCTTCAGTTTAGAGTGCAATTTGTTTAATCAGCTAGTGTGTGACGCCACTCCGTCCCCTGAGGACTGGAGTTGCCCGTCCCTGAGCTAGACCACGCTGGTCAGAACAGTTTTACCACCATCTGACCAGCATCTGACCAGCACTGACCTGAATAGGCCAGCTTGAAATGTATGCTGGTCTATGCTGTTTTTGTTTTAGCAGGGACCGTATGTCTCTGACATCAATATCAGATATTGTTTTTACCTACTGTGAAGTACATTTACATTTTTACATTTTAGTCATTTAGCAGACGCTCTTATCCAGAGCGACTTACAGTAGTGAATGCATACATTTCATGCATTTTTTATTTTATTTTTTTTTGGTACTGGCCCCCCGTGGGAAACGAACCCACAACCCTGGCGTTGCAAACACCATGCTCTACCAACTGAGCCACAGGGAAGGCCCAAGTAGAATCGTAATAGTCCTAATAGTACAGTATATACCATACTTTATATGTTTATACTTTACAAACATACATTTTTATTATGTAGTTCTCAATCTGTACTAGAAAAACCAGTCAAAAATCTATAGGTTTATCAAACGGTAAAGTGATTATAAATTAAGAGCAGTAGGATTAAGTAAAATGCATTTTAACAAATGAAAATAAAATGATATAAAAAGTAATGCGAACATTGCATTGTGAAAGGAAATTACTTGATATGAACATGTATTGCAATGTGAAACATGTATTTCTAAATGAAACATTGATTACGCTTGGAGAAAAAGTGACTGTGATTTTGTGTCCTACTTAGTCAATTGAAAAGGTGCTTAGAGTTTTAAAACTGCGTTTTTGATGATCTGTTTAGAGTTTTGTACTGACAGTTCTACAACAAAATGTACCACATACCTGTGAAAATTGCACCAAAGTGATTTGTTTTTAAAGGCGCTGCACTGAGTGAAATGGCCCTCTACCCCCACCTGCTGCTGCAATGCACACAGTGCATCAAAATTCAATCGACTGAAATGTGTCAAACGTGTCGTATTTAACTGCATAATAGATAGTTCTGAGAACATCGCTTAGCAGCTACTTGGGACAGCAGCAGTGTAGATATGTTATTGTTTCATTGTTAAGTGGCTCTGGTCTTGTGCACAAGCAGGCACTAGATGGCAATCTAATCCCCTTTATGAATTCGAAGCAGTCATCTCACTAAAGTGAAGTAGATCTTCTTCATACCAGTAAATTGTCTTTCAAGTATTAAGGTGGAATACAACTCATCCAAATCCTGCACATTATGTGACTACCTAAGAGTGTGTTCATAATAGGGGATGGTAACATTTCAGATGGAGGTGTCTAGAGGACACTCATTTAAGTGAATGCCTTGAAAAAGGACGCAAATGAAGACACAGTCACTGTAGGATTGATATGACCTCACACCACAGGCAGACACCACTTGAAATGAAAAATGTAGTCTAGATGCTAGGTGAAACAGGCTGGTGAGTGTCTCCCTGAGACAGAGTGAACAGAGCCATTGTGTCATGTGTCTTAGTATTCAGCTCACTCTCCTTTGTCACCAGGGCCAAGACTCACATCAATTCAATATGGTGGCCGGTCAGAGGACTGGTAAGAGGCGCAGGATCCATACTAATATAAGCTGCGCTGAGGGAGTGAGAAAGTACACACGCATACCAGTTGAAGACGGTGTACTGTATACACTGGTATTTATATCAATGTAAATGGAAAATGTGGCTGATGTACCTAGGGCCAGATATTCTTGGCGTGACAAGATTTAAAAAAAATCTGTATCGAGTGCCGTTCCATTGTCCGGTTTGTTGAGGTAAATTATATACTTAACTCTTATGCTTTTTTTCAGATACTGCATCAAGGAGCTGTGATGAGCTTTGCTGAAGCGGGCACCCAGTTCTAAACTTTTTACTGCACTGGGCTAAATCAGGGTCACCGTGACTCTTAGTAGTCTTAAACAAATCTACTTTGAAACACCAGACACACATGGTGATGAGCTTAATAAAAGAAGACACCTGAACCATGTCCGATATAGAGTTGAAATATATTCCATTTTGAGTACGCATCCCTACATATATCACACAAGACTGAAACGGAACAAAACTGTTTGACGTAGAAACACCAGATTTGAGTTGTTTAAAAAATGTATAATCTTTATTAATTATTAAATAGATGAGTAACATTCCACCAATGAGACCAAGGAAAGAGCTACAGCTATCTGCCTGTGAGCTGCTCATGGTCCGTCCAGGCACTAAGGTGAAGGTGCCAGTGTGAACCAGGTCTGGACCAGCCAGGGCAATACAGCAATCTGCCTGTGAGCTGCTCATGGTCCGGCCAGGCACTAAGGTGAAGGTGCCAGTGTGAACCAGGTCTGGACCAGCCAGGGCAATACAGCAATCTGCCTGTGAGCTGCTCATGGTCCGGCCAGGCACTAAGGTGAAGGTGCCAGTGTGAACCAGGTCTGGACCAGCCAGGGTAATACAGCAATCTGTCCTTGCTATGAGATACAGCAGACAGACTACAGTCCTAAGACAGTAAGGCACGTCTGAAACCCATATTGGCCCGATACTGACTGGCAAACACACTCCATCTCCTCTCTATCTCTCTGCGTTGTTGCCTAGGACTAGGGAGCTAGAGTCCTGTCTATCATCTGCTGAAGAGTTTCATATGATTCTTAAATCCAAACACAGCAAAAAGAAAGACCAAGTACAGACAGTTGACATTTTATAAAATAATCATTTTTATTACCTTTTTGAATAAATACAATTTCAAAGTGATCAAATAACATGGTAGCTACATTGTAATACTAGACTGTCAGTAGACTTTACCTGAAACGCTGCAGTCACCTCTGTAGCTGATCAAAAGCTAGATGACCTCGTTCCAATGCTAGATTATCATGTGGTGCCCACAGCGCCCTCTGTAGTTGTCTGGTGTAGTATTGCTGCCCTTCAGGGAAGGCAGTAAGTTGTATAGTTATCTCCTGATGGGGCAAAATCACTACCCTGAAACCACACAACCTACTACCTCACCCCGTGCGAACATCAGAGAGGCAGATCACGTTCATGGCAAAATAGTAAATACATCATACAAACAAAAAGTATTGAAATGAACAAAGAGCCATACCAAAACAGAACCAAATGATGCACAGATACCATATAAATGACATTACAAACATTTTATCAACTTGAGTTGGTTCATAGTACATATTCCCATCGAGGTCCAGGTGACAAGTGGGCTGCAGAGATGATGGATGATATTACAGCCACTTCAGGAAAGACAGTAAGTTGTATAGTTATCTGACAGGAAGGGTATGACCCTAAAACTATACAACCTACTACCTCACCCCAAAGGACCATCATCGACCCGACGGTCTACACTGGTACTCCAGTACCTTGGTCCCAGTCAACCAGGTCAGGAAGACAACTTGTTTTTAATTTTTTTTTTTTAAAGGAGATCAGAGTTTGGATCCACTTATGTAATTTCACTTATTTTATTTTTTTTTGTTGACAGGACAGATGTTAGTACAAATGGACGGACAGACAGACAGACAGAGATGGTTACTGAAAGTACTTCAGGGCAAAGACAGTCGGTCACCAAGGGGGCATGTGTGGTCCTGTACCAGAAGAAGACACAGAACAACGGTTAGGATTGAAGCATGAACACACAATCACAGAATCATTCACCTCCAAGCAGTCTGACACAGAGATCCTGGGATTGTCTGAAGTGTAACTCTGCTACTCAATTGGACAGCTTTCCAGACAGAATAAGCCTAATCCAGGACTAAAAAACATCCTTCTAGAGAACCTCCATTGAAAGAGCTATTGAGTACAGGTGGACTGTCTGTCCACACCGGTGGACAGACAGATAGGCAGTGTGGTGAATATCCTGAACCACATGTGTGCAGAGCAGCTGCTGCTGTTAATGTTGCTCACCTGCTCCTTAACACGCCCTGAGAGAGAGAGAGAGAGAGAGAGAGAGAGAGAGAGAGAGAGAGAGAGAAAAAAAAGCACTGGCCTATCGCCTCCTCCCTCCCTCCTCCTCCCTCCTCCTCCTCTCTCCATCAGGCTCTAAGCAGCTTGTCAGGTAGCAGCATCTGAAAGGACCCAAGAGGAAAAATCTATTACTTGTAGAAAGGGGAAAACTTAAACTTGATATTTGGCTTCTTGCAACCAAATGTAAGAACAAGGTAATTGTTGTAAATGAGTTTATCCCTCAATCAACTGCCTGGTGAAATTAAAAGAAAATGCAATTGGTGTGTTGATGCAGAAGTATGCATCCAAGTACGCACATACAGTCTCTCATTCACTTCACAGTGCCTGCTGTCAAGTCATTCAATCACATTGGATAGTGCTCCTCTGCTGCTATATCCCCTAGGAGCAGGAGAGGACAGTACAGAGAGTCTTGAGAGGCCCATTGTGTCTGCTCAGTAGTAAGGAGGATTCTGTTGCCTGCATTATTAAACATAGCTTTGCTTACTGTTCTGGTAAGTGGATCACTGGAGGCTTGGCTTCTAGGTACAAACACAACATGGACGCAGACACACGGACACACACACTTTAATACATGTTTACTGGAAAGGAGCGGTCTGGGTTCACAAGGTGAAAACACTTGACCTTAGCTTGCTGATTGGACATTATCTTCTAATATGGCAGATGGCTGTAGAGTTATGATCCATAGTTGACACTATGCTGGTAAAGGAATTCCTTTGAACATGGACCAGCTGACAACATCCAGTGAGACGCAAGCACACACATACACACGCACGCCCACACTAGGGTTCAGATGTTCATACCATCATACCGTTTCTGTACCATACTGCGGTATAAGGTACTACCTAATGTGCAAACAAGGGGCGCTATTTCGTTCAAAAAAAACCCTGCACAAAACAATTTAGGCAACAGGGATCTTGATCCAGGAGGGGGTTGAATGTCTCTGCTGTAACCAAGAAGCTTGATCTTGACATCTAACCACTTAGTAAGTTAGCAAACCAAATGCATAGCTGGAGGCCTGAGCTGGTTATCATTTATTTGACACATCTTAGATTTCTTATAGTTATACTTAACCTAAGCAGTGGCTGTCTACAGACAGAGGCTCACAGACCTTCCTGCCCTCCATACTGTACACAGTACCTCCCTACACTCCTGCACACATGGACACACACACGCACACACACGCACACACCCTCTCCTCAAACGTACACCCCTCTCTGCATTCCCCCTGTCAGAGCTTCTGTAGACTGGTGTGTGTGTGTGTGTGTCTATCAGTGTGTGTGTGTGTGTGTGTGTGTGTGTGTGTGTGTGTGTGTGTGTGTGTGTGTGTGTGTGTGTGTGTGTGTGTGTGTGTGTGTGTGTGTGAGCCCAGAGAGGTAGCCAGGTGCAGACAGGAGGTATCCAGACAGACACGTCAGAGCGTTTAAAAAGGGAAGCATGGCTACTTAGGCCCCTGGGTTAACGGAGTTAGCTGGCATGGACATCTATTCATACCAGGTTTAGAGAGGGAGACGCATAGCGCAGGGAGCAGGTTGGCAGACCAGGTCCAGTTACACATGGGCTGGGGGGGGGGGTTCTGGTCAAAGTCAGACAAGCTAACCTCCCTATAACCTCTGGTGCTGATATGGGCCTTGAGAGGTATCCTGGTGTGTATGCTGTGCATGTGTGTCTGTCTATGGAGTGATATTCAGCTGTGCATGTTGACTGTATGATTAGAAAATATCTAGTGATAATCTAGCACATAGCAAATCCTCGTTAACATGGCCTGTATGGAAGCAGCATTAACCAAAGTTAGCTGACCTAGCACCAACCTCCTCTTTAGAGAAGAGAAATGGCCTCAGTCATCACAGTGACAAGGCATGCAGCAGGGATCACCCGGAGCAGGGAGCTTTACCCACCAGCTCTTTCTCATCACACAGACAGACAGACAGACAGACAGACAGACAGACAGACAGACAGACAGACAGACAGACAGACAGACAGACAGACAGACAGACAGACAGACAGACAGACAGACAGACAGACAGACAGACAGACAGACAGACAGACAGACAGACAGACAGACAGACAGACAGACAGACAGACAGACAGACAGACAGACAGACAGACAGACAGACACACAGGGCCCCCCGTCCATTAAGACTAAACCCTAAACCTAATCACTAACCCTAAACCTAAACCAGCTTTTTTACAAGTGAGGACAGGCAAAATGTCCCCACTTCTCTGAATTTTATAGTAAAACATGTACACACACACACACACACACACACACACACACACACACACACACACACACACACACACACACACACACACACACACACACACACACACACACACACACACACACACACACACACACACACACACACACACACACACACACACACACACAAACAAACGTGATAGAAATGTGATTTTCCCAATTCTACAGCACAGAGAAACATGGCATTTTGTCCTCTCTCAAAAATAAGCCAGTAACTTTGATGAACAGGTTAGCAGCTAGGATGGTTAGCTACTGTACATTTAGCTATGATACAGCTAGCTACTACTGTACAGTCATCTATTGTACTGTTAGCTACAAATAGCTAATATTAACTATAACCGACATACAGTTAGCTTACATACAGTTAGCTGCTGTAGTTTACCGTTTGAGCCCTTGGCAGGATCAGGTCTGCCATGTAAACCACTGTTGTCAATGCTAGCTAGCTACTCAGGTTAAGTATCCTCATGAGTCATATGGGACAATCATAAAACCCATTGATAACGGGAGAATAGAAAGAGAGATCAGAGATCAAATAAATAGCTCACGAGTCCACCTCGATTGTTCCTCAGGCGTGTGAGTGTGCGAGAGTGTGAGTGTGTGCGTGGGTGAGTGTGTGTGCTTGTGGCAGTGGCAGTGTCAGTGAGTGTTAGTGTGAGATATGCGACCATGTTGCGCGGCCATCTGCTTTGTGTGTAACCATAAACAAACGCAGGCCCACCAGAGGCCAGGCAACTTCACAGTATCATTTCCACAAGGTCCGGTCTAGACTGCAAGCATGGGGAAATGTATCCATGCTGCATGTCTCTGGGTAGATGATTCACAGATAAGGTTATAACGGGAACGGTTATGCAATATCATTTATAATTCATTACCACAAATACAATATGTAGGCTGTTCTGTGCCATACTGGAGCACATGGGCAGATTAGAGGAAGGATATTAAAGAGAGAGAGAGAGAGAGAGAGAGAGAGAGAGAGAGAGAGAGAGAACAGACTAAAGAACTGAGCTATGGGGGTGTTGACTGTCTGAACAGTGTTCCACAGCCTAACATAGGCTTCTGTTGAGTCTATGTGGGTCTACTGGTAGCCTATAGGCTATAGATTCCAACATTGCTAAAAAGGGGGCAATATCTGAGTTTGCTAACATTGCTAATAAAGGAATGATGCACAGTTAGCTTAGCATAGCTAAAGACCATGGGTCTTTGAAGCCTTGTCCCTTATCCATATAGCCGTGGTAGTATGGCTAGGCAGCATGGGATCTATACACTATTATGTCTGTCTAATCGAATGCCTGGCATGTGCAGAATTCCAGAGCCGCGGGCAGTACTGGGTAAGGATTGGAGGCTTGGGGCTTAGCGTGGGTCTGAGGTTGGGGTCAGGGTTGGAGCTGGGGCTGGGAACTTGGCTGAGGATGGGGCATGGGGCTGGAACTGGGGCTGAGGTTGGAGCTAGGGCTGGGGCTGGGGAAACGATAGGGGCATTGGATAGAGCTTGGGCGGCCCCGGCTCTTCTGCACCGTAAGCAGGCCAGGCAGGTTGTGTTACGGGTCAGGCCAGGCACAGACTTGCTGGGGGAGTCGAGCCAGGGTGGGGCACGGAGGGGGCTGGGGTGGGGGGCGGGGTTTTGTGCAGCTGCAGGCCTTGCCAGCATCACATTGTGGGCCAATGGAAAATAACAGTTTATGGCGTCCGCCCAAGGTCAGCTCTTTGAGAAGAAGAGCTGGGAAGGGTCCAGCGGCGCTGTCTTCAAGGCTGTTTTTGTATGCAGTCAGTCAGTCAGTCAGTCAGTCAGTCAGTCAGTCAGTCAGTCAGTCAGTCAGTCAGTCAGTCAGTTGGAAACAATTAAACCTCCAAATAAGAAGAGCAGATTCTGTATTCCTTCCTGTCACTGTACATTAACATGCCTCTCTCCCCCCAATATCCTCTGGACTAGTGCCCTCTTCTCTATGCCCCATCTAGCCTACCCCATCCCTTTACTTTTACTCTCTCTCTCTCTCTCTCTCTCTCTTTCTCTCCTCTCATCCTGCTACCTGACTACTTTGGCAGAGACACACAAAATGGATGGGAGAGCTGCAGGGGGCTGGAGGGAGCTGAAGGCAGAGAGCGGACACCATTTTGTAACGGTTTCAGGCACAGCAGAGAGATAGCGGTGGTTGGCTAGACACAGAACTTTTTATGCCCCAATGGATTCTGAAGATTAGGTACGGTGTGGTGTGTGTTTGTGTGTTTTAGCCACCTGCACTTGCTAATTGCTATTTCAAAGTAAGACGAGGCAGTCATAAATACTAAACAAATCCAAATCTATACAATATGATATTTTACAAATTGTATTATAAAATAGCTTACAATAAGTTACTTACTGCTAGGGCTGTCCGTCTGTCTGACCATGGGGTTCTCTGATTGGCCAAAAGTCCCGTGCCATCGGCCAGAGTCAGTCATGCAGCCTATAGAGAGAGAGAGAGAGAGAGAGAGAGAGAGAGAGAGAGAGAGAGAGAGAGAGAGAGAGAGAGAGAGAGAGAGAGAGAGGAAGAAGAGATATATATATATATATATATATATATATATATATATATATATATATATATATAGATAGAGAGAGAGCGAGAGAGAGAGAGAGAGAGAGAGAGAGAGGAAGAAGAGAGAGATAGCTCGAGATCAGTCTGGTTCCAGGGCCTCCAGTCTCTGTAGTCTGCTGACTAATGAGCTCGCCCCACATTCTCCCCATGGTCTGACTTGGGCAAGGAAACTCATTAGTGGAGGATGTACCACACCACAATCTCTCTGCTCCCTCCGCTGAACACTGAACACCCACACCAAAACATTAATCGGCATGAGCACCAACAAAAATCCTAGCAACCACAACACCAACAACACAACATTTTGCTCATCAAATGACCTATATCAAATGCCTTATAAGGACTTGTGAAATAGCTCAGAGTGTAAGGTGGCTGCAAGGGTTGGAATCACAGATTCTATATTTTTTTCTTTTGAATTTATTGTGGTAGTGTGTTAAGAAGGGAAGGGTAGTCGCCATCGTTTAAATAAAGATTCAAGATTCTTTCTTTACCTAGACACACTGCTAATAAACTTCTATATTACATAGACGTGTACATTTAAATGTACAATGTTTAATGTACTTTATTATTATCATCTACTTCATCACATATTCGTTATTTGACTCAAAGACTAGCAGTAGGAAGATTTTTTATTTTGTTTGTCGCAAGTGGGACTCGGACCCACACGGTATACAAAAGTTTACAAGCTTACCGCCGTAATGGAGACAGTTCTAACCATGAAGGTAAATTACCTGACAAAACCATGTGCCTCCTTAATTTTGCATAGCGAAAGAAGAATTTAAACGTATGTACATTTTGTATTATCGTGCTGCATCTTTTCTCGTAAAAGTACACGGATGTGCGTGATAGGCAAAAATACTGAATTTTGTCAAGAATGCAAAAACATGCCATGTGAATTTTGTCAAGTCAAGGATGCATGAAAATATATCGTCCAGCCCTTGGTCTAAGACCTTGTGGAACGGCTAAACTTTGAATAAGGAGGATTTGCTATCTCTCTCTGTAGCGCAAGTTGACCTATATTAAAGGGAGTATATGGAATGTTATGGAAAAACTGTTAACGTGTCTTAATGGACGGGGGCCCGTGTGTGTGTGTGTGGGGGGGGGGGGGGGGGGCTGTGTGTGTGTGTGGTGTGGTGTGTGGTGTGTGTGTGTGTGTGTGTGTGTGTGTGTGTGTGTGTGTGTGTGTGTGTGGTGTGTGTGTGTGTGTGTGTGTGTGTGTGTGTGGTGTGCCTACAGATCTCCCATGTGATGGCGAGTGTGTGGAGGTGAAAAGGACGGAGGACGGGGGTAGTTAGTTAGTCATCATTATTCAACTCTCAACAAAGTACAGAGAGAAGGAGAGGAAGATCCCAGCGGTAGCATGGAGAGAAGTAAAGGGTTGTTCCTATTGGACCAGGGGAGAGGACCACCAATTACCAGCCTCCACTTAGCCGTGCTGCTGAAGGGTGATAATTCTGTACAAGGACATTAATTGCAGTTGGAGTTTGTAGCCTTGCAGAGGCAACCAGGGGTCTTTTATATATTGTTTCTAATGTTTGTAATTACAGTAGGGCAAGATGGCCCTATGCCAGTGCATGTTTATGGCCCTGCTGTGAGTAACCCAACTCCTGTGACGACGGAGCAGAGGCAGTGGAACTGTACTGTGTTGACAAGTCAAAAGGCTTGAAGAAGAAGGTGCAGACTGCAGAGGGCAGGGGACATACAGCATCTGTGATGTGTGGGTGAACCAAGACACACTGTAGGATGTTACAGTAAAACACAACCATTTGAGCTGTAAAGGCTTTACAAAGACGCCCAACTGTTAACAGCAAGCAACACACTACTTGAATTGTATTCTCCAAACTCCAAGTAAGAGCATACTGTAGGTCCATATTCATTTACTTTGCCTTGACAGTGTGAGAGGGTATTCACTTGTTCTATGACTACATGCATTTCCACAATAACCTTCACTTGGAATTTTTTGTTGTTGTTGCAATTAATGACATAAATGTAACAATATCACTATCCAACAAATTACAAGACCTAGAAATGGTTACAGCCATGTAATCAAGATATAACATTTTCAGATACATTCACTGACTAAAAGTACTAAATCTAACAGACCACATTTTCAGATACATTCACTGACTAAAAGTACTAAATCTAACAGACCACATTTTCAGATACATTCACTGACTAAAAGTACTAAATCTAACAGACCACATTTTCAGTTACATTCACTGACTAAAAGCACTAAATCTAACACACAACTAAAAGCTTTACAATCTCCTCCTACTGGCAGTCTTTAGTTTGAGAAAATGGTGGTGAGGAGAGGAGGGATTGGAGTGGATAAAATAGCAAGTGGGAGATTTCTGGAAAAAACCTTCTGACACTCTGCTCCAGTAGCCTACCTCTAACTTTACACTTCTGCAGTCTGCAATTTTTCGAGGACAAAATTGCCATGGCGACGACTGAGGCCAAAAAAGGGAAGGAATATATGAGTACTGGAAGGCTCTCAGCCCGAATGCTATCTGGAATATCACTCAGCCTGGCAGGTACATAAAACTAGTATCCATCCAAACGATGCATACTGTACTAAGGGGCCCTTTGGACGTGGTACATTACCCATTACAAACTATCTAAAACATGACTAACTAGTACCTGGAACTAGCCCAAATGCAAGTTTATTTTGCTGGTGATTTGAGTCGCTCATTTGGTCTGCTGAGGTAAACTGATTGAGTGCAGGTCAAAGTTGAGACAAAAGGGCCTACATGGGGGACTTATAGCGTTAGAGGAGGAAAATCGACATCATCCCCCAAACTCTCCTCCAGTCCAATATTATGTCATTATTACTACGCTCAGCGTCTCGGCGGAGCTCGTGTGGTTTCATGGATAAATCTCATGTGACGTGCCTGATGACATCCCGATAAACGCAGAGAGAATAAAATGGCCCCCAATCCTCAGTGGTCAGCGGCGTAATGGGCTAATGGCTTCCATGTGTGAGGACAGGAGAGGAGAGGAGAGGAGAGGAGAGGAGAGGAGAGGAGAGGAGAGGAGAGGAGAGGAGAGGAGAGGAGAGGAGAGGAGAGGAGAGGAGAGGAGAGGAGAGGAAGGCATGGCTAGGGGGTCTGAGGGGAAACCTACACAGTATTTCTGCTTCTGCCTTCTCTGGCCCCAGTGTATTGCATATAATCCTGCTTTACACAGAGACTAGAGGACCTGTAGTGGCCACTGTTACCCGCTCTAATCTTCAGCCTCAGTGCTGTAAACCTGGAAAGCTAGACAACTCAATCTATAACTGAGGCCAGCCTTAAACATGCCAAATTCAAGTTTATTTAATTCATTTACATGGGAGAGTATAAATGAACTCTAGAATTGTATGACAAATAAAATATAAAGGGTTCTGTAAACAAACAAACAAACAAAGAACATTAGTTGGTTTTACATCTACACATACATTTATGAGCTCTAGGGCTGTCCCTGAAAAAAAAAATATTGGTTGACCGAAAGTCGTCTGTTTTTTAACGTGTATTTTTCCAGTTTGTCTGATGCTTTAAGCTTACGGTTTGATGCCTGAAGAGGGCGCCAGAGATCTAGATAACCAGAAGAAGGAAAAAAAACTTCACCTGACCCAACTTTTCTCCTCCCATTCCTGCTGGCTTTCCCATATTCTGCCATTACTCTCCTGAAGTTGCCAGTAATAGGCTACAGTAGGAGTCAGCAACCTTTCTCATGTGGAATTCCAATTTATCTTACTATTTCTACCGATCTGTGTGCCAGTATGGTTTTCATATGCACATTTTCATTTTAAAAACTTTTCAATAATAAAGTCTTCATATCTCAAAATCCTTGTCATGTGGTTAATCAAAATTCTAAACATAAAAAGTAACTTTTATTACCATTGCCACCTATGTAAAAATAGCCTAAATAAAGCCAACAAATAAAAACATTGCAGCCTGCAGGTAGAAAATATCCTGATAAAAATAAATATCCTATGAATCACATTGGCTACACATGGCCAGTCTGCAAGGAACTTGAAACATTGTGTCAACTATTAACTAAATGGGTCGGTCCGGCCTGAAGCTTGCGCCAGCGAACTTGCAACATTGTATAAAATATTCTGGGCCCTCAGAGTTTCCCGCGTCGGGACATTCACAGTTGTAGGCTACTTGCGCTTGGGATAACAAGCAGTGCTTGACTTGGGCAGGAGCTCACCGGAGCTGAGTACCGGCACCTTACATTATCTACTGCTTGAGCTCCTGTTCCCCTTATAGAATATTAGCTCAGAAGTATTGTGGAGCTCCTGCACCTAAATATAAACAGTACCAGAGCTCAAAATGAGAACCGGAACCTATTTCAGTTCAAGTCAAGCACTGATAAGAAGCTTATTTTATGACGTTTCAGAGCATGACATTTTCCCCTTTCACTGAGTGGTTATCGAAACGGAGAGAGCTGGAAAGATTTGTCAAATACATCGAGGAACTATTGTAATTCTCAATGGATGTGAAAACAGACTGTTTGCTTGCTGTTTGAGGTGAAGAAAACATTACTTTGAGAAGCTCCACAGGTCATTAGCGGTGGTGCGTTAAGCCAATCAGAAATACTATCAGATCCCCAAATGGGCACATTTATATCCCTACATTTGCTCGTAGCCCAGGTAGCCTATAGGAATACTTCTATGAGTGCGCGTCCTTACTCGACATTGACAGGAGCGCTCCAAACAAAAGACTCAATTGTCAAAACTCGAAAATGAAATGAAATAATCCAAAACGTGTTTCTCACAAGTGTAGCATAGCTTGTGCACTCTGCAAACTATGTGTCCACACCGACAATGAGAACAGGACGACTGGAATAACAATATTGAATGCATTAAAAGAAATGACCGCAACCAAAATAACAAACATTGTAGATAATAAATTATAGAAATTAACAGTAAATGTAATACTGGTGATTATATGTAATGGGGAACTGATATACAATAACAATCAAACGCAAACAATTCACACAATTAAGTTATGAAACAATGAATGTGCACAAATTGGGAAAGAGCGCATTCTGGAGAGAGAAGTGCATTGTGCATGCGGGCGCGTGGTCAATCAGACTTCTGCAGCATTTACGGCCTCAGCAGAAGTCAGGGCATTCATACGTCTTGCGCTTTGCTGAGCAGTGCAGAGCGGTTGTCAAGGAAGTGAGTTTGTGTTTATACAGGATGTACTGCCCCCACCTACCGTTTTTTTTTACCCATCTACACACAATACCCAATAATGAAAACACACCTGAGTCAATACTTTGTGGAAGCAACTTTGGCAGCGATTACAGATATGAGTCTTTCTAGGCAAGTCTCTATGAGTTTTCCACACCTGGATTGTGCAATATTTACCAATTATTATTTTCAAAATTCTTCAAGCTCTGTCAAATTGGATGTTGGTCATTGCTAAACAACCATTTTCAGGTCTTGCCATAGATTTTCTAGTAGATTTAAGTCAAAACTGTAACTCAGCCACTCAGGAACATTCACTGTCTTCTTGGTAAGTAACTTCAGTGAAGATTTGGCCTTGTGTTTAAGGTTATTTTCCTGCTGAAAGGTGAATTCCCAGTGTCTGGTGGAAAGCAGACTGAACCAGGTTTTCCTCTGGGATTTTGCCTGTGCTTCGCTCCATTCAGTTTCTTTTTATCCTTAATGGTTACAAGCATACACATAACATGATGCAGCCACCACTATGCTTGAAAATATGGAGAGTAGTTCTCAGTGATGTGTTGTATTGGATTTGCCCCAAACGTAACACTTTGTATTCAGGACATAAAGTTAATTTCTTTGCCACATCTTTAGCAGTATTACTTTAGTGCCTTGTTGCAAACAGGATACATGTTTTGGAATCTTTTCATTCTGTACAGGCTTCCTTCTTTTCACTCTGTCAATTAGGTTAGTATTGTGGAGTAATTACAACTGTGGCCTCATGGTGAAATCCCTGAGCGGTTTCCTTCCTCTCCGGCAACTGAGTTAGGAAGTACGCCTGTATCTTTGTAGTGACTGGGTGTATTGATACACCATCCAAAGTGTAATTAATAACTTCACCATGCTCAAAGGGATATTCAATGTCTGTTTTTTTGTGTGTTTTTTTTACCCATCTACCAATAGGTGCCCTTCTTTGTGAGGCACTGGAAAACAATTCCTGGTCTTTGTGGTTGAATCTGTGTTTGAAATTCACTGCATCGACTACCTTACAGATAATTGTATGTGTGGAGTACAGCGATGAGGTAGTCTTTCAAAAATTATTTGAAACCCTATTATTGCACACAGTCCATGCAACTAATTATGTGACTTGTTAAGATCATGTTTACTCCTGAACTTATTTAGGCTTGACATAACAAAGGGGTTGAATACTTATTGACTCAGGAAATTTCCGCTTTTCATTTGTAATTAATTAGTAAAAAAAAATGTCTGAACATATTTCGACTTTGACATTATGGGGTATTGTGTTTAGGCCAGTGACAAAAAAAAAAATCTCAATTGAATATATTTTAAATTCAGGCTGTAACACAACACAATGTGGAAAGAAAGTCAGTGGGTGTGAATACCTTCTGAAGGCACTGTACATATAGCTAAATACTGTCCTTCCCTTGTGACTTACGGGTCAGTACATGCAGGTCTAAGTACCAAGGTTGTTGCTTCTACCAACTCACTGTCATAACACTAAGAGTTGAAAACTGGAATCCATTTAGCTAGTTAGGGCTTGTTGGAGCAGTGTTGACTTCTGAAATCTGTCAGCAATATAGAATCTGGCTAGCTGAAACTACAAGCTCATCATATTCCTATGCGGATGGGCATATAGGCTTGTATGTACAGTATAGGACTTTATCTTTATCCCTTCTTGAGATAAATACAGTCTTAATACCTAGGCCTAAGTATTGTCACAAAACCTGCAAAGTAAAACACTGTAAACCTGCATCTCATATTCAGTTGAGCAACTAGTCACATGGATGCAAAGGACTTTGCCAACGTTTTAAAATGCTTACAACAGCTAGCCAAAACCTAAATAGGGCTCTATCCAGCTCAGCATCTTACTTTTTTTAAAATTTGACTAACTCTGACTTTGCTGATAGGAAGAATGTACTTTGAGGGAGAATGTACTTTCTATGACTGTGACATGTGGTTGTCGCCCCCCCCCCCCCCCCAGCTATCTTAAGATAAATAAGATAAGAGCGTCTGCTAAACGACTAAAAGAAAAAAAATGTAATGGTCAATATAATACATTGTTTTATATACATAACTCAGAATGTGATGTCACTTTTGGGGCTAATCTAATAGATACAGCGGATTACATAAGATAAGATATGATAGAAATAATTCAAGCCAAGATTGAAAATGACACAAGCCTGCACTGTATTTAGGCTTACCGGTCCGCTGATCAACCAGATGCAGGAAGACATGATAAAAAAACACACCGTGCACTAAATGTCATAGGAATAACGGCTGGTTGAACCAGTTAAATCATTTCTTGCTTCCTAGATGCAGATATTGAATTTCTGGTGGGCATTTTGGTTGTGATAGCCACCATCCTCAGATCTGTGCTTAATATCAGAGCAGAAAGATACTGGATAATAATACTACATCTCTAATGAATAGAAATCAAATTATTCTACATGACAATTTCTCCATTTAACAAATGAAACAAAGCACTGGTTGTTCATGGTTATGTTGTGCTGGTGGGCGATTCATTTTCAGTATGAGTAGTGGTAAGAGTACATAGAACATTGTGCCACATGAGTCAAACCACACAGAGCCTCAAAAGACGATTTGGGTAAAAATACACATCATATGCTGAAACCTAGTTACTGTGGAGAAAATGTAGGCCTACTGTAAGAACATGATAAAATCTATTTTCACTTTTCTTTTCGTCAACCATGGATCATCAATCCAATTTGTTCAGGACAAACCTACTTTTCCGATAATACATATTTCTCAATAATCAAAAAGTGATGTGCTGAAATGAATTAGGTTTCCCTTCGTGGTATGACATATGGATCACAATTGTACAGTATGCCTACTCATTACATGAAGTACCAATGTACACATTGCACTACGCTTGCAATGCCAAACAAGATACTAATCTCATTCCTCCACTAAAATCTATTGAATGAATTGAGAATGAATGGTTTTATGCTGACAACTAAATTGAGTATGAATTACAGACTATAGGCAACAAGGACCAATTATTAGCTGAAATGTGAGAGCCAATACGCAGTAGGCAACCTTCCAAACCCTGAGTTACTGCTAGAAATCTTTTTTAAACAGAGAAATATACAAATTTGATGATAGACAAGATGACTTGAGATAACTATTAAGTATGAACATGATATTTGTCTAGAATTTACCATACGATGTGAATTGGGCTGTTCACACTCGTTCTAACTACTCAGAAGAGAAACTCTGTCCAGATTAGTTTCAGTCCAGTCCAAACTCATGAGTTGATCTAATATAGTACAACTACGCCTCTAAACTGTTAACATACTGTAATTATCAAAGGTATGTTTGACTGTAATAACCATGAATAAAGTAATATCACACGCACACGCACGCACGCACGCACACACACACACACACACACACACACACGCACAGACACACGCACACACGCACACACGCACACACAGACACACACAGACACACAGACAGACACACAGACACTCAGACACACACACACACACACACACACACACACACACACACACACACACACACACACACACACACGCACACACGCACACACGCACACACGCACACACGCACACACAGACACACAGACACACAGACAGACACACAGACACACAGACACTCAGACACACACACACACACACACACACACACACACACACACACACACACACACACACACACACACACACACACACACACACACACACACACACACACACACAGACACACAGACACACACACGCATGCAAGCACACACACACACACACCTAATTTATATCTCACAATTCTGTGAAACAGAATTGACCTATTTAATTCCCCCAAATGTATAAAAATAATACACACAATATATTAACAAAAGGGGATAAGAATATACTGTACGTTTTACGGGATCAAATAGTCTTTGACGGTCATTGCACTCAGTACAGTCATTCATAAAAAAATATGTGTGTGCATTGTGTCATTATTAAGGTCCGTAACTAAAAAAATTTTTTAACGAGTTAATGCAGGATTTGGTGCACTTAATCGCAAATTCAGAATTTCTTCAGAAATCATTTACAAGAATATTGACATTTTGATTTTGTGAAAAGTTACGGAAAATACAATATCAGTTCAATTGATAAAGCACACCTTCTTTAACCTCAAAGTCAACTTGTTTTGACATCGCATTGTTGTTTTTAGCTGTATAGATCATTTATTTTGTGTTCAGTGTATTTCGAACGCTTACAGACAATGCAATTAATCGTGATAAAGACAATAGTGCACTAAAATTACAAAAAGTGAACTTGAGTTAACTGATTAACTCTGACAGCCTTTGTAATTATACAATTACATACACGCATTGACAAATGTCGTATTTCCAATGAGGATCACGTCTACCGCCATTGTCTGTATAGTTCATTAGTTATTACATTTAGCACCGCCGTACAGAGAGCACCACTTTGCATTCGAGCGGCATACGTTTATGCTGCATTGGACGTGTCTATTTACCTTTGTATTGCCAATGTATTTGAATGACGGTAGACAACATGTTGCAGCATCAAATTGAACTTTACAGGACAGTATATAAGACGCAACTCTTCTTTCAAAAAAAGAAGGAAATGGCTACCCGTCAAAGCACCTTGCAATCAATAATCGACCAGTAATCCCATTTATATACAATTTTGACAAAATAACTATTTGCAAAGAAAATCTAACACAGTAGACCTATTTTGTGTGTGATAATAATCAAAACCAACTATCGAAGTTGGGGCCTTGAAAATAATTTGTCATATAGAATCCTATTACCTGATTTTCCAGACTGTTACGACCCACAAAAAACACAAACTACATCTACGCTTGGTTTCACTGCCAATACAGATATTATGTTGAAATGCTATGTCATCTAGAGGACCAACGTCAATGGACAGGAAATGTCAGTCGCAACGGAAACCCAGAGTAAATGCAAGGTCAAGTTCAAGTCCAAATTTACGTTCAAGTTCAAACGCTCAAGTTCAAATTCACAGAGGTGTCTATTTTAAACCTGCAGTTTCCTATTTGCAACACAATAAGTGGTCTGCTTACACACAGTTCACAGCTCACACACACAGTAATGAAATAAGGAAAGATATAGTGGTTTAACACCATTTATTCAATGATTCATTATTAGAAATGGACAGAAAATAATCATTTTTACATTTTCACTCATAGGATTGCATCTTTACACGTTTTAACGATCTGTGTGTGTATATGTGTGTGCATGAGCGTTTGTGTGTGTGTGTGTGTGTGTGTGTGTGTGTGTGTGGTGTACAAGCGCACCTTCGTATGCTGAGTCCACCCAAATAATTGTCTGTATCTGTGTGTACCTACTGTACAGTATAATGGACTTCAATTCACAGTATGTGAAGGGCTGTCCAGGAGCTATGCTTGGGCAGGTATAATGTTACAGAGAGAGAGAGAGAGAGAGAGAGAGAGAGAGAGAGAGAGAGAGAGAGGAGAGAGAGAGAGAGAGAGAGAGAGAGAGAGAGAGAGAGAGAGAGAGAGAGAGAGAGAGAGAGAAAATACTGCAATTGCTTATGACCGTGCCATCTGCCCCTCCACATGCAACGGAGCTAACTACCCCTGGAAGACAGCCACCCCCGCCAAAAAGGCCTTAGGGGTGAGGTGGCGCACTCAACTGCCAGTCGAATTCATGTACTTTTGAAGGTAAGCAAGTGGGCACATACAGTATATCCATGGCTAAATTAGGCCTACCTTTGTGACCATGCATTTCCATGTATGTAATGGACTGAATACAAACTACTAACACGAAGCTTCTCAGTAAGGGTCTCCCCGCTCATCATTTGAAAAAGCGTAAAGTAGGTAATAATTAGGCCTATGCTTTTTAGAATGCAGAGTCTTAAGCAGGCATGTGTTGTTACTGGCAATGCACTGCGAGGTGTGTTTATCAATCGACGAGCACACTAAATGATAGAGCAAGTTCAACATCCAATGTAACCAAATTCCCCATGTTCATGAAAACCGTGACTATTTTGCTCAAAACCTCACAGATAGGCATTTCACAATTAAGTGAAATATTCAATAGCATTATAGTGATACAATTTAAGGGTATTGGAGAAAACATGGTGATTGAGTGTGATCTGCTGAAATAAAATTTTGTGCCAGCAACACATAATATCAAGTCTGAATTATTATTATAGCTAGATAATTAGATTCTAATTTATTTTGTAGCAGCCAAATGCATAACCAAATCATAGCAGCCATATTATAATGAGAAGACCCTAACACACTGAATATATTTGTATAAGTGTGTGTGTAAATTACAAGTCTGATTTACTTATTTGCTTCAATATGAGTTTTTTGTTAAGAAAAATGAGCAGAGTGTAATTTATCAGACGGAAATATCTGTGCATTGCAGGGACTTGACTTTTTACTAATTGTATTACAATTGCAATCATATATTGAAAATGTACCAAAAATGCTGTACTATGCTGCTGTATATATAAGGGGTATAATAGAGCAACAGGAGCTACACACACACACACACACACACACACACACACACACACACACACACACACACACACACACATGCGCCTTCTCCTGTTGTTCAAAATAACCCATGCAAAATAAAAAATCGTATCAATATAAATCAAGACTTTGACGAACAACAAATACACCTGTAAATAAATCATAATTCCAACCCAGCCTTAATTGACAGATGAGTCATTGGGAAAGATAACATTATTGAACAAACTGGGTACCACAATGTATCACTCCACACACATTGTCACCTAACCCAAAACCGCATCACTCACATGAAATATCTCTACAAACGTGACCCCGCGATTACCAACGAAATCACATTCATTTGGCAGTAATCAATGGACCATTAACGGATACCTCTGGTTTTAAGAAAAACACATTTGCAATATTATTAAATAACTGTGTTGTGTAGAGGTCACAGTATTATACTTTTTGAGTTTGAGTACTGGTGATTTGCCATGAAAAAAACGCTTTCATAACCAACATAAAGTACTACCTTCGTGCAATGCACGACTATATGCAATGGATTCCGATTGCGGTTTTTGGTTCAGCACTTGCATCAAAATAAAAGATGTACTATAGTGTATGAAGTCCATTATTTTGTACAATGAGTGTTATAAACAAAGATGATACTATACACAATTCAACACATGTACGCAATGAATACACTCACACACACACACACACACACACACACACACACACACACACACACACACACACACACACACACACACACACACACACACACATAAAGAAACAGGTATTACTTACAAATATTCTGCAGTAGAGGCGATTCCGAAACGTTCCCGAATCCGGGGGTGAAATTCTGAGCAGCTTCTCTCTTCCTCTCTTTTTTCCCCGCTGGATCCACATCTCTGTTGAGGAGAACAGAAATCCATCAGCCTCTGTGTCCCATGCAGCTCTGGCAGAGCACCAAGCTAGCCAGGCAGGCACAGAGGCACGCAGGCCCAGTGACTCCCCAGGCAGTCCACCTCGTAGCCCAGCCCAGCCTCAGTCCAGAGCCCCAGCCTGGGCTGCTGCTACCTTGCCTGGCTGCCGTAGGCTGGGCCCAGGCCTGGCGGGCCCTGCAACAAAAGGAGGCCATGAGGCTGTCTGGAAGGCTCCAGCTAAAACCCTCTGCTAGTTAACAAGTCTTTGAAGGAGGAATGTTAGCAAACAGACAAACAGCATGTCTGATGCATGCAAATAGCACAACCAGTCCAGTCACAGCCTTGGCTGCCTACATGAATAATTCAGCAGTCTGGAAAAAAGGAACCCCCCCTCCTCTCCTCTCTTCCCTCTCTCCGTCTTCCCAACTCGAATGCCTTCGCTACCCGAGAAAGTGTATTCAGACCTCCGCTCCCCAAGCTGTCTCAGCCCCTGAAATCACTTTTAACACTTAACACAAGCATGCATCGGCGGCACGAAACGACATGCACAATCACTTCTTATGTTTTCGCTGCAACATTTTTCCAAATTCAATCGCTGCATTTTTCTGTCATTGCCTTTTCCTGTCTTTTGTTTGGAATTGGCTCCTGTCCCAGAAAGAGCTCCAGCCCAGCACTCACTCCCCTGTTAGGAAAAAGAGCCAGTGAGAGAGAGACAGAGAGAGAGAGAGAGAGAGAGAGAGAGAGAGAGAGAGAGAGAGAGAGAGAACGAGAGAACGAGGGAGGGAAAGAGAGGGAGCAAGAGGGAGAGAAACAGCGAGAGTGAGGAAGAAGAGGGAGGTGCAGTATTTCCAGGCGAGAGAACTGATGGCGCTCACGAAGGGCACGTCTTTAACACGCAGACGTACCACACGCTCAGAGACTGGACACGTTCTCCTGCTTGTCATCCACAGACAGTCACTAGAAGGAAGAGCGTGAAAAAGAGAGAGGGCTTACCCAGTAGGAATGACGCCCGTACGAACACAGCTCCAGGAGGAAGAAGGCTCGTCACGTGGCGAGATACAAACACGACCAAACGACGACAGAAAATAATAAGACCTTGAAAATGCACACCGCCAAACTCTTTCAAAGGAAAATATAAAACTCTGGGTATCAGTGCAGATGAAAAAATAACACCCAAAGAGAAGAAATAACACCAAGATCCAAACTGATGCAAAAATTGCCGCACAAAACTACGGAAAGGCCCCAAAAAAGCTACTTGTTGCCAGGTTTTTGCAGAGCCGTTGTGTAGATATTTGGAGGCAGAGGGTTAAAATCCAGCTAGTAGTAAAAAAAAAAAAAATCTCCTCTATGGAAGGGCGGGCTGTGGGGAGGCCCTGACTGTAGAAATAGCAGCAAACCTTTGTTCTTTTTTTCTCCCCACAGAGCTCGAGTCTCCCCCCTGCGTGCGGCTGGAGCTGAGAACAGGGGAGCGAGCGATAGAAGAGACGAGGCAGCAAGCGCAGAGTGAAGGAGAGAAAAGCTCGACTGATGATGAAATAGGAGGTGCGGCGGAGCACGAGAGCCAGCCACTTTTTCATCACACGTCCAACACGGCAAGGAACTGTATATGCACTTGAGAGAGGGAGGAGGAAGGGGAAAGGGTGGGAGACGGAGACCAAGAGGGAAAGAGAGAGAGAGAGAGAGAGAGAGAGAGAGAGAGAGAGAGAGAGAGAGAGAGAGACGGGGGAGAGTGGGAGGGCGGAAAGCAGTCGAGGGTGGGAGGGGGTAGAGGAGGAAGAATGACACAGAAATGCACTCCTCCGGCAGTGCGCAGACGCAGTGCACACACTCACGCCATACTAGCACTCTCTGCACCCCGGCAATCAGCTACAGAAAAGAGCATAAAAAATAAGGAAACGAAAAAAAGAGAACGTACAAACACTCAGAGTGGGCTGCCCTGCCTAAGGACATTTGAAATATGCAACAGTTCTGAGAGCAGGTTAAATGATTAACCTTATCTGGTACAGTGTAGTACAGTTCTGTAGCTCTCTCTCTCGTCAAGCTGCAACAGTCTGTCTGGATCACATTCTACAGCCAGCCATGGCTTACAGACAGAAAGTATTAACTCTTTAGCATGCCACAGCAGCTAGCGTGAAAGCAGCATTGAGAAGACAAAAAGTAGATATGGAAAAATGGGAGCTACTTGAGTATAATACTGTAGTGTAGCACGTGGCAGTGTAGAGAGCGGGGTTAGTAGAGTTACAGTACAGTACATTAAGACTGTCCTCTTCCTGCCCTGGCTCTGCTTCTCCGAGGGGCTAAACATCGCATGACCCTTACAGCTATTTTGGCAAGGGGTCAAAGCCTGATAAGCATTTTGGGTGAGACCTCACTGCTTTTCTGGAAGAAAAACAGCTGCTGTGATTACAACGTGATTGAGAATTCACAGAAAACACGAGGGGTTCTGATTTGTCCTGGGTAAAAAGGCACAGGATAGCTTGTCCAAATAGGAAAAGATGGTTGAGTATATTTGCGTCTAAACTATCCCTTACCCTGGAATCATCTAGAATCCTGCATTGTGGCGCGCTCCACCCTCCCTAAACCCTGCCGTTTGCGCGCGCATATACACACACACACACACACACACACACACACACACACACACACACACACACACACACACACACACACACACACACACACACACACACACACACACACACACACTACAAAACAGCATGGCAGACCAGTCCTCCACCATCTTAGTACATACCGATTATTATTTGGATTTTCGTTTTTTCTATCTCTGTCTTTTTCATAGTTCCTCTTTCCCTCCCTCTCTCTGTCCCACCACCTTCTCCACCGTGCGACCAGCGTTTGGCTTTTCCCATTTGTGGCAGATTACTATAACACTATTGTAAAACAACTTCCTGCCTCTTTTGGCTCTGGTTACAAATAACGGCAAAGGCTGTGCTCACACGCTTGAACTTTTTTCCCCCTCTCTGCCCCGAAGTATCAGGAGCTCTAAAAAGAAAGAAAGAAAGAAAGAAAAAGGAAAAACGGTCAAATCTCTGCATGTCTCCTGTTCTGGACGTATTTTGATGCCTTATGTCTTTAATGCCAGATGAAAAGTATAGCAGGGGATTGCATGCCTAGCAGAGAAAAAGGTGGGGGAAACTACTCTTTTGCTTCTTTTACTGTGTGTAACTTTCTGTTGGTTTGTGGATGTCATTGTGCTGTTAGGTTAGCTCAGACGGGACTAGCCAACATGGCTGCTCCTGTTTTGGGCTCTCATCTCATCTGCAGAGTGGGTCTTTGAGGAGCACTTTCCTAACGCAACCACCCGTTCGTTCCTTGCTGGCTCCCTCGCTAGAACAGCACGGCAACGGACGACCGGTTCCTCTGCTCGCTTACTCCGAGGACTCTCCCCTCTCCTCTCCTCCTCTCTTCACAACAAGGTTCAATAAGACACAGGTGGCTACATTCAATGGACCTGCCGCTAGCAGGGACAAAAAAAAAAAAAAAACACTCTTTGTGTTTACTTACTGAAGAAATGGTCCAGCTGAGTTAGGGCGTTATTAGCAGTCTTTACAGTCTTCTTTTTAAAAAGGAGATATACTGGGTTGGATGTGTCTGCCTGAGCTACAGTAGATCCCTAGAACCCCCTAGAACCCCATCCAAAGCAGTGTAGCCTCACGTCACATCTCGCCATGTGTTTTAGCCAATTGAAAAATCCACGTCTTTGGTTTTAAGCATGTACATTGACACATACAGTTTGTGGCTACTGTAGATGTATATTAAGATTGTGTATTTTTCGTATGCACAGCCCTGTTCAGTTTCTGTAGAGGATGTAGGAGAAATGGACATGCAGCTGTGAATTTGTTTGAGATGGTTGGTTTGGAACTGTCTGTAGTTATCATTTAGCTTAGCGTGCATGTAGCACTTAGCGTTTGCAACAAGTTCACTTGAGGATAGGGTTTTGGTTTTGGGTGGCCTGCCAATTTTTACCACTGTGTGCCTCTACCTCGCTCCCTTCTTCTCTACTTGGGTTGCATTTGTCTGTAATTAATTACACGCAGTTTTATTTCATCTATACGTTGTGTTTTATATTTGTAAATGACCCCAACCACGCGTTCTTTAAACACTTTTCAAATAATAAATGAAGAAATGTTAACATGGCAGGTTTTCATGTAGTTATTTTTCAACTAAGATATTTTTTAAGGAACGCAATCTGTACACAGGTGTGCATAAGAACTTTGGCAAACAATACAGCTATAAAAAAAAATGATGTCCTCGTACAACAGAAAAAAGCTTGGAGGAAGAACAGGGAGGTAAATGTAACTATTCCGTCTGTAGTATTTGAAGGGATTGTTTAACTGTATTGTTAATAAATATGATATGCATGTATGCTATGCATCTTACTCAGTATTAACTTTAGATAATATCAACTTAGATTAAAATGGTTAATCAAGTAAATATCAAACCTGTTAGTCGAAGTTACGTTCCTGGTTATGCTTTGCAATGCTACAACTCCACACAGTGAGAGGAGGGTGAAGGAGAACATGATCAGAGTAGAACACTAACTAACATGTCTGTTATTGTGACTTGGCAATCAACGCGAGAATACAGATTCAGTCACTCGGTCCCATCCAAGGAAATGTTCAACAAAATGGCGGAGCCGCCATGTCATTTTCAGGCTTCATACAGAATTGTAAAGCATTGTGATACATTAAAAACATAACTTTGCTTGATAAAATGTATTCAAATACTACACATTTGCAAAAAGCTAACCATAACGAGTCCAGGAAAAATGATTGAACATTTTGTCTCTGTCTAGTCTTTTAACTCTTAGTTGACAAGCTGGTTATATACATTTGTAATGACGTATTTGTAATACAAACTCATAATTCAACATAAAATGTTAAAGCTCCAATGCAGTAATTTTTATCTTAATATCAAATTATTTCTGTTTTCAATTAAAATAGTAAAAAAATTAAAAATAAAATAGCAAAGGTACATTTCTCAAGCAAGAATTTTGCTAGGACTGTCTGGGAGTGGTCTGAGTAGGCAAGTTTTTTAGAAATGTCTTTCTTATTGGTCTATTAACTAATTTACCACATGGTGATGTCAACAAGGAGGGCCAAAACACCATCCTACCAAAACAGGATGAAATTTCAGGTGTTCTTTTCAAACAGCTTTTACACTAAAATGCATTATCATAATTTTCACAATTTCACAGTATTATTCCAACCTCATTGTGTCGAAATATATATAAAACACAGAAAAATCTAGTTTTTGACTGCACTGGGCCTTTAAGCACAATCAATATGAGAACTGATTTGTGGTCTTGGGTAATTTCTATCTATCACAAACAATTAAAATAATATCCAATATTTGCATATGAAGTTCCTGTACAGATAAATGCATTCGACAGATTTTAACCCAGTAGTATTTCACTAGTATATATGGTAAAAAGATCTTGCAATATTTTTTTCTAACTGGCCCTACAGAAAAGGATAACTTTTGATAGTGTTGGATCTTAACATGATCAACAAAATAATGTGTAAGAAATCACATGTTATTTTGGCATAATATGAAATCCTGATCATGCCAAATCTAGACTGTTGGATTCCATAATCGAGATCTCACTTCTAACCTTTCTCTTGAGTAGGGGTAACTGTCAAATGCACACTGCTGAACACACAAGAAAGAACATTTAAAATGAAAGTGACGGCCAAGGGAAGTTCAAACTATATGCGACAAAGAATCTATGCAAAAGGTATAATCATGACATTCTCTGATTTATCTCATTGAAATGTATTTTTTTTTCTCACTCGTAAACTTTTTATTCTCCATAATTTTATATGCAAGAGGAGTCACAGAGTAACAGTCACTGTACACCCGTTTTTTTCAAAACTGTCACATCTAACACTTGATATTCCATGTAGGTCACATGAGGGGAGTCAAGAAATAACTAGGAGCCCGATTGTTTTTCTTTAGTGTCTAGAAACACAGGAAACAGAAAGGAAAGGGAGGCTGATGAATATGACATTGCAGTGGGCAGTAGCTCCTCATAGACAGACATGATCTACACTCCTTTACCCATTAGTCACCAACAGGAGTAAAACCAAGGTTTCTGACTGTGCAGGATCAGGAACCGCAAAGCCTCAGGATACCAGACACACACAGTGACACAGAACACAGAAACAATTAGTATTTTAAATGAAGCTATTTAGGAGGATAACACCAAATCACAATGCCGGCTGGCCCTACGTACACAGGGATGAAAGACTCGGTCTCCCTCTCTAGGAACAGGGGCCCGAGTGAGTCTATGAGGTGGTCTTGCTCCAGCCTCGCACGTGTCTAAACAACTTCTCTATTACACCAGAGACCTCTGAGGGCACTCCCCATAGAGCAGGGAACAAAGGCCATGACCCTGGGGTCAAAAGCGTTACACGGGAGGCCAGGCAGACCCATTGAGGGCCTAGTGCTGTTTGCTTTAAGAAGGTAAAGATTACTAACACATTAACTAATGCCGATTAGGGGGTTATGCCCTGAGGGACGTCACTCACAGGGTCTACACATCACGTGTTATTAACACCCCATGACCTCTGACCTCTGGCCTGTCACTTCAGGCAGCAGAGTGTGACCGCCACTCTCCCTTTCTGTCTATGTGTTTGGATAACACACAAACGCACACACTAGAAGAGAGTGGAAGGGATGGGTGCAACGTTGCCTGAAAGAAATGAGCAATACGTGTTCTTATCTATACAAACTTGAAAAAAACAATCACTGCAATTACTAAGTGTCAATTCTGAATTACAAATAGTTGTAATCATATATTTTTTTTTGTAGTAGTATTGGCATGAGAATTAAAATATGGGAAACCTTTGAACTTGAAATCGGCATGTCCTTTCAAAAGTATTTATGATTAGCTAATGTGCGTCTGTGATGTGTCATTTCACAATGTTCATGAATCATTATACCCTATACAACAATAGATTCAATAGGAGTAGTCCCTCAAAATGACCGGCCGTATTACTGCGCTGCAAGTGTTCCACAGCACATAAAATGGGGGCATTTGGATAAAGTTCTGATCACAAAATGGTGGACAGAAGACTTCCAGTGTTGATATCCTGGATAGAACTAACACGGTATGATACACTCCTTCAACAGCCCATGCTTTTTTTTCTCTTCACACATTCTGTCTTCAGTTAACACGCATGTATTGAGTGGGTGACAAATGATTTGTGTCTATCTGCACAAGTGAAAGCTGACTTAACCCTATATCTCCTGACAGAGTAAACCTACACATTCATTACAGATGTACAAGATACTATACCGGGTCTCAGGGATGGCTAACTAAAGATCCCTTCCATCTTCACTGAATTAACTAAATCTGATTTTAGTTATTTATTTTATTTTTGCACTTTGCTTGTAAAAATATCATCTTCAAGGCATTTCCATCTCCAAAGTTGGATGAATTGGTGCCTCTCAAAAGGCTGATTTGAGGACCTTTTTTTTTACTGAATAATATGTTTGTTTTCTATGATTTTGTTTTGCTTTCATGTATTGATATGAATATTGATGTGTATTCGTGTGTATTGATGTGTGTGCAGGGCTCATCTGTAAAATAGACTTTGGTCTCAGCAAGACTCTCTGTCAAAACGAAGGCTTAAATTAAAATTCTTGAAACTAAATGGACATTGTTTCATTTCATCGGGTGTTCATACTATGCAATCACTCATAATGTCATGATAACATTTTCTGCTGAAAAACAAATACGAAACGTGAATATTATGGGTCTGAGAAAAAGATGGTGATGGTGATGTTTAAACATGACATGCGTATGTGATTTACATGTTTACACTTGAATATTATACAAAGTTAAAGAAAAGTGTAATTGTGAAATATTTTCCTTCACCGACACCCCTGAAGTGTAACTTTAAAAAGAATCTATTTTTCACAACTAATTCAATGACTTCTGGAATTTTGACAAACGAGGCATGAAGATCACTGTTACTAAATCATTTGATTTTGTATCACTAACAAGAATGTGGTATTTATCATTTTGGGTTAACTTTTAGTCACATATATTTTTGTGTTTTTTAAATGGGTTCACAGTCCAATATAACATTATAAAAGTATAGTATCCATATATTTGAATTGACAATGAATGATAATGTCTTTCTAATGACAATACAATTTCGAATACATTTATAATGAAGGGCCAGAGGTAATTGTAAAAAACATCAATACAGTATATAGCAAAATAATAAAATACGATGTACTGACTCAATAACAAAATGCGTCACTTTTTACCACAAATAGCTTAGATTTACTATATGATTAATATGGAATGAATACATCATTGTAAATATATTGATTAGATAGTAATTGATATCACAAATTAGGAGTGAATATCAATCGGGTAAGAAGAAATTACTACAAACTTAAATTGGGCTACACAAAATAATCTGTTTCAATTTGCCAAGCACATGAACAATTCAAATCCGCTTCATCATTCTGTAACAGTAACACATTGTGATTTATATATATATATTTTTAAAGCTAAATCGTAAGTCATTATTTATTTGCCTGCCAACAAAAAGGCTGAGCATATTCCCATGATTGGAATTGCAAAAAAGGATGAGAACAAATGATTTACACTTATTATATTGAACAAGGATTTTGAAAAACACATTTTCAAAAATAGCATATTTTCCAATAAAACATTTCTTCAAAGGAAAGAAGCTCCTGCACACCCTTCAGACAATGTAGCAGTCGTTTATTTTCATGCCGACCTGTTTCACATTCCCAATGCACCTGCAAAGCAACGAGTAACACTCCTTTTTCTTTTTATTGAAATACAATATTTACAAGTCGAAATAATCATTGGATTTATGAAAATGAACCGCAGAGTATCATTTGATATGGTAAGCAAGGCTGCAAATTATACTTATTCACTTACGACTACAAAATGTATTAACATTTTATCAAAAACATTTAACACCTTAACATCTACATCTTTATATCTGAATTTATTGATCTGTGAAATTCCAGCAAACCAATATGCTGGCAGTCATTAAGCAATGAGCTACGTGATTATCAAACCATGTATTGATGCTTACTTTACACAGAGATGCTTTTCATAAATTTGAAGTTTCCAAGGAAAGGTCAAGGTCAAGGTATTTTGGAGTAACTTACAAGATTCAAGATTCACAAAGATTCACGATTCAATATGAGCTTATAAAATGATTCATGATTCAATATGAGCTTATAAATTGCTTTCATGCATAGAGTACTTCAGAGTATAGTCATTCAAATACTTTGAACTATTTTACCATTTGTTTGCAGGGGAATATTCAAGATAAGTCATTTTTTGTTATTTCTATATCATATGTAAGTACTTACGCTATTACAATAATAATATATGTTAGATTATTGTCCTTTTATCATCCAACTTCTGTTGAATTTGGCTGGTTCTCGCTGGGTTTAGTCACCTTCGTACGCAAAAACTTTAATCAAAAGCTAATAGGGAGGGACTCTAATACATAACTTCACAACTTACATATATATTATGTGAAATTAAACATAATAAACACACAAATAAACAGTGACCGAATGTACAGCATATGGCCTTCAACATGTAAGAGCAAGACAAATAGATATGCTATTCCATCAGAGTTAAACTCACCTTGCTGTGCCTCACCGGATTCTGAGAAGAGAATGGAAGAGAAAGGGAGAAAGAGGGAGAGAGGGAGGGAGAAAGATTCGGCATGAGAGCTTGCAAAACAAAATGGATCCCATTCGATATCAGATCTCAAAATGGACAACCTTCAGAAGCGGGACACACCCAGATTGTAGTGACTACTCCTTATGTGTTTTGTCCAGAAGAGATAAAGCTTTTGTCAAAATTGATTTTTCGTAGCAGGTTAGGAGAACTTACGCAGCAGGTCGGGAGAATTAACGTAGCAGGTTAGGAGAATTAGGTTAAGGTTAGGAAAAGGGTTTGCTAAAATGACCAAAGCTGTATACCATCTAGACATGACCCTCCTCATGGCCCTTCGGGAAGCCGATATTGTGTGGACAGTACAGTCTAAGTATAGCAACAACACCACTATAGCAAAGGTCAGAGCTCCTCAACATAAAAAGGGCTATAACATATCAGGGGTAGGTTCAAAGTGAATTTATCTTGACCTTGAGCAGAACGGTTGACAGGAAATTCAAATTGAAAAATGACCTATGTAGCCTTTTTTAATTAAGTTGCATGTTAAATTCTACAGTATTACATTGAAATGGATAGACATGAGTTAGGTTTTCACAATGAAGATAACATTGTTATTTTATCTGATTAAACGCTAATGATTTAAGCTCATATGATTTGAATATGCCTTTTGAATAATATCAAGGGACCATTATATTAGGCCTTGTTGCCCATTCTCAGCTAAATCTAAACATTTATCAGTGATAATCGTTGCTATGATGCAACAACACATATAAAAATGCATTATTCAAAGACAATGCACACTCTTACAAAGAAAAATCAACTAACCTTAACTTACAGTAAAATACATAAATCCGAAGAACAAACCCAACAGAAAAGCAAAAAGACAAATTCTCCTGATCTGTTGAAGCGTAACAATAAAAAGTAAATTCTCCTATCTCCCCATGCTTGACCACCACTACAACCAGCCGGTATGTGTCTGGAACCATGGTCTCCTTCATCCCTGAGCTCCCCCTCTGAGGAGAGGTGTGCAAGCTGCTAGTACACCCTTCACACAGGCTACATCCTGGGCCACTCGCTTTCATTAGTCCCCTGTGCCAAGCTAAGAGCGGGCGAGCCTGGCACTAGCCTGGTGCTGTGGGGGACATTCTGCACACCACGTCACAGCACCTTTGCCGGGCATGGACAGGGCCGAGGGGACTCCGAGAGGATCTCCCGGCAACCAGCCCAACCCTCCGTACCCAATGGCCGCTGACTACCACTCTCTCTCCCGCTTCTTTTCCACACTCTCCATGTGCTTTTTCTCTATTTCAGTCACACTGTTTGCTGTCTCTGCTTCACAACACACACCTCTTAACACACATGCACTGTGCATGCTCTTTCTCCACATCTTAACACACAGACTGTGCTTCGTGTCTCCTTAGAACACTAACCAAACCTAAATCGCTCACTGTCTGGCAGATACATTGCCACTGTCTTAATCTGACGTGGCTTTATTACAGGGGGTGGAACTAACACAGTGAAACTAACACAGCATATGAAACTGTGTCGCAGCAGCAGGTCCAGTTAAGAGGTGCTGTTGCTGTTTCATGAAGGTTTCTGTCAGCTGCTGGTCTAACAGTACTGGCGATGCTACTGTGGCAGTGGAATCAATTACAGCAGTAACACTCCTCCAGTATTGACAACACCTCCAGAATGAGGTCATTTCATTGAGGAGAAATCACAGTTGAAATGGATCAGAATGAATTTGACTTTCATTTCCGTACCAGGCAAACACAGTAGATCCAAAATGACGCTGTTGCAGGGCGGTGCACATACTTTTTTTTGTTGGGGGGGGGGGGGGGGGGGGGGGTAATGTGCTCAAACAAAAGAGCACACCCCAAAATGTTCCCGCAACCGCTGTCACAGACTTGTTGAGCAATTATTACTTTTAATATTTCTTTACATAAAATCAATAGGCTAAATACACTGAGTGTACAAAACATTAGGAACACCTTCCTAATATTGAGCCTCAATTCGTCGGGGCATGGACTCTACAAGGTGTGGAAAGCATTCCACATGTTGTCTCCAATGCTTCCCACAGTTGTGTCAAGTTGGCTGGATGTCCTTTGGGTGGTGGACCATTCTTGATACACACGGAAACAGCCTTCCCTGTAGCTCAGTTGGTAGAGCATGGTGTTTGCAACGCCAGGGTTGTGGGTTCGATTCCCACGGGGGGCCAGCACAGGAAATGAAATGTATGCATTCACTACTGTAAGTCGCTCTGGATAAGAGCATCTGCTAAATGACTAAAATGTAAAATGTAAAAATGTTGAGGGTGAAAAACCCAGCAGTGTTGCAGTTCTTGGCCTGGCACCTATTACCATACCCCGTTCAAATTCACTTCAATATTTTGTCTTGCCCATTCAGCCAGTGAATGTAGCCTACCATTCCTATTTCCAAATTAACTCCATTTGTTGCCACTATCATGTATCCTACCTGGCTGAACCTTTGATGAAGTTACTTCAGGTATACAGCTGCTGCTCTACACTATCCCTAACTATAAACTGGGTGGTTTGAGCCCTGAATTCTGATTGGCTGAAAGCCATGGTATATCAGACCGTATACCACAGGTATGACAAAACATGTATTTTTACTGCTCTAATTACGTTGGTAACCAGTTTATAATAGTAATAAGGCACCTCAGGGGTTTGTGGTATATGGCCAATATACCACGGTTAAGGGCTGTATCCAGGCACTCCGCTTTGCGTCGTGCTTAAGAACAGCCCTTAGCCGTGGTATATTGGCCATATACCACACCTCATCGGGCCTTATTGCTTAAATAAGCCACTAATGAGAGGAAATGAATAGAAAATTGTGAGAAATGCTCTAGCCTACAATTACTATAATCAACGCTTGGGAAACTGGTGACATCACCTGAGCGCGACGTCTGTTTGTCGTTGAATGCTGTTGAACGCCGAAAGCCGACACAGAGACCTCGGTTTATCGTTTTTGTAAAGCTGACAGTGTTTTTATATACATTTATTTTATGTTGGATCCTGCGGCTCTATTGGGCATAGTTGCTGTGAGCGCTGCTTTCTGTCTGGATCCCTCCAGATTCCGCAGAGGAGGAGAAACACGGAAGCCCAGCTAGCCTAGCTGGCTCGGCGGAGGTCGCTATTGAAAGTTTTCAATCTTTACTAACGACATGCCACTCACTGGCTTTGAGTAAGGCCAGTGAGTCTATGTATGCGGATGACTCAACACTATACACATCAGCTACCACAGGGACTGAAATGACTGCAACACTTAACAAAGAGCTGCAGTTAGTTTCGGAATGGGTAGCAAGGAATAAGTTAGTCCTAAATATTTCCAAAACTAAAGGCGTTGTATTTGGGACAAATCATTCACTAAACCCTAAACCTCAACTACATCTCGTAATGAATCATCTGGAAATTGAGCAAGTTGAGGTGACTAAACTGCTTGGAGTAACCCTGGATTGTAAACTGTCATGGTCAAAACATATTGATACAACAGTAGCTAAGATGGGGAGAAGTCTGTCCATAATAAAGCGCTGCTCTGCCTTCTTAACAACACTTTCAACAAGGCAGGTCCTACAGGCCCTGGTTTTGTAGCACCTGGACTACTGTTCAGTCGTGTGGTCAGGTGCCACAAAGAGGGACTTGGGAAAATTGCAGTTGGCTCCGAACAGGGCAGCACGGCTGGCCCTTAAAAGTACACTGTGAGCTAACATTAATCACATGCATGTCAATCTCTCATGGTTCAAAGTGGAAGAGAGATTGACTTCCTCATTACTTGTTTTTGTAATAGGTGTTGATAAGCTGAAGGTACCGAGCTGTCTGTTTAAAATACTGGCACACAGCTCGGACACCCATGCATACCCCACAAGACATGCCACCAGAGGTCTCTTCACAGTCCCCAAGTCCAGAACAGACTATGGGAGGCGCACAGCACTACATAGAGACAGTACTACATTAAACTCTATTCCACATCAGGTAACTGATGCAAGCAGTAGGGTCAGATTTTAAAAACAGATGAAAAAAAACACTTTATGGAACAGCGGGGACTGTGAAGAGACACAAACATAGGCACAGACACGTGCTTACACACACATGATAACACACGCACTATACACACACGTACACATGGATTTTGTGTTGTAGATACGTGGTAGTGGAGTAGGGGCCTGAGGGCACACACTTAGTGTGTTGTGAATTCTGTAATGAATGTATTGTAATGTTTTTAAAATTGCCAGTCCAGGTGCGACTGGCTTATACCACCACCCAAAAGGGCACTTTGGAGACTGGAAGGGAAAAGGGGCATGTGCTCTGCAAAGGTAGAGCCCTATCTGTGTACATGCCTGTACGGTTGGATGGGTGAGGAAACTTGACAACGTGGCAACGTTTTGGTGAACAATTCAACGAACGGAGTGTTTGTTATTAACTACTGACATCAAAGCACTTTTTATTTTATTCTTGTGAAATAATATAATGGTCAATTAAAAAAGAGCATAACATTCAGCATTACGGTTCAACCTGCATATGTGTAAGTCACCTACATTTAAAAAAAAAAAAAAAAAAAAAAAAACATAATAATTAAACTAAACAGCAAATAACATTTTAAGTCTACCATAAGTACCATATTTTACAGTATCGCCCCAATAACCCTTAAGATAAACACGTCTGTAATTTACAATCCCTGTAATTTGTCTCACACTATAAATTAACCCACTAGACATACACCCAGTGTGAACTAAACCACTCATGTCCCGGCAGACCTGTCTGTCTGTATGTCTGCCATCTGTCTGTCTGTCTGACTGTCTGTCTGTGACGGAAAGGAGATGACTCCTTGGCCCTCCCATCAGGGTGTGGGTCGAGGTGTGGACAGGCCACCCCAGTCGGCTATATGGCAGCCCCTGACCTCTCACGCCACACAGGGGTCAGGGAGGGGACATGGCACTGTTTGTACGGAAAACAGTTCCACTCCTGCATGGCACAGCTCCGGCACCAGCTGTGCAGTGACAGCAAGATGGGCTGGAGGAGCGTTCCAAAATCCACACTTATTTGGACAGAAAGCGAAGGCATCAGTGCAGTGTTTCGGAGGAACTGCTGAGGAGAGCATTTTTATGGCCCGCGCACTTAACAGTGTATGTGTGTCCCCACGGTCTCCTTACTTACACTCTCTACCCCTCCCCAACTGACTCTGACTGTTCCCCAACGGAATATCTATCTGTCATCATTCACTGCCAAAATGGCAGATATCCATTGGATTCAATTCTTGAGAAATCCAGCCCATCGGACTCAGGAAACTGCAGGAAAGCACCTTTGCTAAATGGCCATGTTTGCATCAAGTATAGGACAAAATGAAATATGCAGTATTACATACATTCAATGTTTTTAAAGCAGGTGCTGGAGATCAAAACATATTTGCTCAGTAAAATGGAAAAGAGAATCCAATGCTCCAATGTACTTTGATGTTTTGAATCCCTTAGGTCTTTATCAGGTCAGACCTGCGTCGAGACCTGTTCAATAAAGCACATGGGAGCATAAAGTGCAGGCAGCAGAGTCTCATAATGGCACTAACTCGCTTCCTTTCTGACAGATTCATACCAATTTGCTGTTTCTTCAGCTCTCACAACTACAGGAGAGGAGGGTGAAAAGATAGACGGCTCCACAATGACAGTGTGAAAACCAGCAGCTCTCAGACAGTCTGCAATCCCAAGTGTGCCTTTGCCACAGTAATGGGGGTGATAACCTGGCATGGTACCAAACACTAATGCCCATTCAGTTCACTTAAATGTCAGAGACGGGAGAGGAGGAGAGACAAAAACTAGAGCGCATTCATATTTCAGGACAGCAGATGCTGTAGTCCACTGTGACTTACTGTGAGTGCTGCACACAACAAGGGCCAAGGGGAGAGAGAGAGGGAAGGAGAGGGAGAGAGAGAGAGTGCGAGAAATAGAGAGATAAACTGAGAGATAGGGAGAGTGAGAGAGCAAGAGAGAAAGAGGGTGGAGCGAGAGAGCAAAACTTGAAATGTATACAGCGAGAAATTGAAAACTTGAAAATCACTTAACAGTAATAAGGGAGGTATAGCTCACTTATGCATCTCTTTATTTTTAAAAAGTGAGTGTTTAATCATTTCTGCTGCAGACGAAACTCTGGCAGGGAGGGAGTGGGGTTGGGGGGCTGGGGACGATTGGGGGTGGAGTTGGTTGACGGAGAGAGAGAGATCGGTATTTTTTTCCAGGGGGTGAAAGGCAGACGGTCATGTGTGCAGAGCCCATGACAAAAGGCTCTTTTATGTGCAGCGTATGCAGATAGAGGAGGCTCCTTTGTGTACAGATGGAGATCCCATGCCTGGGTCTGCCTGCGGCGAAGGGAGGGAGGAGGAGAAAGGGAGTGAGAGAGGGAGGGGTGGGTCTGGCATCGAGTGCCATCATGTGCCGGCCAGGGGTAGGAAGGGAACGAGGTGGTGTGGTAAAGATGACCCAGGTTACCCTGTCCTCATGCCCCTGCCAAGTTCAGATAATGAGGAATAACTGGGGTTAATAGCTAAAGGCAGTGTTGTATTCGAGACCACCTAAAGCGAGACCGATTCAAGACCAAGACCAGAGTGAATCGCGTCCGAGTCAAGCCCAAGACCGGAGGGAGGGCGAGGGCGAGGCCGAGTCATGACCAAGACCGGAGGGAGGGCGAGGCCGAGTCAAGACTAAGACCGGAGGGGGGGCGAGGCCGAGTCAAGACAAAGACCAAGGCTGAGGGGGGGAGGCGAGGCCGAGTCAAGTCCAAGACCGGAGGGGAGGGGGGGGGGGGGGGCGAGGCCGAGTCAAGACCAAGACCGGAGGGGGTGCGAGGCCGAGTCAAGACCGGGAGGGGGACAAGAGATCGGAAATATGCGAGTCCAATTTAAGACCATGATTGTAATTTGTCAAATCACCACCATAAGAGTTGAAAATGTCCAGTATTACTGTGTTCATATTTCAGAACAACATATGAATTCTTTACACATTCAGAATAGAGCCACTCTTCAAATTATTACTAACCTTAACACAGGGGGGAACAATGGGCATTCTACAATGGGTATTTCAGAGAAAGGCTAAGGATTTATAATTATTTTCAATGATGTTCTCATGAAATGTCATCAGTTTTTGTTGGAAAGGAAAGGGATAACACTGATGAGAAAGATCCAATCAAGTTTTTTCTCTGCTGGTCTCTGGGGAGATAAATCTAGCTAGCTAAGTCAGCCATTGGCTAGGCCATCAGATGCTAGATAAAGGCATCTGCCATTCAACTATATTAGGGCAACATTTTGGAATGACAGTGGAATCAACCAATCACATTTTGACTTAATGGGTGGGACCGTTTTTACAAAAATGTATGGAAACTTCTTGAAGGCCAACAGGTCACTGCGCAATAGCGAGCAGTAGTTTTCCCACAGTCTAGCTAGCTAGCCTTTGTTGTCAGCTAGTTGGCTAGTTTGCAACGGCTGCAGCAGGTGTTATCAAAGAGGATGTTGTTGCTAATTTGTTAGCTTCTCCCTTTTCAAGAATAACTTTCAACAAGAAGGTGATCATCATCTGGTGAGTGGAACTGTGTTTTTTATTGCAGCGCACCATCTTTTGTTAGCCATCTCTTTTAAATAACTTATGCGTGTGAAACATTGTTGCATTTAAAGTGGAACTGATAGCATTTTAGCAACATGACATCTTATTAAAATCTGTTCATTTACACCTCCAGGAAGTATATTACACTTTAAAAAAATATTCTGAAAAACAACCACTTAGATATGGTAATTTTCGTGTTTTTCTAAATTCTTAGAATGTTTGGGAACTACATATTCTAAGGCATGTATGAAAATTCTCAAGCAGCCGTGCGTTTGGACAATTAATAGACACTGCAGTAAATAAAACCGAATAAAAACATCTGTCTTGTCCAGGACCAGAGTTTACACAGACCGGTGAGCTATAACCAATTAGAGCTACAGTAGGCCTTTTGCAAACAGGCCATTTGCCATACGGCCCTGACATCATTCACTTTGAACATGACTTTGTGTTTACAGGCAGTTGCAACAGCGTGAGCTTAGATCATTAGCACGCATTTGCCAAAAGTCACAAAATACACCTGAATAGATTTCTGCAAATATGTAAACACCACGGGAGTCCTTTTACATTTAGGAACTTTACAGGCCTATCGATCAAACAACCATGAAAAGGTAGGCGCTCTCTCCCTCAGTTATGCACATCAACAAGATCAACAACAAATGCTAAGCAGAGCAAGATGAGCTAAAATCTAACGAAGGAACATTAGATAAACCCTCTTAAACTTTTTCAGCTTGTTGGCCATCAAAATTGCACTCATAAATGGGGAATTGTAGCCTCCTCGTGCTACTGCAGCTTGCCTGCCAATGCATGCTTGTTCCAACCAAGCACCCAAGCTAACTTGCTAAAGTTGGCTAGCATGCTAGCTAGCTACTTCCTGACACAAATGAGAGAACACCTCACTCAGACCATTTTTCCCGCCGTAGCAGAGCTGGTAAGTCTGTTTGCATGCTATCTAGACTAACTATTACTTTTTTTTGCCTACGTTTACTAACACCAGTTGTATTCATCAGGTGTTGCGCGCTCGTAAATTCATCAGTTGTTCTGTGCTCTGGCACACTTAGATGAGTGCTCTGAAATCATATATACAGTAGCCAGAGTGAATTTGCGAACGCAAGAGATATGCTAACTGGATAACAGTCATTCAAGTTCTTGCTAGCTAACCAAATGACACCTGCATCTCTAGCTGTGTATAGCCACAGAAAAATGATATGAGGGGAAATTGTCAGTCATTCACCCACTCCTCCAATGGCATGACACGACATCCATCTATCTAGCTAGGCTCTGTGTTTTTAGATTGATAAATAAATAGATATTCTAGCCTATTCACCACATTATGACAGACTTCTAATCATTGCCCTGGCTAGTTTGATTGTATTGACATTCCCAGCCTTAGTTACATTCATCCATATTTATTATTTTTTTCTCCCCAATTTCATGATATCCAATTGGTAGTTACAGTCTTGTCCCATCGCTGCAACTTCCGTACGGACTTGGGAGAGGTGAAGGTTGTCTTCCGAAACACGACCCGCACCAATGTGTCGGAGGAAACACCGTACAGCTGGCGACCGAAGTCAGTGTGCATGCGCCGGGCCCACCACAAGGAGTTGCTAAAGCCCGATGGGACATGGACATCCCGGACCGCCAAACCCTCCCCTTACCCGAACGGCGCTGGGCCAATTGTGCGCCGCCTCATGGGTCTTCCGGTCGTGGCCAGCTACGACACAGCCTGGGATTAAACCCGGGTCTGTAGTGACGCCTCTAGCACTGTGATGCAGTGCCTTAGATGGCTACGCCACTCGGGAGGCCACACTCATCCACTTTTGTCCAGAATATTGAGTCATTGAAACTGAAACAGTGCATCCTGAATGGAGGCAGCAAACAATGTACCAGACCAGCTGTGATTTACAACCTGATTTATATTAATCATGCATTGAACTGCATCCATCTATCATGCCAATAATGCCTTAGTGTATGGATGTGTACAAACAGACCAGCTATGACCTCTATAAGGCAATCAAAGAGGCGAAACGACAGTACAGGGACAAAGCGGAGTCGCAATTCAATGGCTCAGACACGAGGCGCATGTGGCAGGGATGCCAGATCATCATGGATTATAAAGGGAAAACCAGCCACGTCGCGAACAACGATCCCTCACTCCCGGAAAGTGGCGATTCTAGCTTGTATGGCTCACTGGGTGAACCCCCCTCAAAAAAGCACCATTCTGCACTAACAGTAACTTTTATTCAGACATTTGGAACAACACAAATACATAATCATAACATTTAAAACTATATAAATATAAATATATATACACAAATGAGACTCATAAATATCAAAAAGAAGTAACAAAGACAAATAGAAACAAATTGTAGTATATAAATACAAATTAAAAAGAGTGTCAAATTATTACACTATTACCTTATTGCTAACAAAAAACGCACAAATACACAAATAGAATAACACACTTATAAAGAAGACAACCTGATTATTACACTATTGTACTTCAAACAAGAAGCACACAAACTAAATTGCACAACTAATTGCATTACTAATTGCATTAGTACTGTACAAAGTTAGAGGTGCACTATTTGATAGATTCCCCCGCTCCCCCTACCTCGGGCTTCCAGTGGGGAGACCTGAGGTCAACCTACCTCCGCCCCCTCCCCATCTTGTACTTCTGAGTGGGAGACCTTAACCTTCCCTTCCCAACTGCTTAGCTCACAAACTAGAATCAGGGCACCCACTCCGACAAGGTTAATTGACCCACAGTCCCACACGGTGACATGATATCATTGATGTGACGTGCAAATGAGCGATAGAAAACCGATCGCGCAAATGTCACCAATCGGAATATATATACATTTTTTATTTAAAAAAGTTAATTATTATTTAATTAAATTATTTTTTTTGTTTTTTTTGTGCGAGTGCCCCATGCCGCCCCAGGCAAGATGCCGCCCTGGGCAGCTGCCCCATGTAGCCTATGCCTAAGTCCGCCACTGCTCCTGGACAAGCTAAACACATTTTTCGCCCACTTTAAGGAAAACAACACAGAGCCGCCGTCGTGGGCCCCAGCAGCTCATGAGGACCGGGTGCTCCTGATCAAAACATTTACAACAAAGACATATTGACATAGTACAATAAATAAAAGTGTATTCACTGAGTTATACCAATATATTCACTAAGTTGATGGTTTATATTTAGGATAATGTTTACAGCTTTGTTATTCAAATTTTTTAAAACATCTATTTAGCATTTTTTAAATGTATTTTACATGTGATAAGGCCACACACAGGGCCAGAGATAATTACAGACACCTGTGATAATCTGAAGTACCCCAAAAGGCCACTAGACGTCTTATGATAAAATTCCATATATTACTTAAAAGTTACCAAAATTATCTTTATATTTTTGATGATATTGTATTGCGCTAGTTGTCTGTAGGATAGAACAGCGGACTCAGGTAAGACAAGGGGTAAGGTCTATGTATATTTGTAAACAACAGCTGGTGCACGAAATCTAAGGAAGTCTCGAGGTTTTGCTCGACTGAGGTAGAATATTTCATGATAAGCACACTATTTACCAAGAGAGTTTTCATCTGTATTTTTCGTAGCTGTCTACATACCACCACAAACCGATACTGGCACTAAGACCACACTCAATGAGCTTTATACGGCCATAAGTAAACAGGAAAGCACTCACCCAGAAGTGCCGCTCCTAGTGGCCGGGGACTTTAATGCAGGAAAACTCAAATCCGTTTTAACTAATTTCTACCAGAATGTTAAATGTGTAACCAGAGGGAAAAAAAACTCTAGACTACCTTTACTCCACACACATAGAGACGCGTACAAAGCTCTCCATCGCCCTCCATTTGGCAAATCTGACCATAATTCTGTCCTCCTGATTCCTGCATACAAACAAAAACTAAAGCAGGAAGCACCAGTGACTCGGTCAATAGGAAAGTGGTCAGATTCAGCAGATGCTAAGCTACAGGACTGTTTTGCTAGCACAGCCTGGAATATGTTTCGGGATTCTTCCGATGGCATTGAGGAGTACACCACATCAGTCACAGGCTTCATCAATAAGTGTATTGATGACGTCGTCCCCACAGTGACGTACGTACATACCCCAACCAGAAGCCATGGATTACAGGTAACATCCGCACTGAGCTAAAGAGTAGAGCTGCCGCTTTCAAGGAGCGGGACTCTAACCCAGAAGCTTATAAGAAATCCCTCTATGCCCTCTGACGAACCATCAAACAGGCAAAGCGTCAATACAGGTCTAAGATTGAATCGTACTACACCGGCTCCGGCTCTGACGCTCGTTGGATGTGGCAGTGCTTGCCAACTATTACAGACTTTAAAGGGAAGCACAGCTGCAAGCTGCCCAGTAACACGAGCCTACCAGACGAGCTAAATTACTTCTATGTTGACTTCGAGGCAAGCAACACTGAAGCATGCATGTGAGCATCAGCTGTTCCGGACGACTGTGTGATCACGCTCTCCGTAGCCGATGTGAGTAAGACCTTTAAACAGGTCAACATTCACAAGGCCGCAGGGCCAGATGGATTACCAGGACGTGTTTTCCGAGCATGCGCTGACCAACTGGCAAGTGTCTTCATTGACATTTTCAACTTCTCTCTGTCTGAGTCTGTAATACCAAAATGTTTCAAGCAGACCCCCATAGTCCCTGTGCCCAAGAACACCAAGGTAACCTGCCTAAATAACTACCGACCTGTAGCACTCACTTCTGTAGCTATGAAGTGCTTTGAAAGGCTGGTCATGGCTCACATCAACACCATTATCCAAGAAACCCTAGACCCACTCCAATTTGCATACCGCCCCCAACAGATCCACAGATGATGCAATCTCAATTGCACTCCACACTGCCCTTTCATACCTGGACAAAAGGAACATGTGAGAATGCTATTCATTGTCTACAGCTCAATGTTCAAATCCATAGTGCCCTCAAAGCTCATCACTAAGCTAAGGACCCTGGGACAAAACACCTCCCTCTGCAACTCGATCCTGGACTTCCTGACGGGCCGCCCCCAGGTGGTAAGGGTCGGTAACAACACAACCGCCACGCTGATCCTCAACACGGGGGCCCCTCAGGGGTGCGTGCTCAGTCCCCTCCTGTACTCCCTGTTCACTCATGACTGCATGGCCAGGCACAACTCCAACACCATCATTAAGTTTGCCGATGATACAACAGTGGTAGGCCTGATCACTGACAACGATGAGACAGTCTATATGGAGGAGGTCAGAGACCTGGCCTTGTGGTGCCAGGACAACAACCTCTCCCTCAGCGTGATCACAATAAAGGGGATGATCGTGGACTACAAGAAACAGAGGACCGAGCATGTCCCCATTCTCATCGATGGGGCTGCAGTGGAGCAGGTTGAGAGCTTCAAGTTTCTTGGTGTCCACATCACCAACAAACTAACATGGTCCAAGCACACCAAGACAGTCGTGAAGATGACACGACAAAACCTATTCCCCCTCAGGAGACTGAAAAGATTTGCCATGGGTCCTCAGATCCTCAAAAGGTTCTACAGCTGCGCCATCAAGAGCATCCTGACTGGTTGCATCACTGCCTGGTATGGCAACTGCTAGGCTTCTGACTGCAAGGCGCTACAGAGGGTAGTGTGTACGGCCCAGTACATCACTGAGGCCAAGCTTCCTGCCATCCAGGACCTCTATACCAGGTGATGTCTGAGGAAGGCCCTAAAAATTGTCAAAGACTCCAGCCACCCTAGTCATAGACTGTTCCAAGAGGCTTCTAAACAGATTCTACCCCTAAGCCATAAGACTCCTGAACATCTAATGAAATGGCTATCCAGACATCTTGCATTGCCCCCCCCCCCCCTTTGTGCTGCTGCTACTCTCTGTTTATTATATATGCATAGTCACTTTAATAGCTCTACCTACATGTACATATTACCTCAATTACCTCGACTGTCCGGTGCCCCTGCACATTGACTCTGTATCGGTACCCCCTGTATATAGCCACGCTATTGTTATTTTACTGCTGCTCTTTAATCATTTGTTACTTTTATTTCTTTTTTGTTTTTAGGTGTTTTTTTCTTAAAACCTCATTGTTGGTTAAGGGCTTGTAAGTAAGCATTTCACTGATTTGTACGTGGACCAAAACTCCAGTATTTTTCCTTCATAGCTTGTTCACCATCTTCTTTTTAAATAGGGAGCCAATTTGTTGTCAGCACTTTTTTTCCATGACTGATGAAAACTTGTTTTCTCATGGCTCTCTCTTGTCCGTCTGCAGCAGACATATGGTGAGTAATATGTTTGGAACATCAAATTGCAATAAAATCACAGTATCGTATCGCAACACATATAATCGTGAGCATCGAGAGGACCCTGGCAATTCCCAGTCTTAGCTCCCACTGTCACACTGTCTGCTGAGAAGACGGCACATCGTCCTTGTCAGCATCATCCACCAACTGACAAACACACACACACACGCACACACTGATGACGAACACGCTGCACAGTGCAGCACAGTGCTGGAGACAGACACACCCCTATCCTGTCAACACACCATGTGAAACAGAGCACACTGCTTCTTCACTATATGGGTTCTATTGGCCTGTACTGCAGCAGACAGAAGAAGTACAACACACCAACAAATATATCAACCCTTGTGTATGAGGTCCCGGCCACACTCAAAAATGTTCTCTGAGACTGGCGTCCCCATGCGCACATTCGACGCGCACGTGCACGCACACACACACACACGCATGCACACGCACACACACACACACACACTAGCAACACACAATAGAGAGCCCAAAGAGCTAGGCTAATTAAAGGGATTAGTTGTGTTTGTCTGAGTGCTGTCTTGGTTTGCTGGCCTGGCACCAGCCTCCCTCACCCACCATGTCCAGCCTGTCTGTGGTCTGTTTGTCTGTCTGTCAGCCAACAGGGCAGGAATGGAAGGCTGGCACACCGCACACCTCTCTCTCCACTAACTGATCCCCAGCTGGCACCCTGGATGCCAACAAAAGTATTTCAGACCCTTAGCACTATATAATCAACAGAGCGAGAGAGAGACAGAGAGAGAGCGAGAGAGAGAGAGAGAGGGAAGGAGGGAGAGAGAGTGAGGGAGGGAGAGAAAGATGGAGGGAGAGAGAGAAATTGAGAGAGGGAGAGAGAAAAGATGGAGGGGGATATAGAGAGATAGAGAGGGTGAGATGGAGGGAGAGAGAGAGAGAGAGGGAGAGAAAGATGGAGTGAGAGAGAGGGAGAGAAAGATGGAGGGAGAGAGAGAGAGAGAGAGGGAGGGGTGAAGTTTACATAATGAGGTGCCTAGCAACCATAGAAGATGAGGAAGAGGAAAAAAGAAAGGGAGAGAGAGAAGGAGAAAAACACCCTCCTTGGCATGTGCGATTTTTCTAGCCTGCCTCAATTGACCTGTAAACCTTTGTGACAAATGCAAATAGCCCGGACTTGCTCACACAAAATACTGAAGGCTATTCAAATGAGCTCGCGCACACAATAGCAGTCTGCCTAGTCTCAGAACAGGGTGAATATACGGTCTGGGGCTGAATGGCACAATGTGTGAGAGCCAAACGAGGGGCTGAAGGGGCTGAAGAGACTCAGAGAGAGAGAGAGCCTTACCAGGCTGCCACAGAGGTGCCAGTCTCTATATTCAGCCTCCTCTCTCTTCTGCTCCCATCATTACACACACAGCTCAACATCTCCACACACAGCCTTCTAATGGACCAGCCACACCTCTCTGATAGAGAGATGAAGGCCCTTAAGAACGGCGAGACAGAACTATATAGCTACTGGGTAGCAAAACCTGTTGTGGGACTCTTTCAAAGATTTTAAAATACAAAACTGATTTTAAAATATAATACTGTGTAGTGTATTTTATGTGGAATCTGAAGATCTGTAGCTCGTGTTTAAAATAACTTTGTGTTTCATCACAACCTGTGTTGTTCCAACTTCCAACTTCCAGTGTTGATAGGATACATTATTCAACTGAATTAGGACTATTATTACATTATTCATCTTTATTGTGCACATTTGAATAACATGTGTGTAACAATTGAATAAAATTGTGTTACATAGTTTGCTGTTCGTGTATTTTTATACGGACATTAGATTTAAAAACAAATTCAAAATGAATTGTGATTAAACCTTCCTTCTAGCTACATGCTTATCACTGCACAATGTAAATTACTCGTGCAAAGCTTTCAGCTTGTGCATCTTCAGGTATAAAAGTTGTCAGTACTATGTAACAATGTGCTACATTGCACCTTCCTATGTCATTTTGATGGGGGAAGAAATGTGTAAAATGTATTTAATTAAATTCGGGCTGTGGTAAAGGCAAATGCAGAATAGTAAAAATGTCCCCATCAATCATATTCTCCATCAAAAGAAGTAAACCAAAGTTGTAAATGTTGTTTCTACTGGTAAGTACTATACAGTCCCATGTCTCTCTCCATGCTTCAGGAATGCTTAGGAGCACACTCAGCCTTTAACCATCTTTCTCTCTCTTTCTCTTTTGTTGCTCCTCTCATTTCCAATCTCAGTTTCAGCCTTAGCAAGAGTTTCAGCTGAAACTTTGCAGGCAATTTGTCTGGCAGCCAAACTTCCCAGCATGCATTGCGCAGTCCTGGCTTTGTCCCTGTGTTAACTGTTAAATTGCTCGACTCGACTCAGCACGTGACGGAACCTTTCTTTTTACTCTCTAATACAGTTCTACAGTACATACTAGACAGACACGCAATAATCACACAAAATACATGTATTTGCTGGCACACATACTGTATCATCACTCTCTGATGAAAACCTCAATTTCTGCCAATTATCTAATATTTTACATTTATTGAAAGCAGTAACTCATCTCAATGTACTTTCATGACTCTATGACCTATTTCTTTTATTCAAAATAGCTTCTGAAATATCATAATTGTATGTTAATTAATGGGAAAATACAGTATTTTTCTCAATTTCTGTATATAATAAATAATACAAATAGTCTACTGAGCCACAGCATATTGTATACTAACAAAATTAGGAAATTATATGATTTTATAATAATACATATGCTCAGAGAAAGAGATTTTGTTTAACAAGTAATAAAATAAAATCTCAAGATAAGGGTCACACTTATTGGCTCGCTTGTTTTCAGTACTCTAGCACCCTCCCCTTGCCAGGATAACAACACTGAGCCTTTTTCTGAAATGTTTTATGAGATTGGAGAACACATTGGGAGGGATCTTAGACCGTTCCTCCATACAGAATCTTTCCATATCTTTTGTCTGCTCTTATGGACTGCCCTCTTCAATTCAAACCACGGTATTTCAATGGGGTTCAAGTCCGGAGACCGAGATGGCTATTGCAAAATGTTGATTTTAATGTAAATTAACAATTTATTTGTGGGCATAGCACCGGTTCCAATCCAAGTGCCAACTCTGTTTGTCAAAATCTTGGCGGTGCTGTGGTCAGAATAAATGAAAATAGAGCTCTGTGAAAACCCAGGTGTGGAATGTAATTCACAATATTTTACTTTGAAAAGCATAATTTACATTAATTCAATTTAAACAGTCATGGTCCCCTGGATGTTTTTGTCTAGTTGCGGTGACAATACTGTAAATCTACAAGTAGTTACTGTATTTTTTACAGCTAGATTCAGGTGTTAAGGGACAGATGATAATTAGTTGGGACTGAACCTCCCTTGGGATTTGAACTCATAATCTCTGCACTAGACATAATGGAGATGGGCAAGAACACATTTCTGGACTTTGCCGTAAAGATTAAATAAATATAATGAACAAAACCATAAACACAACATGTAAAGTGTTGGTCCCATGTTTCATGAGCTGAAATAAAAAATCTCAGATATCTTCCATAAGCACAGAAAGCATATTTATCTCAAATTTTGTGCACAAATTCGTTTACATCCCTGTTAGTGAGCTTATCTCTTGCCAAGATAATTCGTCCACCTGACCGGTGTGGCATATCAAGAAGCTGATTAAACGGCATGATCATTATACAGGTGTGCTGGGGACAATAAAAGGCCACTCTAGAATTTGCCGTTTTGTCACACATGTCACGTCCTGACCAGTAAAGGGGTTATTTGTTATTGTAGTTTGGTCAGGACGTGGCAGGGGGGTGTTTGTTTTATGTGGTTCGGGGTTTGTTGATATATGTGTTTATGTAGAGGGGTGTTTGTTTAGAGTATTCCGGGGTTTTGGTTATGTTCTATGTTGTGCATTTCTATGATCTATCTATGTTGTGTATTTCTTTGTGTTGGCCTGGTATGGCTCTCAATCAGGAACAGCTGTACATCGTTGTTGCTGATTGAGTCATACTTAGGTAGCCCCGTTTTCACATGTCCCTTGTGGGAAGTTGTTGTTGCACTGCTGTGTTAGCCTGCAATACTGTTCGTTCGTACGTTTTCTTGTTTTGTTTATTAAGTGTTCTAAATAAAAGATAAAATGAGCACTCAACCCGCTGCGCCTTGGTCCAGTATATACGACGACCGTTACAACACAATGCCAAAGATGTCTCAAGTTTTGAGGGAGCGTGCAAATACCATGCTGGAGGGTGCTGAGGAGTATGTATGACTGTAATAAAGCCCTTTTGTGGGGAAAATCTGATTCTGATTGGATGGGCCAAGCCAATGGTTCTCGAACCCATAACCTCTTGGTCACTAGCAAACTCAAGCTACACCACCAGATATGTGAGTGTGAAAAAGATATGGCCACAGGCGTATAGGCAATAATGCATTTCTGTGTTTTGCTAAAAGCTGCCCAGAATCAAGTAAATAATTGTCATGAAGCTGGTTGAGAGAATGCCAAGAGTGTGCAAAGCTGTCATCAAGGCAAAGGGTGGTTACTTTGAAGAAAATATATTTTGATTTGTTTAACACTTTTTGGGTTACTACATGATTCATATGTGTTATTTCATAGTTTTGATGTCTTCACTATTATTCTACAATGTAAAAAATAGTAAAACTTAAGAAAAACCCTTGAATGAGTGCGTGTGTCCAAACTTTTGACTGGTACTGCACATGTCGGTTCTTTTGCTCAAGAACCCGATGGTCACTCTGACAGAGCTCCAGAGTTCCTCTGTGGAGATGGGTGAACCTTCCAGAAGCACAACCATCTCTGCAACACTCCACCATTCAGGCCTTTATGGTAGAGTGGCCAGAAGGAAGTCACTCCTCAGTAAAAAGCACATGACAGCCCGCTTGGAGTTTGCTAAAAGGCACCAAAAGGACTCAGAGACCATGAGAAACAAGATTCTCTGGTCTGATAAAACCAAGATTGAACTCTTTGGCCTGAATGCCAAGTGTCACATCTAGAGGAAACCTGGCACCATCCCTACGGGGAAGCATGGTGGTGGCAGCATCATGCTGTGGGGATGTTTTCAGCGGCAGGGACTGGGAGACAAGTCAGGATCGAGGGGAAAATGAACGGAACAAAGTACAAAGAGATCCTTGATGAAAACCTTTCCAACCTTTCCAACCTGACAACAACCCTAAGCACACAGCCAAGACAACGCAGGAGTGGCATCAGGACAAGTCTCTGAATGTCCTTGAGTGGCCCAGCCAGAGCCTGGACTGGAACCCGATCGAACATCTCTGGAGAGATCTGAAAATAGCTGTGCTCCCCATGCTCCCCATCCAACCTGACAGAGCTTGAGGGGATCAGCAGAGAAGAACGGGAGAAACTCCCCAAATACAGGTGTGCCAAGCTTGTGGCGTCACAGCCAAGAAGACTCGAGGCTGTAATTGCTGCCAAAGGTGCTTCAACAAAGTACTGAGGAAAGGGTCTGGATACTTATTTAAATGTGATATTTCCGGGGGTTTTTATTATACATTTGCTAACATTTCAAAAAATCAGTTTTTGCTTTGTCAGTATGGGGTATTGTGTGTACCGTAATTTCCGGACTATAAGCCGCAACTTTTTTCCCACGCTTTGAACCTCGCGGCTTAAACAATGGCGAGGCTAATATATGGATTTTTCCCGCTTTCAATTTTTTTTTCTCCAAAAAAACACATTCTGTGACGTGCTCAGTTTTTTGGCGGCATGAAGCTTTCATTAGACCAATGAAATTGCCGAACGGGTTAAGGTCAAACAACTTTTTTGTTTACTGTTTAGATTAAATCGAGCGCTCTCAAACTTCCCATCATTCTGATTATGGTAGTCATTTTGTCACCCTCATCATGGCAAAGACACGGAGAAATGCATATGATGCAGCTTTCAAGTTGAAGGCGATTGATCTGGCTGTTGGAAAAGGAAATAGAGCTGCTGCACGGGAGCTTGGTCTTAATGAGTCGATGATAAGACGTTGGAAACAGCAGCGTGAGGAATTGTCTCAGTGCAAAAAGACAACTAAAGCTTTCAGAGAATGGCCTGAACTAGAAAATGAGCTCGAAGACTGGGTCAACACACAGAGAGCAGACGGCCGAGGTGTTGCGGCTTATAGACAGGTGCGGCTTATATTCAGGTGCGCTCAATAGTCCGGAAATTACGGTAGATTGATGAGGGGAAAAAACAATTTTAGAACAATGCTGTAATGTAACAAAATGTGGAAAAGGTCAAGGGGTTTGAATACTTTCCGAATGCACTCTATCTCTCAGATATAGGACAGACACTTCAGAACAAACTTCCTTTAGATAATTTTTTTGGGACTATCTGTTGTTCGACAGGAAAACTTTGCAGAGCGATGTCAACTTACCAGCACTACGACCAGGAATACGACTTTCCCGAAGCGGATCCCTTGTCTGAACCACCCAGGGCATTTGAACTGATTCCAGAGGTTGACCCAAAACAACTCTGCAAGAGAAGAGGCAGACGGAATGGTCTTCTGGTCAGAGGCACGCACACCACCCACCATAGAGGCGCGCACACCACTCACCACTTCCGAGTATATTACTCGCTAACGTCCAGTCTCTAGATAACAAGGTAGATGAAATTAGGGCAAGGGTTGCTTTCCAGAGAGACATCAGGGATTGTAACATACTCTGTTTACGGAAACATGGTTCTCACGGGATATGCTGTCGGAGTCGGTACAGCCACCTGGATTCTTTGTGCGTCGCGCCGACAGGAATAAACATCTCTCCGGGAAGAAGAAGGGCGGGGGTGTATGTTTCATGGTTAACATCTCATGGTGTAATTGTAACAACATACATGTTCTCAAGTCCTTTTGTTCACCTGACCTAGAATTCCTAACAATCAAATGCCGACCAAATTATCTCCCAAGGGAATGCTCCTCGGTTATTGTCACAGCAGTGTATATCCCCCCTCAAGCCGATACCACGATGGCCCTCAAGGAACTTCACTGGACTTTATGCAAACTGAAAACCATATATCCTGAGGCTGCATTTGTTGTAGCTGGGGATTTTAACAAAGCAAATTTGAGAACAAGGCTACCTAAATTCTATCAGCATATTGACTGCAGCACTCACGCTGGTTAAACACTGGATCACTGATACTCTAACTTCCGCGATGCATACAAGGCCCTCCCCTGCCCTCCTTTCGGCAAATCTGACCACGGCTCCAATTTGCTCCTCCCTTCCTATAGGCAGAAACTCAAAGAGGATGTACCCGTGCTAAGGGCTATTCAACGCTGGTCTGACCAATCAGAATCCACGCTACAAGATTGTTTTGATCACGCGGACTGGGAAATGTTCTGCGTAGCCTCAGAGAATAATATCGAAGCATACGCTGATTCGGTGACTGAGTTTATAAGGAAGTGTATTGGAGATGTTGTACCTACTGTGACTATTAAAACCTACCCTAACCAGAAATGATGGATGGCAGCATTTGCACAAAATTGAAAGCGCGAACCACCGCATTTAACCATGAAAATGTGACTGAGAATGTGGCCGAACACAAACAGTGCAGTTATTCCCTCCGCAAGGCAATCAAACAAGCAAAATGTGGAGTGGAGTCGCAATTCAACGGTTCAGACACGAGACATATGTGGCAGGGTTTACAGACAATCACGGACTACAAAAGGAAAACCAGCCACATCACGGACACCGACGTCTTGCTTCCAGACAAACTAAACACCTTCTTTGCCCGCTTTGAGGATAATACAGTGCCACCGACGCGGCCCGCTACCAAGAACTGTGGGCTCTCCTTCTCCGTGGCTGATGTGAGTAAGACATTTAAACGTGTTAACCCTCGCAAGGCTGCCGGCCCAGATGGCATCCCTAGCCACGTCCTCAGAGCATGTGCAGACCAGCTGCCTAGTGTGTTTACGGACATATTCAATCTCTCCCTATCCCAGTCTGCTGTCCCCACATGCTTCAAGATCAAATTAAATCAAATCAAATCAAAGTTTATTTGTCACGTGCGCAGAATACTACAGGTGTAGACCTTACAGTGAAATGCTTACTTACAGGCTCTAACCAAGAGTGGATTTAAAAAAAAGGTATTAGGTGAACAATAGGTAAGTAAAGAAATAAAAACAACAGTAAAAAGACAGTGAAAAATAACAGTAGCGAGGCTATAACAGTAGTGAGGCTATATACAGACACTCGTTAGTCGGGCTGATTGAGGCAGTATGTACATGAATGTATAGTTAAAGTGACTATGCATATATGATAAACAGAGACTAGCAGTAGCGTAAAAGAGGGGTTGGCGGGTGGTGGGTGGCGGGACACAATGCAGATAGCCAGGGTAGCCAATGTGCGGGGGCACCGGTTGGTCGGTCTAATTGAGGTAGTATGTACATGAATGTATAGCTAAAGTGACTATGCATATATGATAAACAGAGATGACCACCATTGTTCCTGTACCCAAGAAGGCAAAGGTAACTGAACTAAATGACTATCGCCCCGTAGCACTCACTTCTGTCATCATGAAGTGCTTTGAGAGACTAGTCAAGGATCATATCACCTCCACCTTACCTGTCACCCTAGAGCAGGGGTGGGCAATTCCAGTCCTCGAGGGCCTGATTGGTGTCACAGATTTGCCCCAGCCCCAGCTAACACACCTGACTCCAATAATCACCTACTCAGTTCAGAATGCAATTTGATTAATCAGCTGTGTTAACTAGGGAGGGAGAAAAAGTGTAACACCAATCAGGCCCTCAAGGACTGGAGTTGTCCACCACTGCCCTAGACCCACTTCAATTTGCTTACTGCCCCAATAGGTCCACAGACGATGCAACCATCATCACACTGCACACTGCACACTGCCTTATCCCATCTGGACAAGAGGAATACCTATGTAAGAATGCTGTTCATTGACTATAGCTCAGCATTCAACACCATAGTACCCTCCAAGCTCATCATTAATGAGGATTTCTACCGCAAGCTCTGGACATTTACACCTGAATCTTGCAGCTAGCTAGCTGCTATCCGAGTGACTATTGGCTAACGTCGGTCCCGGAGCTAACATCAATTATTCCGGAGCTAGCCAGCTGAAGAGTTCCATCAGCCACTCCTGTGCTACAATCACCTATCCGGACCCGTTTTACTGCCGATGCGGAGCCCCATTGGGCCTTCACGACTGGACTACCGACGTTATCTGCCCGAGGGAGTTATCCAACTGGCCCCTCCGTCGCGACGTAACCTGAACGCCCATCTGCGGCCAGCTAATCATTAGCTGTCTTATCGGCTGCTATCTGAATAGGTCTATCGGCCAATTTTCTTGGGCCACTATAACTATAACTATAACTATTTTGCCAATTGGATTGGTCCCCTCTACCACACGGAACCCCACTAATCTACCGACGGACACGCACGAGGTGGCTAAAAACAGACCATCTTCTGCCAACTTGCTACCCATGGCCCGGCTAGCTGTCTGAATCGCCGTGACCGCAACCGACCTCACTACTCACTGGACCCTTTTGATCACTTGGCTAACCATGCCTCTCCTTAATGTCAATATGCCTTGTCCATTGCTGTTCTGGTTAGTGTTTTTTGGCTTATTTCACTGTAGAGTCTCTAGCCCTGCTCATTATACCTTATCCAACCTCTCAGTTCACCACCCACACATGCGATGACATCACCTAGTTTCAATGATGTTTCTAGAGACAATATCTCTCTCATCATCACTCAATGCCTAGGTTTACCTCCACTGTATTCACATCCTACCATACCTTTGTCTGTACATTATACCTTGAAGCTATTTTATCGCCCCCAGAAACCTGCTCCTTTTACTCTCTGTTCCGGACGTCCTAGACGACCAATTCTCATAGCTTTTAGCTGTACCCTTATCCAACTTCTCCTCTGTTCCTCTAGCGATGTAGAGGTGAATCCAGGCCCTGCAGTGCCTAGCTCCACTCCTATTCCCCAGGCGCTCTCTTTTGATGACTTCTGTAACCGTAATAGCCTTGGTTTCATGCATGTTAACATTAGAAGCCTCCTCCCTAAGTTTGTTTTATTCACTGCTTTAGCACACTCTGCCAACCCGGATGTCCTAGCCGTGTCTGAATCCTGGCTTAGGAAGACCACCAAAAACTCTGAAATCTCCATCCCTAACTACAACATTTTCAGACAAGATAGAACGGCCAAAGGGGGCGGTGTTGCAATCTACTGCAGAGATAGCCTGCAGAGTTCTGTCCTACTATTCAGGTCTGTACCCAAATAATTTGAACTTCTACTTTTAAAAATCCACCTCTCTAAAAACAAGTCTCTCACCATTGCTGCCTGCTATATACCACCCTCTGCCCCCAGCTGTGCTCTGGACACCATATGTGAACTGGTTGCCCCCCATCTATCTTTAGAGCTCGTGCTGCTAGGTGACCTAAACTGGGACATGCTTAACACCCCAGCCATTCTACAATCTAAGCTTGATGCCCTCAATCTCGCACAAATTATCAATGAACCTACCAGGTACCACCCCAAAACCGTAAACACGGGTACCCTCATAGATATCATCCTAACCAACTTGCCCTCTAAATACACCTCTGCTATTTTCAACCAAGATCTCAGCGATCACTGCCTCATTGCCTACATCCGTAATGGGTCAGCGGTCAAACAACCTCCACTCATCACTGTCAAACGCTCCCTGAAACACTTCAGCGAGCAGGCCTTTCTAATCGACCTGGCCCTGGTATCCTGGAAGGAGATTGACCTCATCCCTTCAGTAGAGGATGCCTGGTTATTTTTTTTAAATGCCTTCCTCACCATCTTATCTAGATGTGCCACTAGCGGAACGCCTCGCCAATATCCAATGATAGAGCGTGGCGCGAATTACAAACACCTCAGAAATCCAAAAACTTCAATTTTTCAAACATATGACTATTTTACCCCATTTTAAAGACAAGACTCTCCTTTATCTAACCACATTGTCCGATTTCAAAAAGGCTTTACAACGAAAGCAAAACATTAGATTATGTCAGGAGAGTACACAGCCAGAAATAATCACACACCCATTTTTCAAGCTAGCATATAATGTCACAAAAACCAAAACCACAGCTAAATGCAGCACTAATCTTTGATGATCTTCATCAGATGACACTCCTAGGACATTATGTTATACAATACATGTATGTTTTGTTCAATCAAGTTCATATTTCTATCAAAAAACAGCTTTTTACATTAGCATGTGACGTTCAGAACTAGCATACCCACCGGAGACTTCCGGTAAATTTACTAAATTACTCACGATAAACGTTCACAAAAAACATAACAATTATTTTAAGAATTATAGATACAGAACTCCTTTATGCAATTGCGGTGTCCGATTTTAAAATAGCTTTTCGGTGAAAGCACATTTTGCAATATTCTGAGTAGATAGCCCGGCCATCATGGATAGCTATTTTGACACCCACCAAGTTTGGAATTCACCAAACTCAGATTTACTATAAGACAAATTGGATTACCTTTGCTGTTCTTCGTCAGAATGCACTCCCAGGACTTCTACTTCAACACCCAATGTTTTTTTGGTTCCAAATAATCCATAGTTATATCCAAATAGCTGCGTTTTGTTCGTGCGTTCAAGACACTATCCGAAGGGTGACGCGCCGGTGCGTATCGTGACCAAAAAATTCAAAATATTCCATTACCGTACTTCGAAGCATGTCAAACGCTGTTTAAAATCAATTTTTATGCGATTTTTCTCATAAAATAGCGATAATATTCCGACCGGGAGACCTTGTTTTCGTTCAAACACTGAAAATAGAAAATAGAGTCTTCACATGCACGCGTGCGACCGTGTCATTGTTCTCAGAACGCCCACTTTCCAAAAGCCCTACTGTTTTACGCCCAGGGACTGCAGAGTCATCATTCCCCGTTCTGGCGCCTTCTGAGAGCCTATGGGAGCCTTAGAAAATGTCACGTTACAGCAGAGATCCTCTATTTTCCATAAAGAGGCTATATAAGGCCAAGAAATGGTCAGAGAGGGCACTTCCTGTATGGAATCTTCTCAGGTTTTGGCCTGCCATATGAGTTCTGTTATACTCACAGACACCATTCAAACAGTTTTAGAAACTTTAGGGTGTTTTCTATCCAAATACAATAATTATATGCATATTCTAGTTTCTGGGCAGGAGTAATAACCAGATTAAATCGGGTACGTTTTTTATCCGGTCGTGAAAATACTGCCCCCTATCCTAAACAGGTTAAATAAGCATGCCCCATTCAAGAAATGTAGAACCAGGAACAGATATAGCCCTTGGTTCTCTCCAGACCTGACTGCCCTTATCCAACACAAAAACATCCTGTGGCGTTCTGCATTAGCATCGAACAGCCCCCATGATATGCAATTTTTTAGGGAAGTTAGAAACCAATATACACAGGCAGTTAGAAAAGCCAAGGCTAGCTTTTTCAAGCAGAAATTTGCTTCCTGCAACACAAACTCAAAACAGTTCTGGGACACTGTAAAGTCCTTGGAGAATAAGAGCACCTCCTCCCAGCTACCCACTGCACTGAGGATAGGAAACACTGTCACCACCGATAAATCCACTATAATTGAGAATTTCAATAAGCATTTTTTTACGGCTGGTCATGCTTTCCACCTGGCTACCCCTACTCCGGTCAACAGCACTGCACCCCCCACAGCAACTCGCCCAAGCCTTCCCTATTTCTCCTTCTCCAAAATCCATTTCTAAAGTCTTCGAAAGCCAAGTCAACAAACAGATTACCGACCATTTCGAATCCCACCGCACCTTCTCCGCTATGCAATCTGGTTTCAGAGCTGGTCATGGGTGCCCCTCAGCCATGCTCAAGGTCCTAAAAGATATCTTAACCGCCATCGATAAGAAACAATACTGTGCTGTCGTATTCATTGACCTGGCCAAGGCTTTCGACTCTGTCAATCACCACATCCTCATCGGCAGACTCAATAGCCTTGGTTTCTCAAATGATTGCCTCGCCTGGTTCAGCAACTATTTCTCCGATAGAGTTCAGTGTGTCAAATCGGAGGGCCTGTTGTCCGGGCCTCTGGCCGTCTCTATGGGGGTGCCACAGGGTTCAATTCTTGGGCCGACTCTTTTCTCTGAATACATCAATGATGTCGCTCTTGCTGCTGGTGAGTCTCTGATCCACCTCTACGCAGATGACACCATTCTGTATACTTCTGGCCCTTCTTTGGACACTGTGTTAACTACCCTTTAGACGAGCTTCAATGCCATACAACGCTCCTTCGTGGCCTCAAACTGCTCTTAAATACAAGTAAAACTAAATTCATGCTCTTCAAACGATCGCTGCCTGCACCTGCCCGCCCGTCCAGCATCACTACTCTGGACGGTTCTGACTTAGAATATGTGGACAACTACAAATACCTAGGTGTCTGGTTAGACTGTAAACTCTCCTTCCAGACTCACATGAAACATCTCCAATCCAAAGTTAAATCTAGAATTGGCTTCCTATTTCGCAACAAACCATCTTTCACTCATGCTGCCAAACATACCCTCGTAAAACTGACCATCCTACCAATCCTCGACTTCGGCGATGTAATTTACAAAATAGCCTCCAATACCCTACTCAATAAATTGGATGCAGTCTATCACAGTGCCATCCGTTTTGTCACCAAATTGTTTATAGACAGATTATTTAACTTATAATTCACTGTATCACAATTCCAGTGGGTCAGAAGTTTACATACACTAAGTTGACTGTGCTTTAAAACAGCTTGGAAAATTCCAGAAAATGATGTCATGGCTTTATAAGCTTCTGATAAGCTAATTGACATAATTTGAGTCAATTGGATGTTTTCCTGTGGATGTATTTCAAGGCCTACTTTAAAATGCAGTGCCTCTTTGCTTGACATCATGAGAAAATCAAAAGAAATCAGCCAAGATATCAGAAACAAATGGTAGACCTCCACAAGTCTAGTTCATCCTTGGGAGAAGGTACCACGTTCATCTGTACAAACAATAGTACGCAAGTATAAACACCATGGGACCACGCAGCCGTCATACCGCTCAGGAAGGAGACGTTTTCTGTCTCCTAGAGATGAATGTACTTTGGTGCGAAAAGTGCAAATCAATCCCAGAACAACAGCAAAGGACCTTGTGAAGATGCTGGAGGAAACAGGTACAAAAGTATTTATATCCACAGTAAAACGAGTCCTATATCGTCATAACCTGAAAGGCCGCTCAGCAAGGAAGAAGCCACTGCTCCAAAACCTCCATAAAAAAAACAGACTACGGTTTGCAACTGCACATGGGGACAAAGACTGTACTTTTTGGAGAAATGTCCTCTGGTCTGATGAAACAAAAATAGAACTGTTTGGACATAATGAACATTCTTATGTTTGGAGGAAAAAGGGGGAGGCTTGCAAGCCAAAGAACACCATCCCAACTGTGAAGCACAGAGGTGGCAGCATCATGTTGTGGGGGTGCATTGCTGCAAGAGGTCCTGGTGTACTTCACAAAATAGATGGCATCATTAGGTAGGAAAAGTACGTGGATATATTGAAGCAACATCTCAAGACATCAGTCAGGAAGTTAAAGTTTGGTAGCAAATGGGTCTTCCAAATGGACAATGACCCCAAGCATACTTCCAAAGTTGTGGCAAAATGGCTTAAAGACAACAAAGTCAAGGTATTGGAGTGGCCATCACAAAGCCCTGACCTCAATCCTGTAGAAAATTTGTGGGCAGAACTGCAAAGGCGTGTGCGAGCAAGGAGGCCTACAAAACTGACTCAGTTACACCAGCTCTGTCAGGAGGAATGGGCCAAAATTCACCCAACTTATTGTGGGAAGCTTGTGGAAGGCTACCCGAAATGTTTGACCCAAGTTAAACAATTTAAAGGCAATGCTACCAAATACTAATTGAGTGTATGTAAACTTCTGACCCACTGGGAATGTGATGAAAGAAATAAAAGCTGAAATAAATCATTATCTCTACTATTATTCTGACATTTCACATTCTTAAAATAAAGTGGTGATCCTAACTGACCTAAGACAGGGAATATTTACTAGGATTAAATGTCAGTAATTGTGAAAAACTGAGTTTAAATGTATTTGGCTAAGGTGTATGTAAACTTCCGACTTGAACTGTACAGTCGTGGTCAAAAGTTTTGAGAATGACACAAATATTAATTTTCACAAAGTCTGCTGCCTCAGTTTGTATGATGGCAATTTGCATATACTCCAGAATGTTATGAAGAGTGATCAGATAAATTGCAATTAATTGCAAAGTCCCTCTTTGCCATGCAAATGAACTGAATCCCCCAAAAACATTTCCACTGCATTTCAGCCCTGCCACAAAAGGACCAGCTGATATTATGTCAGTGATTCTCTCGTTAACACAGGTGTTGAGTGTTGACGAGGACAAGGCTGGAGATCACTCTGTCATGCTGATTGAGTTCGAATAACAGACTGGAAGCTTCAAAAGGAGGGTGGTCCTTGGAATTGTTCTTCCTCTATGGCCAAAACTTTTGAGAATATCACAAATATTAATTTCCACAAAGTTTGCTGCTTCAGTGTCCTTAACAATTGTGCTTGCGCTAGTTAACAAGGTCCTTTAAACTGAACGCAGAGACATTAAAATGGTATCCACGAGTTCATCTGACTCATTGCCAAAATCCCAAAGTAACCCTTTCAGGTTCATAGGTCAAATCAGTGGTCATGGTTGTAATGCAAAAAAATAAAGGTGAAATCAGTTACTGACACAGACATTGTGGCATAGCAGCAAGATCAGAATGCTGTGAAACAAAAGGTTGTCAGTTCAAATCTTAGGAAACGTAATGTTGAATAAAAATTACTGTATAAATAAACATATACAACGTACATAAGTTGAAAACTATGTATATTAAAAGCACTGTGTGTGTGTATCATAATAATACATTTATGTTTGCAGGGCATTACCTGTGAAAATCCACATGTGAAAAGTCATCACATCAAGTGTTCCAAAAACACATGGTTTCACATGATTTCTCATGTGCAAAACATGTGGAAATGTCACGTGAAATCATATGATTTTCCACATGTGAAATCATGTGGTTTTTCCGCAAAGGCTCTGTCTGCTTGCAGCATCTGGTGGACACCTGCAACAGTGCAAGTCACTGGAGAGAGAGAGAGAGAGAGAGAGAGAGAGAGAGAGAGAGAGAGAAAAAGAAAGAGAAAGAGAAAGAGAAAGAGAAAGAGAAAGAGAAAGAGAAAGAGAGAAAGAAAGAAAGAAAGAAAGAAAGAAAGAAAGAAAGGCTAATGTGTGTGGATAAGGCTGGTTTTGATATGTGCATAGGAGGCAAGTTCAATACTTCATTCAGAGGGAGCTGGTTTGGCCAGCTCAGTACTTCATTCAGAGAGAAAGAAAACTGGTTCTAGAGCCATCTGATGTTAAATATGAGGGCACATTATGAGACAGCACTGAGAATCTTTGTGAACACTCTTCTTATTAATCTTTTACCTGTATTGCTTCATTCAAGTCCATTTCATCTGGACTTCTTGCCACCCTCTGTAACACTGAAAAACAAAAACACACATCGTGAAATACAGTATCTAACCACAGCACAAAGGTCTTTGAACACAACAGTCAATGCTAACAATCCATTGGACATAATACAACGGCACAAAGTGACAAGATATTTTCCCTTCATAACAAAGCACCATGCTCCATACTGCGGGCCAGTTCATTATGCAATAGCAAACCAGAGAAGCGCTTTCAAATGGTATCAGATACTCACGCGCTCTTTCATTTAACAGGGCTAACAGCTCCAAGTGAACCCGATCACAAAGGGAGAGACGCTCACTGACACCACAGCAATTAGGCCGTACAGCTAATCTTACAAGGCACTTAGGACATCTTTAACAGGCGTCAGGGCACCAGGGTTGATGTGTCCTGGTCTCTCCTGGCCCGTGAGGCAGCAGGGTGGTTGTTTTATGGCCGTGAGGGTGCAGGGTTGATTGTTAACGCAGGGGAAGTGATCCCTGGAGTCAGGCCACTAAATCTGCTCCGTCCCTGTAACCATGGCAGCAGACAGGTAGTGTCTGGGTCACAGGGCAAACATTGCCAGCCTCGAGCGGTCTGCCGTCGGTTAATAAAACTCTAGCTCAGTGTGAACGAGGGCGCAGAAGCACACACACAAACAGACACAGCATGTGCACACACGCACACCCGTCTCGGGTGACTGGTGCCAGCTGACCTGAGGACAAATATTAATATACAGGGGAACAGGCTTCCATTAATCAACGACAGCTGATTCATAAGGTTAGATGCCCATTTGAGGTCATAGACTCTTTGTATTACTACATGTTTATTCCATGTTTTACAACATGTACATATGCAGCATGTGTTTGTCCCTGGTTCATTTGGGAAGATCATGACAAGAAATAAGTGGAACAGTGTAATGGAACATTGGTTGACAACATGAAAGCTGTGATGCCAGACAATGACACAGCTACAGTTACAAAATGACAGTGTTATCTGGAAGTAATTGATCACATTATACAAAGCAAATAGGTTTTCATCCTCTTTGCATGCTAAGTATTCTTCAGTGTGCTGGACTGAGCCGTGGTCTGTCTGTCTGTCCCACGAGAGACAGACATACGCCCGTGATTGTCTCTGCCCTTCTCTCCCTTCGCCTCGCCACCACTCTGTCTTCAGTTGCTACGAGACAGGCCGGCGCAAGCCAAGGCCTCCACAATTCATTATTAAAGGAACAAAGGCCAAAGCAGTGGACAAAGCCGTCCAGACCAACCCAAACCAGCTCCCACTTAACACACACATCACACTTCACTGTGCTCTCTGATTGACTGAAAGACTAACATACAAATGGACAATTCAAGGCCTTACCTTTCTCCTTTTGAAAATAAATATGCCCAGTAATATACAGAGACACATCTCATAAATGACCACTATGAGAAGTCAATAGAGGAAGAACTCTGCACTTATTTCAATAACCTCTAAGAGGCCTCCTATGGATATTACTTTGTCTCTTGCTGCTTTAGAAGCCAGCACCTTTTCAGCTCAGCTGGTTTTAAGATCAATTACTTCCTTATAGCACAGTATAAATGACATGGCTGATTTAGGAAAAAGTACACCAAAAATATCACCCAATTTCATTCATAATCCAGAGTCTGTTCCCTACGTGATATTACTTAAATAAAACTAACACATGTAATATCTTAGCTCTAACCCAGCACAGTAAGACTGAACAGCAAATCTACAATTTTTTTTACAAAATCACCTGTATTTCTGGCTTCTAGCCTCCTCACACCAGTTCTGTCTGGCGCCAAATGTTATAAAAAAAACACATTCTCTTTGCCCTGAACCAATCACATCTGAATCTGCATCCGTTTCTGTCCAAAGGAAGTGAGGCAAGCTAATGAAAAGCCTTCCTCCTCCTCCTCCTCCTCCAGGTCTCCAGTCCTGCTCACTCACATGACAATCACTGTCTATGAAATGCCAGCAGAGAGGCAATCAGTCATTGTAATTAGTCTGCTTGCCATCCCTGTTGTGTCATAATTCAGACTGGGCTGGGAGGCTGAGAGGCTGGGAGGCTGGGAGGCTGGGGCTGGAGGCTGGCTGGGAGACACAGTGAGACACTAAAGACCCAGCTGTTGCTGACTGGGTCCACCACTGCCTCATCTAAACCCCAACACAGGCCACTCCCTCTCTCCCCTTTCTCTCTCTCTCCTTTCTTCAGTCTTCCCCCTTGTCTCTTCTCCTCTCTCAGGGGGGGAGACAGCAAAATGATTTGTGTGGTGGGAGAGGGGACTGACTCCCTCCCTCCCTCCCTCCCTCCCTCCCTCCCTCCCTCCCTCCCTCCCTCCCTCCCTCCCATACCCTTCTTACACTTTCTTTTTCTTCTTCACTGCACTGCAGACATTTGTTTTCCAAACTGCTTGACTGATAAGTGCATGAGCAGCCGATAAACTCAAGGTTCTTTCTGAAATCAAAGGCAACATCTTTAGTGTGGAAATTCACTTACCAAAAAGAAAGATCTGAACCAAAACCCACACCACGTATTAAACATGTAATGTCCATTTTACCAACGTTTAAATCCTTTTAAAAAAGGGGTGTTCTTCAAACTGCCTCTTAAACGCCAACTGACTAATTCTCCCTGGGCGCTGGATGGATGCAGACTCGGAGAACCAGCTCATTTCCCCTTGGAATTCAGAGATAAACAGGAAGCTATGGCAGCATTCTACTGAGATTTATTTTATTTGCTTAAAGGACGTGGTTTGCCTGCTGTATCTTTAAAGGACCTGAAGTTTTCTTGGCAGTAAAACGAAGAACTGTGAGTTCAGCCAAAATAGACAATAAAGCAGAATGGAGAAACATGCCAAATTGCTGGGGCAATTCAGTCCAGAGGCTCATTTTTCCAAAATGATTCACACTGGAAAGAAAAGCATTTCCCTGTCCTCAGATGAACTTAGTGTGCTCTCACTCCCCCCTCTCTCCCTTTCTCTCCCTGCCGGCTCATACAAGGAAACGTTGAGGGAGGGCGGGAGAGAGGGAGGGAGGGAGAGTGTATGCAGGCACACACGCACACGCGCACACACACACACACACACACACACACACACACACACACACACACACACACACACACACACACACACACACACACACACACACACACACACACACACACACACGAGGAAAGCCTTCACTGCAGATTATTTGCTCGCTGCAGAATTAGGTCATGCACATAAAGGCCTGAAACACAGACACACAGATAAACATGCACTACTTTGAAAGGCCATTTTCAAAGTCATCGGAAAATCACATGGAAACCCAGCAAGAAAAGCACACACAGTAAAAACCATGCCAACGTAACGCGGACGGCCATTTCTAAGCACCCAGTACTGTCAGTAAAGTAACTAGTCATACTGTATGTGCTGAGCTTTGACTTTTCACATGTATTTGACTTGGACATTACACAACACAGAGACAGATGACTTTAGGAAAAGAGAGTGGGCTACACAGAGGATGTGCCCCACCAGTCAGCTATGGTCAATAGTCTGAGTCTGGTCTACGGGTTTTTTGTTGTTGTTTTTTTTCACCTTTATTTAACCAGGTAGGCAAGTTGAGAACAAGTTCTCATTTACAACTGCGACCTGGCCAAGATAAAGCAAAGCAGTGTGACACAGACAACAACACAGAGCTACACATGGAGTAAACAATAAACAAGCCAATAACACAATAAACAAGTCAATGACACATTAGAAGAAAAAAGAAAGTCTATATACAGTGTGTGCAAAAGGCATGAGGAGTTGGGCAATAAATAGGCCATAGGAGCGAATAATTACAATTTAGCAGATTAACACTGGAGTGATAAATGAGCATATGATGATGTGCAAGTAGAGATACTGGTGTGCAAAAGAGCATAAAACTTAATAAAATAAAAACAGAATGAGGTAGGCAGATTGGGTGGGCAATTTACAGATGGACTATGTACAGCTGCAGCGATCGGTTAGCTGCTCAGATAGCTGATGTTTAAAGTTGGTGAGGGAAATAAAAGTCTCCAACTTCAGCGATTTTTGCAATTCGTTCCAGTCACTGGCAGCAGAGAACTGGAAGGAAAGGAGGCCAAATGAGGTGTTGGCTTTGGGGATGATCAGTGAGATATACCTGCTGGAACGTGTGCTACGGGTGAGTGTTGTTATCGTGACCAGTGAGCTGAGATAAGGCGGAGCTTTACCTAGCATAGATTTATAGATGACCTGGAGCCAGTGGGTCTGGCGACGAATATGTAGCGAGGGTCAGCCGACTAGAGCATACAGGTCGCAGTGGTGGGTGGTATAAGGTGATTTGGTAACAAAACGGATGGCACTGTGATAGACTGCATCCAGTTTGCTGAGTAGAGTATTGGAAGCTATTTTGTAGAAGACATCGCCATAGTCGAGGATCGGTAGGATAGTCAGTTTTACTAGGGTAAGTTTGGCGGCGTGAGTGAAGGAGGCTTTGTTGCGAAATAGAAAGCTGATTCTAGATTTGATTTTGGATTGGAGATGTTTAATATGAGTCTGGAAGGAGAGTTTACAGTCTAACCAGACACCTAGGTATTTATAGTTGTCCACATATTCTAGGTCGGAACCGTCCAGGGCAGCGAATGGTTGAAAAGCATGCATTTGGTTTTACTAGCGTTTAAGAGCAGTTGGAGGCCACGGAAGGAGTGTTGCATGGCATTGAAGCTCGTTTGGAGGTTAGTTAGCACAGTGTCCAAGAAGGGCCAGAAGTATACAGAATGGTAAGCGTCTGCGTAGCACCTCTATCTCAGGGAATCGCCTGCAGCAAGAGCGACATCATTGATATATACAGAGAAAAGAGTCGGCCCGAGAATTGAACCCTGTGGTACCCCCATAGAGACTGCCAGAGGTCCGGACAATATGCCCTCCGATTTGACACACTGAACTCTGTCTGCAAAGTAGTTGGTGAACCAGGCGAGGCAGTCATTTGAAAAACCAAGGTATTTGGTTAGTCTGGCAACACACATCATTCACCAGCTCTGTCTGTCTGTCTGTCTGTCTGTCTGTCTGTCTGTCTGTCTGTCTGTCTGTCTGTCTGTCTGTCTGTCTGTCTGTCTGTCTGTCTGTCTGTCTGTCTGTCTGTCTGTCTGTCTGTCTGTCTGTCTGTCTGTCTTTCCCTGTTCTCCACTGAATGATGACAGTCAATAGTCAATTGTAGCAGAGTCAACGACCTCGAAAGCCGCATCACACTTGTCATTTCCTAGGTGAGCCAGGGCAGCAACAGCAATGAAAATAGGTTGAATGTGACTTACTGGCAATGATGTGATATGGCTATGAAAGTTAAATACCAAAGCAGAAATAGATATCTCAATATCTCACACACCAAGTTATTAACATTAGTCAGCCATCAACTCAATGAAATTCAGTGACTGATAAGTATTTAGTAACACTTGTCTTGACTGGGAGTGTACAGCCTCAGTTGATGAGTGAGTTCAACGTTAATGAGAGCGTACCGCAATGCCAGCTAATACTTGCAATTATATGACGAGTCCAACTTTTTATGCAAAAGGCAAATGAACACTACAGCCATCAACTTTCTGACCTACAGTCAGAGGAAGCAACCAAGCAATCTCAGCTCTGCACTGTTACAATTGGCAGTACATATTAGGCAGCTTTTGTGCTGACACACATTATCTAGGTGTGGCAGGCTCTCAAGCCTTCCTCTCAGGCCACTGACATACTGCTACTAAAAGTAATGTCAAATCTCAGGAACTATCAATTGGAAAAAAGAATCTGCCAGAGCTTTTCCCAAGCTAAATGAGGATCACGAGAAGAGTGCACAATGTATGTGTAAAAATTGACAGTTTAGATTAGATTGTTTTCCTTTGCGATGTGTGTGTGTGTTTGTTAATACTGCTATTGCTATTATTATGTCTTGGCGGCCAGCAATATTCTCAGGACAGCAATCCCAATGCGGCTTCCCTCCCCTTCCCAACCTCGCCACGGCCTTGCTGGAAGGAGGTAACAGGGGAGAACAAGTTATTCGTACACAGCCCAGAAGTTTACTGTTACACTCCCCTATGTATTTATTTGGACAGCGAAGCTACAACTCTGTACTCCAGCATTTTGGATTTGAGATCAAATGTTTTATATGAGGCGACAGTACAGAATGTCACCTTTTCTTTAAGGGTGTTGTGTTTTCGTACATATCTGTTTTACCAGTTAGAAATAAATGCACTTTGTGTTTCTAGGCCCTCCATTTGAAGGTGTCATAAGTATTTGGACAAATTCACTAATAGTGTACACTTCTACATTAATGTGGACACTAACATGATTATGGATAATCATGAATGAATCATGAATAATTATGAGTGAGAAAGTTACAGAGGCATAAATGTCCCCAAAACATGCTAACCTCTCACCATTCCCAATAACAAGGGAGGCTAGCATTTTTGGGGATGTGATATTTATGCCTCCCTTCATTATTCTTGATTCATTCATGATTATCCACACTAATAGTAGCATCCATATTAATGTATAAGTGTTCAGAGACGTATTCTATTCTTGTTTAGAATAAAAGTGACTCCAAAATGACAATACATTATTTACCATTCATTTTTATTGGGCACAGAATAATCTGAAACACAACCGAAACAAATTGCAAATTCATCCAAAAGGTTTGCAGTCACAAGCTTGATGTGGTGATTGCGTGCTAAGAATATGGGACCAAATAGGTCTATCGCGAGTGACGCAACGATCTAAGGCACTGCATCTCAGTGCTAGAGGCGTCACTACAGACCCTGGTTCGATTCTAGCCTGTATCACAACCAGACGTAATTGGGAGTCCCATAGGGCGGCGCACAATTGGCCCTGCGTCATCCGGGTTTGTCCGGGGAAGGCCATCATTGTAAATAAGAATTTGTTCTTAACTGACTTGCCTAGTTTAATAAAGGTTAAATAAAAAAATACAACATTTTGGACTAAATGTAATACACTATAAGTGAATTTGTCCCAATACTTATGACACCTTCAAATGGGGGGACTAGATACATAAAGTGCTTTCATTTCTAAATGGTAAAACAGATATGTGTGAAAATACCCTCAAATAAAAGGTGATATTCTGTATTGTCGCCTCATATAAAACATCCAAAATGCTGGAGTATAGATCCAAATTAAAGGTTTTAGCTTCACTGTCCAAATAAATACGTAGGGGAGTGTATGTGTTAAGGCTTTTTTAGAAAGAGGTCTGGCTGTGTGATTGTAGGAAACATGCCATATATTTTACGATTATTCCACATCTACCAATGCACACCTGGCCATATGTGACACTGTTATATGACACGTTTCTATCCCATCTTGAAGGGCCTCTCTAGTTTGACAAAGGTACACCATGTATACCTGTACTGTATATCAAACCTGTATACTGTACTTCAGGCAGAGGAAAGGTCAAGGCCAAGTTGCAGGCTCTTCTAGCGTTCTATTTTGTCATATGAGCTTCATTCAATGAAGTACTAAGTACATGTAATAAACGCATAATTACAGTAGCCTTGAACATTCTAAATGCACAGCCTCAAACTTTTGAGCACACAGCATACAGCTACCTCAGGATATTGTGTTTGGTTACACAACATATACTGTGTGACTGGTTTACACCGTGAACTACCAGAGAAAGAAGGAACAGCATGAACATGTCCAATGTTGCCGTATTCTTTTCCTATAGGCCTAATATACTAAGGAAATGAGTCAGGGAAACACAAACATGTAAATGTAAACAATTATAAGCTACATTAACTGCATATTTTTCAATACAAATGGCTGAAATTGTAAACAGTCAGAATCATGGACAGTCAGAATCATGGACACTAATAATTAAGCAAGATATCAACAACTAAAGAATCACAGTCCAATGCATATTTTTAAAGTATAGGCTATTTTCGACAAGAGGCTATTCTCATAATGCAATACATTATAATAGGCTAGCCTACATTACAATGTAATTGACTTGCCTAGTTAAATAAAGGTGAAATAAAAAAAGAACATTATTTTAAATAAGGAGAGAAGGCTATTCCACCTCAATCATATTTAAACCTTTGGTTTCAGCACCAAAGATCTAGGTCTACATATTGCAACACTGTATTTCCTACATATTGCAACACTGTATTTAAAAAACCATATACATAAAACAATGTATAAACCTTAGGCTATGTCAATAGCAAACATGCAAAAGTATATCAGTGTCCAATGGCAAGGGAAACACAAAATTTACCATTTGTCCGTTGTTGTTTTCAGGTCTCCCATCTGACTTCCATGTGTAAAAGGACCTGAATTAAAACCCAATAAAACATTTCAAGCACACCATTTTACTTGTAGCTTTGCTTTTGTGTGATTTTTCGCGCGGGTAGAGCACTGTACAGAAAGGAAACCGACGCCGACTAACGACGACCGACGATATAGAACCTTTCAAGAGGACGGGGTTTTAATCCCGGGGAAAGCTTCTCATCTGTGTTTTTCCCATCCCGATTCGTGTTCACTAGCGTGATAGCCACGGGCTGCGCATCACGCACCGGCTGGCAAAACGGAACCATCGGCTGAAACTGCGGTAGTCACTGCACACAGTCACACATAATAATAACAATAATACAAATACATTGTTTGAACATCATCAGGCGACCAGTGAGAGGTGGGATAGACTACCTGAGCATGATCATGTCCTGCTCTCGGAATGAAAAGGACAGTTATGTATTACATATTTTGATGCATACAAATAGAGTAGGCTGACAGAAACCCCCAGTAGACAAACGTTGACGTCAGGTGCATTTTATGTGCTGACTGAAAGGTGGAAATAGTTTTCTGTATGTCGAAAATACATGTTTATACGTCTTTTTACGGAAGGCGAAAATACGTATTTTCAGGATATTGAAATAAAGTGCATTTAAGGTGCTGAATGAAAGGTGAAAATACGTAATTTACAGACGTTGAAAATACGTATTTTTCAGTCATTGATTGTATGGCCAAATTTCAACTGCTATACATTCTTAATGACGTAGGCATTGTATCACACTCGTTTTTCAAGCCTCTTAATATTGGAAAGAAGAGCTGTAGGTTACAGTGTAATATATAATTTATAACATGCACATCCAGCTTTATCAAAAGCTTTAAAACTAGCAGCAATTATGTTTAAAGGAGACCAACCAACCGCTTTAACCAACATTAATCACAATAAAATTCTCAGAAATGGTTACAGCTTTTTTTGCTTGCTATGACTGTGATAAATTGTTGTTTGTCTACCTTATTTGAATGTACTGACTCTGCATAGAGTGTCTGCTGAATGACCAAAATGTAAATGTTAAAACAAACACTTATAAAGCATGCTGGGTATTAGTTTAATGAGCTCCACCCCCAAACAAGTACACATTTGGTGGTGAGGACTAGATCCAAAGCTCACAAGTTTGAACATCACAGTACAGTACGGCACGGTTTAATGCATTAGTGCACAGTAAAGCACTGTATGGTAAAAGACAGTAGCATTTTATTCATAACAGTTCAGTAGAGTAAAGTACAGTAAAGTACAGTATAGTTTAATTCAGTAGAGTACAGTACAGTTTAGTTCAGTATAGTACATTTGAGTAAGGTAGGGTACAATGCAGTACACTATACTTTATTTTATTTTTCTTTACTATACTCTACTGTGCTCTACTGTACTCTACTCTATTGAATAAAACGCTACTGTCCTGTATCGTACCATACTGTACAGTATTCTACTGTACTCTACTAAGTGGTGTAAAGTACTTAAGTAAAAATACTTTAAGGTACTACTTAAGGAGTTTTTGGGGGGTATTTGTACTTTACTTTACTATTTATATTTTTGACTACTTTTACTTTTACTTCACTACATTCCTAAAGAAAATAATGTACTCTTTACTCCATATATTTTCCCTAGCACCCAAAAGTACTTGTTACATTTTGAATGCTTAGCATGACAGGAAAATTATCCAATTCACGCACTTATCAAGAGAACATCCCCGGTCATCCCTACTGCCTCTGATCTGGGGGACTCACTAAACACATGCTTCATTTGTAAATGATGTCTGAGTGTTGGAGCATACCCGTAGATATCCGTAAATAAATCAAAACAAGAAAATGGTGCTGTCTGGTTTGCTTAATATAAGGAATTTTAAATGATTTATACATGTATGAAAAATGTTGTGATATTATATATTCTAAAATGGGAAAAAATGGGAATTAAGAATTACCCCCCAAGTCCAGGAAAGTTTACAAGCCGAACAAGCCTTATTGGAATGATGGATTAAGGGATCTATGGTCAGTAATGCACAAGGCTGAGTACTTATTTTTACAGTGTAAAGATAGGAATGCAAGAGTGTAGGAAGGAATTTAAGAAAAAACAGCATGTTTGATAAAAAACTGTGCCTATTGAAACGGAGATATCAGGGAGGGCAGTTATTACACTTTGAGGAGATACAGACAAGAAATCCTCAACAGTTTTGGAGCCAAATAAACAAGTTAGGACCAAAACGACATTCCAATGGATGTCAGGGAAGAGCAGGGGGGGCTGAACTCTGATATTACACAGGTACTTAAGGAGTGGGAGAAGGGGTTTGCTAGTTTGTTCTCAGGTAATGAAAATGTGACATATTTTGAGGAAGAATTTTATAAAGACATATGTTCCCTGAGAACTAAAATGGAAAATACAGCGTTAGAACCCTCTTATTTTTGTAACCCGTACTTAAATGATGAGCTGTCTGTGGCAGAAGTTAAGAAGGTGATTGACGCTGCAAAAAATGGGAAAGCGTTTGGCATTGATCAACTGCCTAATGAGGTTTTAAAATCCCCTAAATTAATTGACGTCCTATATGATTTGCTCCAAATGTGTTTTGAGTATAGCATACAGCCATCCACTTGGTATAAGTCTATAGTGAATCTCATTCCCAAATCTTCAAGAAATGACCCGAGAGTGCCACTGAACTATAGAGGCATAAGTTTATTAAGTACGGTTTATAAATTATATTCATCCATCCTCAACAATAGGCTAATTACATTTTTGGAGGACCAAAACATTCTGGTGGAAGAACAAAATGGTTTTCATAAATCCAGAGCCTGTATAGATCATATCTTCTCGGTGTGTACAATAATCAGAAATAGATTACATGAGGAGAAGCCTACTTTTGCATGTTTCATTGATTTCCAGAAAGTTTTTGATTTTGTAAATAGGGATCTTTTAGACTATATTTTGTTAAGGACAGGATTTGATGGGAAATGTAATCAAGCAATCCACTCTTTACAAAGTACCAATTGCTTGTGTGCGTGTTAATGAATATGGTACAGATTGGTTTCCTACACCCTCGGGTGTAAAACAAGGAGGCGCCTTATAACTGACTTTGTTTGCTTTGTTTATAAATTATTTGGCAAAAGAAATGAAACAGTTAAATATTGGAGTAAGATATGATGATGAAATGCTAAGTATCCTGTTATATGCTGATGATATTATTTTGATGGCAGAAACTGAACCAGACCTGCAGAACATGTTATTATGTGCAGTCAATTGGTGTCAAAGATGGAGACTCACGATCAACCAGACAAAAACACAGATAATGCATTTTAGAAAACCAGGTACTAAGAGAAGTGTTTATTCAGTTTTGTTTTGGTGAAGACATTCTTGAGTTTACTAGCATTTATAAATATTTGGGACTTTTTATTGATTAACATATTACCTTTCTATGCGCAACATCTGCCCTGGCCGACTCAGCAAGTAGAGCTCTTGGGGTAGTTATAGGAAAAACAAAAACACTCAAAGATATTAGTTACGCTACGTATTCCTAACTGTATCAGACATGCGTGTGTCCTGTTCTGGACTATTCAGCAGGGGTGTGGGGTGCTAAGAGGTATTTAAAAAAAAAAAACATGTTCATAACATATCAATATGTTACTTTTTAGGTGTCCACAAGTTTGCACCTATACTTGCAATAACTGGGGACATGGGCTGGGATCCCTGTGAGGTGAGATGGAAGGCGTGTATGGTGAGACTTTGGAATAAACTGTTGGATTTGCCTACTGCCAGAATAGCTAGTAAAGTTTTTCAAAGGGATATATACATAGGGTGAGTCTGGGCAACTGAAATGTCTGACCTTTTACAACAGTCTGACTGTGAACATCTGTATGAAAACCAAATTAAGGGATACATAGATATGATTTAAAAAACAACTGTTGATGCAACATGAAGAATACAAATGGGTGGAGGAGATGAATCATAAACCAAAATTGAGAACCTTTTGTTTGATTAAGTGTTTTAATTTGTGTGTGAGATATATATTATGTATAACCTACCTAAAAATAAGAGATCGCTATGTGCACATGTCAGATCAGGGATATTGCCTCTGCATATTGAAACATGTCAGATCAGGGATATTGCCTCTGCATATTGAAACAGGTCAGATCAGGGATATTGCCTCTGCATATTGAAACATGTCAGATCAGGGATATTGCCTCTGCATATTGAAACAGGTCAGATCAGGGATATTGCCTCTGCATATTGAAACAGGTCAGATCAGGGATATTGCCTCTGCATATTGAAACAGGTCAGAGCAGGGATATTGCCTCTGCATATTGAAACAGGTCAGATCAGGGATATTGCCTCTGCATATTGAAACAGGTCAGATCAGGGATATTGCCTCTGCATATTGAAACAGGTCAGATCAGGGATATTGCCTCTGCATATTGAAACAGGTCAGATCAGGGATATTGCCTCTGCATATTGAAACAGGTCAGATCAGGGATATTGCCTCTGCATATTGAAACAGGTCAGATCAGGGATATTGTCTCTGTGTATTGAAACAGGTCAGATCAGGGATATTGTCTCTGTGTATTGAAACAGGTCAGATCAGGGATATTGCCTCTGCGTATTGAAACAGGTCAGATCAGGGATATTGCCTCTGCGTATTGAAACAGGTCAGATCAGGGATATTGCCTCTGCGTATTGAAACAGGTCAGATCAGGGATATTGCCTCTGCGTTTTGAAACAGGTCAGATCAGGGATATTGTTACCGCGTTTTGAAACAGGTCGGTATTGTGATGAAATAGAAGAGGAAAGACTATGTAACTATTGTGACCTCTAAGAAATGGAGAATGAAACTCATTTTATCCTCTATTGCCCTTTCTACCACGATATACGCTTGCTCCTATTCCAGAAAGCACACCAGATATACCCTGGCATTATGTGGCTGAGTGATGAGGAGAAATGTAAAGTTTTTTTTGTCCATTGTGTATTTCCGTTTGCGGAATATTTACATAAAGCATGGAAGGGCTACCTATAATTAAATTGTAAAAATATTTAGCTTCTATGTGGTTAATGGTGTGTGTATATGTATTGTGTGTAGGCTTGTCTACCATATGAATCTTCTATGTGGTTAATGGTGTGTGTATATGTATTGTGTGTAGGCTTGTCTACCATATGAATCTTCTATGTGGTTAATGGTGTGTGTATATGTATTGTGTGTAGGCTTGTCTACCATATGAATCTTCTATGTGGTTAATGGTGTGTGTATATGTATTGTGTGTAGGCTTGTCTACCATATGAATCTTCTATGTGGTTAATGGTGTGTGTATATGTATTGTGTGTAGGCTTGTCTACCATATGAATCTTCTATGTGGTTAATGGTGTGTGTATATGTATTGTGTGTAGGCTTGTCTACCATATGAATCTTCTCTTTGTGTCAGACTGGGTTCAAGTGATTTCTGTTTCTTTTTTTTCTTTATTTGTCTGTTTATTGTATGTATGTATGTATGTATGTATGTATGTATGTATGTATGTATGTATGTATGTATGTATATGTATTATTTTACTGCTCTAGGTATTTCATTATTGTTTGGATAACCTTATTTACTGTTATGTATTGATGTATTATATATATACATCTTTTTCTTTCTTTTTTTCACTCTTTATGTGATGCGCAATGCAGAGAATGCCGGAAGAACAATTATCATTTAATTACCATAGTGAATTATTGTAAGTTTGTTTATGTGTCGATTAATCCCATAAGGGATGGGTTGCCAAATGGCGATTTGACACAAAAATAAAATGTAATTCGTTGTAGTTTTACTTTTGATACTTAAAACCAAATACTTTCAGACTTTTACTCAAGTGCTATTTTATTGGGTGACTTTCACTTTTACTTGAATCATTTTCTATTAAGGTATCTTTACTTTTTCTCAAGTATGACAATTGGATACTTTTTCCACCACTGACTCTACTGTGCTTTATTAATGTGCTAAACTGTGCATACTGTACTGTGATGTTCAAACTTGTGAAACAGCCTAGACGTCAACAGTTCGTTTAGATTCGGATCCTGTCCCCACCGACCAAATGTGTACTTGTTTGTGTGCTTGTATACCAAATGTATACCAAATGTGTACTCTACTGTGCTCTACTGTGCTGTGCTGTATTGTGCTGTCCAAACTTGTGAAACATAGATGTCTATGACTGGTTCAGATTTGGTCCAGATCAGTGGGAATGGACTGACACGTTTTTGTCCATGCTTTGGCCATTGATTGAAATCTGCAGATGTGGGTCTTTACAAAGCTGCACAGAAAATATTAGATCAAAGATTCAACACACACAGACACACACCAGCCACACACACAGTGCAACAGAAAAATAGATGCAGTACATTACAGTATTCTACAGATTAAACTGAAAGGTGGGAATATTGCACCTGTTTGCAGAAGATCCTTGAGACAACCAACAGCACGTGTTCACCATTTCTGTTATAGGCTGATCAGTAAATAGTAAAACTGTTGGTTATCTCAAGGTCTAGACTATTAGCTTTGTCCTTGCTCGCTTCTTTTTAAAATAGGCTATTGCATATGAAACTATACACATATGAAATATTGTATGTGCATATACCTTTTGCCATTTTATTTGTATTGTTTAGGCTATTCCCGTAGGCCTAAATCCTGTCTCTCAAAATGTGGTTAATTACAATGACTAAACGATTATTTATTAAATATAAATGAATAATTAGACAAATTGAAACATTTATAAACTAACCCATTACAATTAAGGCCTATGCATGATTATTTTTATATCACTGACCCCTTTCCCTTATATCACTGACCCCTTTCCCTTTCAACTGACCCCTTTCCCTTATTCTACTGACCCCTTTCCCTTTCAACTGACCCCTTTCCCTTATTTCACTGTCCCCTTTCCTTTTCAACTGACCCCTTTCCCTTATTTCACTGACCCCTTTCCCTTTCAACTGACCCCTTTCCCTTATATCACTGACCCCTTTCCCTTTCAACTGACCCCTTTCCCTTATTTCACTGTCCCCTTTCCTTTTCAACTGACCCCTTTCCCTTATTTTACTGACCCCTTTCCCTTTCAACTGACCCCTTTCCCTTATTTCACTGACCCCTTTCCCTTTCAACTGACCCCTTTCCCTTTCAACACACCTGTTTTATGGACAATGCTGTCATACCATTCGTATGTTAAATTAAAGCACCATTTTAATTTACATGTGCCCAGAAACTCTTTATTGAATAATGTGATGTGGTTTGTTATTTTATTTTATTTTCACTTTGAAATGCATCTCCTGTATGAAATATGCTCTATAAATAAAGTTTGATTTATTGATTGTTGAGTGGGAAGGCTTTAAAACATATTTGTGAAGGTATGAATATAAAACTGTTGCAGTTGCTGATACATTTTCCTGGAAGAACTATGTTGACCAGGACTACTGACAAGAGACCTGAGATTTGATGAGATTTTCTAGATAACTGATTGGGTTTTCTGAATGAGCAACTTCTTGTTTGGGCGGCAGGTAGCTTAGCGGTTAGAGCGTTGGGCCAGTAACCGAAACGTCATTGATTCAAATACCAGAGCCCAACAAGGTGAAAAATCAGTCGATGTGCCCCCGAGCAAGGCAATTAACCATCATTTTCTCCAGGGGTGCCATACTACAATGGCTGACCCTTTGAAACAAAACACTTCACTGCACCTATCCAGTGTATGCGACAATAAAACGTTGTTATTATTATTGTGCAAATTTGTGTCTTTAGTTGTAGTTTTATGGATACTATCTATACTTATACAGTACCATTCAAAAGTTTGGACACACCTACATTCCAGGGTTTTTCTCTATTTTTACTCTTTTCTGCATTGTAGAATAATAGTGAAGACATAAAAACGATGAAATAACACATATGGAATCATGTAGTAACCAAAAAAGTGTTAAACAAATCAAAATATATTTGAGATTAGAGATTTTTCAAAGTAGCCAACCTTTGCCTTGATGACAGCTTTGCACACTCTTGGCATTCTCTCAACCAGCTTCATGAGGTAGTCACCTGGAATGCATTTCAATTAACAGGTGTGCCTGGCTTGTGGGAATTTCTTTCCTTCTTAATGCGTTTGAACCATTCAGTTGTGTTGTGACAAGGTAGGAGTGGTATACAGAAGATAGTCCTATTTGGTAAAAGACCAAGTCCATATTATGGCAAGAACTGTTCAAATGAGCAAAGAGAAATGACAGTCCATCATTACTTTAAGACATGAAGGTCAGTCAATGTGGAACATTTCAATAACTTTTAAAGTTTCTTCAAGTGCAGTCGCAAAAACCATCAAGCGCAATGATGAAATCATGAGGACCACCACAAGAAAGGAAGACCCAGAGGTACCTCTGCTGCAGAGGATAAGTTCACTAGAATTAACTGCACCTCAGATTGCGGCCCAAATAAATGCTTCACAGAGTTCAAGTAACTGAAACATCTCAACATCAACTGTTCAGAGGACACAGCGTGGATCAGGCCTTCATGGTCGAATTACTGCAAAGAAACTACTATTAAAGGACACCAATAAGGAGAAGAGACTTGCTTCGGCCAAGAAACATGAGCAATGGACATTAGACCCATCGAAATCTGTTCTTTGGTCTGATGAGTCCAAATTTGAGACTTTTGGTTCCAACCACCATGTCTTTGTGAGACGCCGAGTAGATGAACGGATGATCTCCGCATGTGTAGTTCCCACCGTGAAGCATGGAGGAGGAGGTGTGTTGGTGTGGGGGTGCTTTGCTGGTGACACTGTCAGTGATTTATTTGGAATTCAAGTCACACTTAACCAGCATGGCTACTACAGCCTTCTGCAGCGATACGCCATCCCATCTGGTTTGCACTTAGTGGGACTATCATTTTTTTCAAAAGGACAATGACCCAACTCACCTCCAGGCTGTGTAAGGGCTATTTGACCAAGAAGGATAGTGATGGTGTGCTGCATCAGATGACCTGGCCTCTACAATCACCCGACCTCAACACAATTGAGGTGGTTTGGGATGAGTTGGACCACAGAGTGAAGGAAAAGCAGCCAACAAGTGCTCAGCATATGTGGGAACTGCTTCAAGACTGTTGGAAAAGTATTCCAGGTGAAGCTGGTTGAGAGAATGCCAAGAGTGTGCAAAGCTGTCATCAAGACAACGGGTGGCTACTTTGAAGAATCTCAAATAGAACATTTTGATTTGTTTAACACTTTTTTGGTTACTACATGATTCCATATGTGTTATTTCATAGTTTTGATGTCTTCACTATTGTTCCACAATGTAGAAAATAGTAAAAATAAAGAAAACCCTGGAATGAGTAGGTTTGTCCAAACTTTTGACTGGTACTGTACATTGTCTGTAATGTCTATTTTAATGTTTTTAAATGTATGTACATTGTAAAGTATTTTTGTCAGTAATGTCTTTTTCGTTATGTATCGGACCCCAGGAAGACGAGCTGTCACCATTGTCGTTGGCTAATGGGGATCCTAATAAAATAAAATCAAGCAATTTGATTTATTAAATGTCAAACTTAACCAATTATTACTTTAACTGACAGGCCAAGCTGATGCAAATGTGTTACAGAGATGGTTATAGAGGCACAAATAGAGTACATTCATTACAAGCACGCCTAAAGTCTACAGACAACCAGCGGAAATGTTGCAAATCTTTCATGAAATGTGGCAATCTCAGAAGGGCGTTTTCTACAGACATTTTACAATATCTTATGACCAAAATCTCAGTTTTTAAGCAGACTGGGCATGAGCCATGACTACACAGTAAGCTACAGTAGTATTTCAGTGACTATAGTTATGATTGTTGGTGTGTATACTGTAACTAGTACAGTGATTTTAAGCTACATTATTGTCAAATGTATTTAATTTGTCATGGTACAAGTTTGTCAATATCCACTCTGACTTTTTAGGACATGCACCATAAATGAATATATAGACATTAACTATTATACTTCTCATTTAAAAAGGTTTTTACTATTGACAAGATACCTATTTATTGTTCGTTTCAATATTCTGTTTTCAGTAGCCATATTGATTTACTTAATTTTTTGGGGGCAAGGTGCAATTCTAACATTGTACAATCAATGACAAATGAGGGGGTCTCTTCAGTGGACACGGGGAGCTCAGAGGAAGAAATGATGAGTCACACAGATATTTCTCAGCTTGCCTACAGTAACCTACACCTGTAGTACTGCATGAGCAGCCTCGTTAAACCAACCAGGGGCCTGAAAAACAGGAAATGCAGGCCCTAGCAGACTTTTCCTGCAGGAGGATAAGTTCAAGGCTGCTTCTGAAATGGTACTACTTTAGTGAACAATATAGGACATAGGAGGTCATTTCGTGCAACTTCCCCCCTTGTTTACCACCAAAAATGTTCCCCCCCTTGTACAACACCAGACATGTTTTCCTCCCATGCAGAGTGAATGTAAGTCCACTTCATCATTCTTCATCATTCTGGCAGTAGTACTAACATGCCCAGCCGCTTTAAACTGACCGACTCATGTTTTGCACTTAAATACATGATCATTTTGATCCTATCGTAGGGCAAGACACACAACAACCCCGTTGACCCTAGCAGTGACATCGAGAGACAAGATTTAATGAGATTACCAAGGCAGAGTGTGACAGTCTGTTGGTGACGTCTTTTATCAGATTCCGCATTCAGGCAGCCATTCAGCCCCCTGGTCATGTGACGAGATCACTGAGGTTAGGAGAGGGGGATTACTTGGCGGGCCGGGGTGATCGGGTTCGCCAAGCCTGGGACTCAGGGCAGAGTTACGTGCTCTGTATAAAGAAAGATTGTAAGGACTTACAGAGCTAGAGGTTCTGAAAGGAACACACTGTCTCTCTGTGTTTGTAATGAAATACTAATACATGGGAATCAACAGTTCACATCGCTTTTGGATCATTCCAATATTGCAATTCCTGATGCTCTTGTAAAATCCTTTGTTGAAAGCTATGCTTTTTCTTAGAACTGCATGAATGTGTCTTAATGTGTCTTAAGTTAGTCAGGTTGTTGTTGATGTGCTCAGGGTGGGAGGGAGCACATTGCAGGATGGGTGCAACAGCCCATGTGGTGGTGTGACCGGGAAGAAACACTGGGGCGTCTCTTCATCACTGGTCAGGATTAAGAGGGTCTCCCAGACCTAAAGCCCTGTAGTCGTAGTCTTAGCCTATGCTGCATGTTATCCAGGAACAGATGTGGTGGGAGAAAGCATGGATTTACGGAGTGCTGACACAGGCTCCACAGGGAAAGTCTACTTTGGAAGCTCCACAAGGCTTTACTTTGCCCCACCATGCGCCCGCCCACCCCACAGCCGCTCCGGCTCCCTGCTTCCAATACAGCCATGGAGCCATCCGGAAGAATAAAGACAACTGTGGAGCGTCTTGTCAAACCAAGGCACTGCTGTTAACAGGACATGCTGCTGCACATTCAGGAGATTCCAGCTGTACATCAATACGTCTGCCTTAATGTCAGTTTATTTCACTGTTAAGCCTTGTAGTCAATGTTGCAGGAGCGAATGAACGCCAAGTACGGAACAAAATGAAAGGGGGTGGAGATCTAGAATTTCCACCTTGTTGATTACCTTGATGTTGAAATAGAATTAAATGTGAATTTAGACCTAATCCATATTTGTTATGGTTGAATAGAAAGCCTGTTTTTATAATGCATGGACACATGCTTCCCCTAGCCCCATGTGCTGTGCAGCTCTAACTATAGACAATGAGCTTCTTATACGGCCTAATCAACAGGTCAGACAACACTCTTGCATATCAAAATGCAAAACCACTAGATATTTAGTTTAAGGATTACAACTTGCTGGCTCAGAGTTCTTACCTGGTATTCATGTCACTCATGTGAACACCAACTCTGAGAAGCGGTGAGGTCTATTTTTAACTGTGGTGAGATGTTTGCCTTAATTACCGCTTGACCCCAGACTGTCTGGAGGCTCTATACACAAGTCACACTAAGCCATACTTATTTGTAAAGTTCTCCATGGCTTCCCCTTGTAGAGGAGATTATTGACAGGGCCACAAGTACAAAGTTACCACTCTCTATTGAGTTTGGGCTCTCTGCCTGCTGCTTACTACTAACCAGTATAAGTGATGAAGGCTGAAAATGTGTTTCTTTAGTAACTCTGACATTCGCATGAATTGCACGTTGATGGGATTGGTTTCTGTAAACAACAAGCATCCCCATTTGGGGTTTCACCTGAAGAATCCGTCCGCAATAACAGTCCCACCCACAGACCACAGGGGTGCTTTCTAACAACAGATTGCATAAAGATGAACAGGATTGTAAACCAAAAAACTGGCATCAGATCCAAGTTCTGAATTCAAATCAAAATCCAATCAACATTTATTTGTCACATGCTTTGTAAACAACAGGTGTAGACTAACAGTGAAATGCTTACAGTGAAGTTATTGGCATTTAACTTTCTCACATAAACCAATAAACACATCATATGCTAGTCTGTTAACTCTGGGAGATAGCATCTTATGGAAAACACGCTCATTACACTCCCAGCAGGGTCCCCTACATGGGGCTTCACCCCATGTCAATGACAGATGCATGAATGACTCAATATGTGTCTGGATTTGTCAACCTGCAAAGGCTTAAGCAAGAACCAGGGAGACAGTAGGCAACTTGAGGGGAAAGCTGCGCAGCCATGCAGTCTAAACAAAATCTTATTGTTCCTGTTTTCCATAGCTGTGGGGGAGTGGGGGCAGACATTCCCTCCCCGAACCCTCCCTAATACACTCCCTCTCTGTCCCAGTGTCCCCCACTGCCTCCCCAGTCTCCGCAATATGCTCCCCCAGCTCAAAGACTCCCTCTCCGCCCTCTCCCTCCCTAGTCCTCTGTGTCCACGCTCTGCTCCCCCAGCCTTCTCTTCCCTCTCCCTCCCTCCCCAGTTTCTCTCCACGCTACAGTCTGCCAGCTCTGAGGCAGTTACCAGACTGGTAATTAAACAGTGCCTCCTCTCAGTGTCTGTGTCTGTGTCTCCGTGGGGGGAGTCCCTCTCGGTAATGCACCCTTCGTTCTGGATCCAGACAGGCGTTGATGGGGGATTATCTGCTGGTGGAGGCACGGCGTACTACCCTGCCATAATCTTCAATTAGTTAAATTCACGGCAGGCACGTTGGGTGGACCTGCCACTACCTTTCCCACGGCTTCTCATTTTAAATGCTTTATTGAATCCACCAATCACATTTCATCACAAAGGACTCAACAATTTCAAGGGTCATTGAGACAAGGACACTCAAGGGAACAAAAAAGCACCATTCTCCAGACAGCTAGGCTGCCCATAACCGCCGAAACAGAGCAGTACCCACATAAAAAAATACTATAGTATACTACTATGGTATAACTACTATTGTATTCTCTGTAGTGTTTTTGCAGAATTTACTGTAGTATTCACTGTAGTGTTTTTGCAGACTTTACTGAAATATTCACTACAGTGTTCATGTTTTATTATAATTTTATAGAAAAGTGGTGTCAGAGTTTTGAATGACGCTTCTCCCCCTTTTGCTTCATGCTGGCTGAAGACCTAGCTAGCCTGTAACTAGCTAACATCAGACACAGATGAAATGGTAAACATATAAGTATCTTTGTCAAGGGTAAACTTTTAGGGTAAACTTTTAATTATTTTTGCTGACACTCTACAGTGGAATTTTGGCACCAGTAGAGTAGCTATCTAGCTATATAAACCACGCCCTTGTACAAACACGCTTTCTCCGATGTTGGATACAAGGCGGTACTGATTTAAATTAGGTAAGAGTATATCATGTCACCATTGGTGTATTAACATGAGAGTTAAGGTGATGTCCCCTTGTCCCCCTAATAATGAATCCAAGTGTTTGTCAAACCATTTGACGTGATAAAAGTGTTTTGTTGTTGTGCCCTCCTCAAACAAAATCATGGTATTCTTTCACTGTAATAGCTACTGTTAATTGGACACTACAGTTAGTTTAACAAGAATTTAAGCTTTCTGCCCATATAAGACATGTCTATGTCCCTGAAAGTTGGCTGCTGTATAAAACGTCATTCTAGTCACATTAGCGCACGTTAGCAACAACTGTCCCGATTTAGGCACACCCATCACGTAGAGGTTAAAAAAGTGTAGTGTTTTTGCAGACGTTGGTGTAGTATTTACGACAGTATTTCTTTGCCGGATAATACTGTAGTATTAACTATAGTATTCTACAGTATACTACAACATTCTATAGGAAGTAGTACACATGATCGAGGGATGCTACAGTGTGTAGTATAGTATTCTACAGTATACTACAGTTTACAATCAAATTATATAGTAAGTACTGTAGTATTCTATAGTAAACTGTAGTATTTTTTCATGTGGGTACCTAGCCAGCTGCTTTGCTCTGGTCTTAGGCAGGCCTGCAATCTGGAGGCCTTGTACAGTAAGCTTACGTACGTGGCCGAGACTGCCAAATATCAGTGCCACCTACCTTCATCTGTATCCCAGGCTGTCTAGGCGTGATATGAGGGGCTGGTTTTGAGGAGCTTGTCTGCAAAAGCAAACAGTCGGGTGAGCAGCCCACTTCCAGAATCACCAACTCCCTCTGGCCTCCTGCCAAAACAACAATATCTTGCTTATTCGGCATATAAGAAAATCATCTACACATTATCATCTACATTAAACCAGGCTCCTCTGACAGGAGACTGTAAGTGTATGTGCGCTGTTGGTGAGACAACTTGACTCGCCTCAGTAGCTACCAGGTCGGCAAAGTGGTCATATCTTGCAATGCACAGGTCTTTGTATGAACGGCAACCATTAACAACATGTGCAACAGACTCCATTACATTTAACTCAGTGTGTAAAACACCAAACGGATCATGGTTTGCAGGGTACTACAGTGCTCGGTTGTATCTTGTTAGTAGAACCAGCAGCCTCGCCATAATATTCAATACACACAAACACACACCGGCTCTCTTCACCAGGGGAGTACTTTTACTAGTACCAGATACTCCCCTGGATTTGACCAACAGGCCTCTAGGCTTAACTATTCTATATCACTTACTGAATTGATCAGTCTCAGAGTTTCACGTTTCAAGTTTTAATGTCACATGCACAAGGTACAGTGAAATGCCTTTAGGCTGTACTCTATTAGGCTATATAATACAGCATGAAGCTCAATATGGATGAAATTCATAGTATTTTGCTGATGAAGATGTTTTTTAACATGTCATACTTCAGGCTGTATGCCCCTTCATACATCAGTTGATTATTATATGGTTTTCATCTTATTACTGTAAATTGTATGGTAACATTGGCTTGCAGGCATGCATTCCACTATAATTTTGCAGGCCTCGGAATGGCCAGAAATCCTTTAACTTGGTCATATTAATAATCAGTCTTTCAGCAGGGCTCTCGTGTTCTAGGAGTTTGAATGTTAAAAGGAAGTTGGTTCTGGATTGAATAAGTGGCAGTGTTTGGAAAGGAACACAATCTTTTGCTGCACCGCTTCACACAGCTATAAACCTGGCCTGGGTTAATATAGGAGAGCTCTGGGTCTGATGTGTCACTCAGAACGATCTAATGCCAACAGATTGTTTCACAGTGAGGGAATATAGTGTTTCTGTCACTGCTGGAGAAACACATGATCTGGATCTCCAAATCCTTCAAGTCAAAGGCTATGTCCCAAATGGCACCCTATTCCCTATATAGTGCACTACTTTTGACAAGGGCACCCGTTTTTTTATCCTTCTGAAATTGTAGGACTTTGTCAAATCTGCGTTTATCACAGAAACACAACACTGAATGAATAACGGACAAATAAATGTTCATAACGAGTGTCTATGGATAAACATATACTGCTCAAAAAAATAAAGGGAACACTTAACAAACACATCCTAGATCTGAATGAAAGAAATAATCTTATTAAATACTTTTTTCTTTACATAGTTGAATGTGCTGACAACAAAATCACACAAAAATAATCAATGGAAATCCAATTTATCAACCCATGGAGGTCTGGATTTGGAGTCACACTCAAAATGAAAGTGGAAAACCACACTACAGGCTGATCCAACTTTGATGTAATGTCCTTAAAACAAGTCAAAATGAGGCTCAGTAGTGTGTGTGGCCTCCACGTGCCTGTATGACCTCCCTACAATGCCTGGGCATGCTCCTGATGAGGTGGCGGATGGTCTACTGAGGGATCTCCTCCCAGACCTGGACTAAAGCATCCGCCAACTCCTGGACAGTCTGTGGTGCAACGTGGCGTTGGTGGATGGAGCGAGACATGATGTCCCAGATGTGCTCAATTGGATTCAGGTCTGGGGAACGGGCGGGCCAGTCCATAGCATCAATGCCTTCCTCTTGCAGGAACTGCTAACACACTCCAGCCACATGAGGTCTAGCATTGTCTTGGATTAGGAGGAACCCAGGGCCAACCGCACCAGCATATGGTCTCACAAGGGGTCTGAGGATCTCATCTCGGTACTTAATGGCAGTCAGGCTACCTCTGGCGAGCACATGGAGGGCTGTGCGGCCCCCCAAAGAAATGCCACCCCACACCATGACTGACCCACCGCCAAACCGGTCATGCTGGAGGATGTTGCAGGCCGCAGAACGTTCTCCACGGCGTCTCCAGACTCTGTCACGTCTGTCACGTGCTCAGTGTGAACCTGCTTTCATCTGTGAAGAGCACAGGGCGCCAGTGGCGAATTTGCCAATCTTGGTGTTCTCTGGCAAATGCCAAACGTCCTGCACGGTGTTGGGCTGTAAGCACAACTCCCACCTGTGGACGTCGGGCCCTCATACCACCCTCATGGAGTCTGTTTCTGACCGTTTGAGCAGACACATGCACATTTGTGGCCTGCTGGAGGTCATTTTGCAGGGCTCTGGCAGTGCTTCTCCTGCTCCTCCTTGCACAAAGGCGGAGGTAGCGGTCCTGCTGCTGGGTTGTTGCCCTCCTACGGCCTCCTCCACGTCTCCTGATGTACTGGCCTGTCTCCTGGTAGCGCCTCCATGCTCTGGACACTACGCTGACAGACACAGCAAACCTTTTTGCCACAGCTCGCATTGATGTGCCATCCTGGATGAGCTGCACTACCTGAGCCACTTGTGTGGGTTGTAGACTCCGTCTCATGCTACCACTAGAGTGAAAGCACCGCCAGCATTCAAAAGTGACCAAAACATCAGCCAGGAAGCATAGGAACTGAGAAGTGGTCTGTGGTCCCCAACTGCAGAACCACTCCTTTATTGGGGGTGTCTTGCTAATTGCCTATAATTTCCACCTGTTGTCTATTCCATTTGCACAACAGCATGTGAAATTTATTGTCAATCAGTGTTGCTTCCTAAGTGGACAGTTTGATTTCACAGAAGTGTGATTGACTTGGAGTTACATTGTGTTGTTTAAGTGTTCCCTTTATTTTTTTGAGCAGTGTATAAATATGTGTTCAAAACATGAAAAACATGCAAAAACGTATATTACAGTGCATTCGGAAAGTATTCAGAACACTTTACTTTTTCCACATTTTGTTACGTTACAGCCTTATTCTAAAATTTATTAAATCGTTTTTTCCCAACAACCTACAAAAAATACCCCATAATGACAAAGCAAAAACAGTTTAGACATTTTTGCAAATTCATTAAGAATAAAAAACTGAAATACTATATTCACATAAGTATTCAGACCCTTTACACAGTACTTTGTTGAAGCACCTTTGGCAGCGATTACAGCCTCGAGTCTTCTTGGGTATGACGCTACAAGCTTGGTACACCTGTATTTGGGGAGTTTCTCCCATTCTTCTCTGCAGATCCTCTCAAGCTGTCAGGTTGGATGGGGAGTGTCACTGCACAGCTATTTTCAGGAGGAAAAAAATGTATTTAATCTATTTCAGAATAAGGCTATAACATAACAAAATGTGGAAAAAGTCAAGGGGTCTGAATACTTTCCAAATGCACTGTACGGTATACATGTTTTTTAGGGAATTTAAACCATTGACTTGAGTTACAAAAGGTCAATAAAATAAAAAGTGTTACTAATTTACTTTTTGCAATCATTACCAATTTGGGGTCAGAAATGACTTGTATGGTTAAAATTAATTTCAAGAGTTTTTTTTCCCCACATGAGACGAAAGTGGGACAACAGCTTGGACTGTGTCCTCATATAAGTTCACTGGTTCATATACTCTAATTAAATCACTTGATGTGATTTTGGATCCTCGAAAAGGAGCTATCTTAGAAGATCTATGTCCTCATTAAAGGTCACTGTTACAGATGCATGAGACTGAAGGACAGCCAGGCAGACAGCAGCTTAGGTAGATTATCATATTGCAGGTTAAAGTACAGATGCATAGAAGACTGAGACAAAACAACAGCTTGGACTGTGACCTCACATAGATTTACATTCAATTATAGTAATGTGCCAGCTGGTGACTTGGCCACTTATGTCACAAGCCTGGTGACTGTGCCCTCATAAAAGTAATGTTTAGTTTATGTATAAGACAGACCAAAGGAAATAGACAGCAGCCTAGGCACTGTGTCATAACTTTGTTGGCACAACCAGCGCACCGGGTCCTCACACAGGTTCATCAAGTTCAATAATTACATCTCAACCTGCCTATATAGCTGCTATAGGGTAAGCTGCTATTGTGCCACAAAGTTATGACACAGTGTAAGCAGCACCATTCAGCTAGTGGTTGAGCCCTAAGGTGTACAGTGGCTCAGATTACATTATCATCATTATCATGGATAGAATACATCACATAAGCTACAGGCAGAGCTTCGCATAGATGAGTCATCTATTCTTCTCTGGTGGGGTTATCTCAGGTGAAGAAGAGATAATGCAGGCACACAGGGAAGGACCTTATCCAATGATGTGGCAGTGGCAGAACTTGGCCCCAAATGCCGTGGGTGGCTACATTAGCGCTCAGGCTGACAACATGGGTTGATACACAGCCAAAAGCCAGGACATTCAGACAAGTCAGAGGACTGTCCACTACATCAGTGGTTCCCAACTAGGGGTACTGACCCCTGGGGGTGCTTGGACTATCCACGGGGGTACTTGAGAAGACTCATGAGACCATAGGCCTACTGGTAAAATGCACATGACGGGGTACCTCAGGGGTACTCTGGGAAGAGCAAGATTCAGTTAGTGGTCCAGTAACTGTTTGGCCGACCAAACAAAATTCACATAGAAATGTGCGCTATAGATCTATCATTCTCGTTGAAAGGAAGTCTAAGAAGTGGTAGATATGTTCTATGTGTACTATTTCTATGCTTCCCGTTCTTAAGTTCAGTTTTGTGTCTTTTACTTTAGTTTTTGTACACCAGCTTCAAACAGTTGAAAATACAATATTTTTGGTTCTGGAAAACATATTCCACAGCGGTTAAGATGGTACAATGATTCTCTACACTACGCTTGCTTGTTTTCTCAGATTAACTGAAATTAGGCAAACTATTCGAATTTTAGCAACCAGGAAATGTCAGAGCGGTTTCTGCACGGTGCATCTTTAAGAAAGGCTGCTCTATATCCTTATTCTCTGCTTCCTGTGACCTACTTTAAGGATAACTCTATAGGCTTGCACACATCAGACCGAATGTAGATCTAGCCTTTGTTTGCTGAGGGATCATCCGCTGTAGATGTCTGACTGCAGACATTTTTCACATGGTTCTACATGTAAAAATCGGTGGGCACTCGGTTTGCAAATTACTTTCTGCGGCGCTAAGTACTCTCGGCCAGCAAACACTACTGGTGTGTCTGAGCCCTAACAGTGAGCTCCCATAGGCTGCTGCCAACTGTCTCTCCTAGTTGTCTCTGCTGTCTCTTGTTTGTTTCCCCTAACTACACAACACAACGACAGGCTTAGGCTGGTTGGCAGATGTGTCTTAACAAGATATCAGGCCCCAGTAATACATTCAAATGAGCTCACAGCCACTCTGGGTCATCACGGGACTCCATGGACTCGCTCACCCCTGGAAGTAGCAGCTCAGGGAAATCAAACGATTTGCAAGTTCTCTGCAGGTAAACAAATCATCCAAATAAGTTTTACTAGGCCTTCACCATAGCTATAACTCTGTTGGTTCAACACTTGAAAACTCACAGTGGTAGAAAAGAGTATTGAAGACAATCATAAACAAGACCCCCATAAAAGTTAGACAGAAAGCAAATATTTATCACTTCATTCTAGGCTTGGCTTGCGCGTGCTTGAGGGAACGCTGTCTGTAATGTGTGCATATACGTGTATAAATGTGCGCGTGCGTCTGCGTGCATGTGCACGTGTGTGTTGTATGGTGTTGTTCATCTTAAACAACCTTGATCCGTTGTTTCCAGTGGCATTTCCGCCTCGTCCCCGTGTGAGACTCAGTCCTAGGCTAGCTCAGGTCTGCTCCACTCCAGGGTTCCTCCAAGCATCAGACCCGAGATCTGCAGAGATTTAGGCTCGCTGACTGGCCAGCTCCCAGCCTGGCTGCAGTCATTGCACAACACTCTGTGTATCATTTGTCATACACTGTCACGAGCTGTCAAAGACGCCTTACAAATGTCTAGCATTCTGTTTACCAAACCGATTTGTTAGCTTTGTGGTTTGTCTGAGTTATCATATTTAATTTGAGTTGAATGGATTGTTCACGTTAACTCCCTTTTGAGAATACACCATGTTATAACTCAAAGGCAGGAGGACGTTTCAATGTCTAATTTGAAGTGATATAACAGATCGATGTCGTTGTATCCTTGCCTGTACTTACAGTAAAAACCCTGCTTATAAAACACACAGTCAAGACAATGGTGAAATGAATGGTTATGCTAAGCCTGCTGTGGATTTGTAACTGGGCTGAACAACAATCTCCCTCCCTACAGTAAATGACCTCTCTGAACTTACAGTATTGAGCCAGGCACACCCTTGGGTACACAATAACATTACTGTATGTCCCATACACTCCCTCTTTGCACCCAGTGATGACAAACATGCATTGTACAAGTGCAGAACCAGAACACTCACTTCCTTTGTGCTGCAGACACTCACAGGTCCAGCAAGGTCAGAGAACTTTTGAGAGCTTCAAAACATTCAATCATGTCCTCAGAATCATAGCCATCTACTGTATGTTTATGAAGGAAATTAATTTTCCCCAAAAAGATGGCTGTGACTATTACTGGTTTATGATTCTGTAAGTATGCTATTATAAACAACGTAAAACTCTTATTTCCATATTACTTCTAATATTTGTTGTACGAATTTGGCTAATAATACTATTTCTATTAACTAATCTAGATACAGCTATGAATCTTTCTCTAACATTCTCAATACCCAAAGCAATACCCAGAGCACCCATCTCACTCTTTAATTGTTGCATTTCCACAGAAGTAGACTGCTGTAGACTGCTGAGTAAACTGCTCATTGGCCAGCTCACCCTCCTCATGAGGATGACATAATCCTTTATGAGGAAATAGCAGGCATTTTTGTGTTTGAGATACAAGTCTGAGGTGGTGTTTTTTTTTCTCTCAAAATGTATGCTTTGGCCACAAATATGAGCATAGGATGAGTCAACAACACTATTTGGGTATGAGTTAATATAATATTAACTTTTAAAAGTTTGATTTTCACTGGACAGTTACTTTAAGAGAGAATAGCCTGCTAGAAAACCCCTCCCTCGCTCCGTCCCTCCCTCCTCCTCTGTAGATCACACATCTGCCCTGCTGAGCTGGGCCCTTGCATCAGCGACAGAACTCAGTCTCCCCCAATGACAGAGACAGGAAGGACAAAGGGGTGGAGTAAGATGGTGTATTATATCAGCAGAGCAGGCTCTGAGAGAAGGGGCACTGACCGAAAAAAAAGTTTTCACAGAGCAAAACCTTGAGGGGGAAGTAGACAATAATACAAAAAATGTATACCAGGCACAGACGGCACATTGAGATGCAGAAACGGTATACCTGCTGTGTCTTTGTAATGCTGTTTTCCCTATGGGTCTCTGAACAATTCAAAAGGTTATATCCAGATCACCCAAGTTTTCATCTCAGAAGTACTCCATTCAAGACAACTAAATGGGTTATGACTGAATACATGTTCAAAGGGTTTGATCTCACACTGCATGTTGGAATGCTAGATCTGAACAAAGGACGGAACTCATCATTCAAACCTGCCAAATGTACAGTTGTTTTGAGCTGAGCTTCCAGCTGGCCCATATGATTAAAAGTAAGATCAAGTGGCTGGGCTAACACATTTGCTGAAAGTCATGTGGTTGACTATGTTGTGGCTCTGCTGAAAGGTGCCAAAACTAGATTGCGAGCGAGAGGAATTTGATTATGCCGGGGTAGTGGAGTGCACACATGTAGTATAATTTTGGGGGTCATCAAAATTCTGCTTGCATGTTGAGAGAAAGCGCAGTCAGACCGCATTTATTGTAATAATTCAAAACCTTATGTCAAGACACCCTCTGTACACTCAGAAAAAAGGGTTCCAAAACGGTTCTCCGGCTGTCCCCATAGGATAACTATTTTGGTTCCAGGTAGAACCCCTTTGGGTTCCATGTAGAACTATCTGTGGAAAGGCTTCTAGATGGAACCTAAAAGGGTTCTACAAAGGGTTCTCCTATGGGGACAGCCTAAAAAAAACTCTTAGGTTCTAGATAGAAAAAAAGGTGCTAAGAGTGTACTACCAGTATTGTTTCATGTCTGGCTGACAATTCTTTTCAGCTATTTAAGTATAGGAGAAGTATTTCTTCTTAACAGTGGGGCCTCATTTCCTTACAACTGAATGTGCTAGAAATTCCCTCATACAGCAGAGAAGGAAAGGATAATGAATTATACAATGTATGTGTATTGTATGATTTCAATCAAAGTTAAAAGAGGGGACAGCCTTTTCATTCCGGTGCAGAATAAACTAAGATAGTTGATTTCCTCCAGAGTGAAACAGACCCTTTGGTCCGGTCTATCAATAATAACATGTGATAGCCAACACGTTAGCATACTTCACCTTATAATAGATTCTGTCTTCATGCAGTGTGTGCAGCGTCAATCTTTGATCATTTTAAAGTCTTTGAACCCTTATCGAGGTTAGGAACCCAATCTGCACAGTGGGAATGGTGAATGGTGTGGGTGTCCCAAGCACGCATTGTTCTCATCACAGTGGAAGGATGCAATTGGAGGAGATGTGTTTTCTGAACCCCAAGGGGTGGATGCAATCAAGAGAGCCCCTGTCTTGCTCACACACATGCGCAGACACACACATGCATGTAGGTATGGATCACACACACATGCATGCACAGTGCGTTCAAACACACACACACACACACACACACACACACACACACACACACACACACACACACACACACACTCCTTAGCTAGCAATCCAACCATGGCCTTGGCTGTAGTCAGGAAGCACTAATGAAGTTATTAATGATATGCATGTGTGCTGCGGTGCCGTGCAAGCCCTGGCTCCATGCCGTGCAAGCCCCAGGCAGATGGTAGCTCCTACTCAGCTTTGGTTAGTGGTGATTAAAGAGCGACTGAATTAAAAAAAAGTATCTGGCTGTAGTCATAGTAGTGAGCAATGTTCCCTCTAAACTGCACGCGCGCGCCCCAAGACTGCCGCGTAGAAAAATAAGCCCACAGAGAGAAGCACGAGATTGAACTTCACTCAACTTTCTAGAGCAGTGGTCACTAACCGGTCGATCGCCAAACATTACTGTAAAGAACCGAAAGATAAAGCCTTGGGTTCGTATTTTTTTTAAATTCATCTCGGGCTGTTGTCAGTACGTGCACCCGATTCAGCGGCACTGCACGCCGGGTAGGCGAACTGTTGCTATTTTGAAACATTTCATATGTCTGAAGGTACAAACTCAGCCTTCCCGGCGGGCCCAAAGAACAAATGAAGTGCACTAAAGGTCTACCGCTGGCCAACCGGATGGCTCAGATGAACGTGTCTGCAGTAACGTAGCACGCATAAAATAAAGCTACAGCAGTTTATACGGTGAGATTTAAAAACATGGCTAGATAGAAACTGTCATGAATGTACATGTACTTACCTGGAGTGCCTGAGGGTGGCGCTATTACTAATTACTACGTGTGATTATCTGTACTTGCACTTGATGTCTGATAAACGTTGTTCTTCCACCCGCATCCCTGCCTCAGTGTGCTAATATATTACATGGTGTCAGAAGTTTAAAAGTTATACAAGGAAATTGCAACATTCAGAAACATGGAACAAATGAGACCACCAACTACTCTGAACATAGAGGGAAATCTAGTCGAAAATTGGAGAGTGTGGATCCAGAAATTCAACCTTTATATCATCGCCAGTGGCATCTCTGAGAAATCCAAAAAAGTGAAATGTGCCACATTCCTGCACGTAGCCGGAGATGATACAATGAAGGTATTCAATACTTTTGACAATGACGTTGATGACTTGGATGTATTAAAAGAGCTTTTCCGGACGTACTTTGAGCCAAGAAAGACTCTGACGTACCTGAGGCATATCTGTTTTAATCGAGTGCAAGGACAAACAGAGTCAACTGACACTTATGTGAGTGATCTAAAAAATAAAGACTGAGTTTCAACAACTTACCGAGTCACTGATACGGGACAGAATTGTGTGTGGAATGACAAATGACCAAGTGCGAGGCAGATTACTCAGAGAACCAGATCTCCTGCTAGCTAGAGCAATAGACATTTGCCCGTGCAAGTGAAGTGCTTCATGATGAAGTCGAGATACCCGTTCACAAGTTGCATAAGCAAAAGAAAACACAGCAATGGCAAAGAGACATATACACTGCACAGCTAGTAAAATAGAGGTCGCAGGGAGAATGCTCACGTTGTGGTTACAAACATGAACCAAAAAAAGTGCCCAGCATACGGTCAGATAAGCAAAGCATGTCACAGAAAAAATGATGACGCCAAAATGTGCTCCACATGCACACAGAGAGAAAGTCTTAGGATTCGGGCATTGACAGGGAGATGACAGCAGGAAATGAGGACATTGGGACAATTGAAGTGAAACATAACAAAGTACAATGTGTAGATCAGTGGATGTCAATGAGAAAAATACTGAGAAAGAGCAGTGGACAGAAACACTGAAAATAATCAACCACAAATGTACTGTTAAACTGGATACAGGAGTCTGTGAGAGACTTGAAAATGCTGAAAGTGAACGTGATGGGCGACTCCATGCAAAAATCCAACTGCAAGTTAGTGTCATATTCTGGCCACCAGATGGAGCCAAAAGGCAAGACAACACTTGAATGTCAATTTAAAGAGAAAGTGTTTGAACTGGAATGTCAAGTGATAGAACAAGATGCACCTGCAATACTTGGAAGATCAGCTTGTCTGCAATTGGGCTTAATAGAGAGAATATTCAAGCTTGAACAAAAGGACAGAGACTGACATTTTGAGTGAATATGAAGATTTATTCACAGGGCTTGGATGTGTTCCAGGAGTCCATCACATACAAACAGACCCAGAAGTCACACCAGTGGTTCACTCACCCAGAAAAGTGCCTGTAGCACTAAAAGAAAAACTGGAAAAGGAACTGAACCGCATGGAAAAGATGGATGTTGTCATCAGGCAAACTGAGCCTACTGAATGGGTAAACAGCTTGGTGACAATCGTGAAGCCAAACAAAATATGGGTATGCATGGACCCACAGGATCTAAACAGAGCCATCAAGAGAGAACATGATCCTTTATGTACCATTGAAGAGGTAGTTGCTGAAATGCCTAACGCAAAGGTATTTTCAGTAGGTGATGCAAACCAAGGATTCTGGCAAATCCAACTGGATGAATAGAGACTGCCGTTTGGAATCTCGTCCTCTCCAGAGGTGTTCCAGTGTAGCCTCGCCCAGCATTTGGAAGGTCTGGAAGGTGTCGTTAACATCATGGATGACATTCTTGTCTGGGGTGATGACACAGAGCAGCATGACCGGGGACTGAGACAGCTACTAGAGAGACTGAGAACCATCAACTTGAAACTGAATAAGGACAAGTGAAAAATCAGAATGACAGAAATTCGCTACATTGGACATATGTTACGCGAAGAAGGCCTGAAACCAGATTCCAAAAAGGCCAGAGCAATACAAGAAATGCCAGAGCTAGAGGACAAAGCAGTGCTTCAGAGGTTCATGGGAGTGTTGCAGTATCTCGCGAAGTTCATCCCAAATCTCTCAGATGTCAGCGCACCACTGAGACAACTGCTGGAAGGAGAAATTCAGTGGCACTGGGAGTCTGCACAGGAACAGAGCTTCAAAAGCTTGAAAACACTTGTCAGCAATGCACCAGTGTGAAAGTACTACAATGTAAAAAAAATAAACAAAAATTAAAACAGGGACTGTGGATGCAAGCTCAGAAGTCTTGGGAGCTGTGATCGTGCAAGATGGTCAGCCAATCGCATATGTGTTAAGATCCCTCACAGACTGTCAAAAGAGATCGAAAAAGATCTACTGGCGATAGTGTAATGACTGCGAGAAGTTTCATCAATACCTGTATGGAAAACAGATCCTGGTAGAGTCAGACCACAAGCCCTTGGAAACAATTTTCAAGAAGTCGCTCCAGAAAGCACCAGCCAGAGTGTAGAGCATGCTGATGAGACTACAGAGATACAGTTTACATGTGACATACAAACCAGGAAAGGTGAAACACATCGCTGATGCACTGAGCCGAGCGTGCCTGAAGGAACAGAGAGAGAAATTGCTGGATGGTGAGATGGATGTAAACTACATCGCTCATCATCTTCCTGTTTCAGTAGAGAAACTGCAGCAATTCAAAACAGCAACAGCAGAAGATGAAGAGTTAAGACTGGTCACAAAAACAGATAGGAAAGGATGGCCATACACGAGAGGGAAAGTTGCAAAGAAAATAGAGCACTACTGGACCTTCAGAGAGGACTTGACATACTCAGATGGACTGCTGTTCAAAAGTTAAAAACGTGTCATTCCTCAGAAAATGAGAGATGAAATTATGAAGAAAAAAAATCAATAAAGCACACATGGGAATTGTAAAATGTAAGGAACGAACAAGGGATGTTCTGTTCTGGCCTGGCATGCCTAAACAGATTGAATATGTTATAACAAAATGTGCAGTCTGCAACACACACAAAAACAACAACCAAAGAGAGCCGCTCATGTCTCATCCTGTCTCAGAGAGAGCTTGGACCAAAATTGGAATGGACCTCTTCAATTACAATGACACCGAATATCTTCTATGTGTGGATTACTTCTCAAAATACCCAGAAATCTCCATGCTCAGTAGGACAACAAGTAAACACATCATTACAGCACTAAAGTCATAAGGCATGTTCACAAGGCATGGGGTGCCAGTCGTTTTGTGCTCCGACAATGGAAGACGGTTGGTGAGTCAAGAAATTTCACTGTTCTCGACCAGCTGGGAATTCAAACATGTCACGTAGAGACCTAGATTTCCACAGTCAAAACAGCCAAGCTCAGAGAGCAGTTCAGACTGTGAAGAACCTGTTGAAAAAAGCACAAGACAGCAACAGAGATCCTTACATACCTCTCCTTGAGTACAGAAACACACCCCTGGATGAAGTAGGTATCTCACCTGCACAACTACTAATGGGAAGAAGGCTGAAGACAAAGATTCTGACATCAAAGAGATTGTTCGGAGGGCCTGTTGTCCGGAGCTCTGGCAGTCTCTATGGGGGTGCCACAGGGTTAAATTCTCGGGCCGACTCTTTTCTCTGTATACATCAATGATGTCGCTCTTGCTGCTGGTGATTCGCTGATCCACCTCTACGCAGATGACACCATTCTGTATACCTCTGGCCCTTCTTTGGACACTGTGTTAACTAACCTCCAGACGAGCTTCAATGCTATACAACTCTCCTTCAGTGGCCTCCAACTGCTCTTAAATGCAAGTGAAACTAAATGCATGCTATTCAACCGATCGCTGCCCGCCCATCCTGCGTCACTACTCTGGACGGTTCTGACTTAGAATATGTGGATAACTACAAATACCTAGGTGTCTGGTTAGACTGTAAACTCTCCTTCCAGACTGTGACGTTCGCCGTAAGGAGTAGACCAAGCTGCAGCGTGTTGAGTGCTCATGATAAATATTTATTATTAACTCAGAACACTTATACAAAAACAATAATCAAAGAAACACGAGCGTCACGTTCTGCGTTCACTGAGCAATACAAAAACAAGATCCCACAAACCCAGGTGGAAAAGTATGATCTCCAATTAGAGACAACGAGGACCAGCTGCCTCTAATTGGAGATCATCCCAAACAAACCCAACATAGAAATAGAAAACTAGAACATAAACATAGAAATACAAAACATAGAAAAACACCCCCTGTCACACCCTGATCATTCTACCATAGAAAATAACAGCTTACCATGGTCAGGACGTGACAGTACCCCCCCCAAAGGTGCAGACTCCGAATGCAACTAAAAAACAAAAACAAAAAACAAAAAGGAGGGTAACAAGTGTCAACGGCCGCTCTGGTGCAGTACCCAGAACCTTATCATCCAGCGAATCCTCCAGTAGAGGAGGCGGCTCTGGTTCGGGGCATAACCCCCGCTCCGTCCGCTGATCCCTCTGCTTCTGTGCCACCGGACCGTGGATCATCGCCGGAGGCTCTGTGCTGCAGGCCGTCGCCGGAGGCTCCGGACTGTGGAACTGTCGCCGGAAGCTCCGGACTGTGGAACTGTCGCCGGAAGCTCCGGACTGTGGAACTGTCGCCGGAAGCTCTGGACTGGGAACTGTCGCCGGAAGCTCCGGACTGGGAACTGTCGCCGGAAGCTCTGGGCTGGGAATGCGCACTGGAGGCCTGATGTGTGGGGCTGGCACAGGTGATGCCAGACTGGTGACACGCACCTCAGGGCAAGTGCGAGGAGCAGACACAGGATGTACCAGGCTGGATTGACTCACTGGAGGCCAGGTATGTAGGGCAGGCACAGGATATACTGGGCCGTGGAGGCGCACCGGAGGTCTCGAGCGTATAGCTGGCTGGATGCTCAACATAGCACGGCAAATGCGGGCCGCGAGCACAGATCGCACAGGGCTGTGAATGCGCACTGGCGACACAGTGCGCATCACCGCATAACACGGTGCTTGCTTCTTCACTCGCTTCCCATGGTAAGCATGGGGAGTTTGCTCAGGTCTCCACCCTGACTCTGCCAAACTCTCCGTGTGCACCCCCCAAAGTTTTTTTGGGGGGTGCCTCGTGGTTGGTATTGTGCCTCATAATGACGCTCATAATAACTCTGCTCTTGCTGCCTCAATCTCCTCCCTTGGGCATCGATACTCCCCAGCCTGACTCCAGGGTCCTTGAAGTGGGAAACTGTCACCAAAGTCAGCCCAGAATTAAAGTTATTTCGAACATGACAGTACCTGTGTGTTTGTTTCTCTGTCCTGGTCCACCCAGGCCGCAGGTAAGGTCAAGGATAGCAGGGTTCGGTACACAAATCTGGTTCTCGGTAGGTCCAGGTCTAAACGCCAACAGGTAAGTCCAAAACAGTCCAGCTCGTATACGGTAAATCCAGCCAATGTAGATTATCTCTTTCTCTATGGTTCATAGATCCTTCCCGCCCTCTCTCTCTCTTCCTGGTTTTTCTTGACCCTTTATCTGTGGGTCGGCTCCACCTTCTGAGGGTTCCCCTTGCTTCTGGGAATTGTAGTTTTGGCAGTCGGCCATTTTGTGATCTGTAGTTCTGATCGGAGTGGCCATTTTAGTGATCGGGCAGAGCCCGTTTATTAGTTCTGCCCTCACATATCTGCCATTTATCACTCGACCCCCTTCTTTGCCACAATAGAAATAGAAAACTAGAACCTAAACATAGAAATACAAAACATAGAAAAAACACCCCTTGTCACGCCCTGACCAGTCTACCATAGAAAATAACAGCTTACCATGGTCAGGACGTGACTCAGACTCACATCAAACATCTCCAATCCAAAATTAAATCTAGAATTGGCTTCCTATTTCGCAAACAAAGCATCCTTCACTCATGCTGCCAAACATACCCTCGTAAAGCTGACCATCCTACCGATCCTCGACTTTGGCGATGTCATTCACAAAATAGCCTCCAGCACTCTACTCAACAAATTGGATGCAGTCTATCACAGTGCCATCCATTTTGTTACCAAAGCCCCATATACTACCCACCACTGCGACCTGTACGCTCTCGTTGGCTGGCCCTCGCTTCATACTCGCCGCCAAACCCACTGGCTCCAGGTCATCTACAAGTCTCTGCTAGGTAAAGCCCCGCCTTATCTCAGCTCACTGGTCACCATAGCAGCACCCACCCGTAGCACGCGCTCCAGCAGGTATATCTCACTGGTCACCCCCAAAGCCAATTCTTCCTTTGGCCGCCTTTCCTTCCAGTTCTCTACTGCCAATGACTGGAACGAACTGCAAAAATCCCTGAAGCTGGAGTCTCATATCTCCCTCACTAGCTCTAAGCACCAGTTGTCAGAGCAGCTCTCAGATCACTGCACCTGTACATAGCTCATCTGTTAATAGCCCATCCAACTACCTCATCCCCATATTGTATTTATTTATTTATCTTACTCCTTTGCACCCCAGTAGCTCTACTTGCACACTCATCTTCTGCACATCTACCATTCCAGTGTTTAGTTGCTATATTGTAATTATTTCGCCACCATGGCCTATGTATTGCCTTAAATCCCTTATCCTATCTCATTTGCACACACTGTATATAGACTTTTTTCTACTGTATGTTTGTTTATTCCATGTGTAACTCTGTGTTGTTGTATGTATTCGACCAGCTTTGCTTTATCTTGGCCAGGTCGCAGTTGTAAATGAGAACTTGTTCTCAACTAGCCTACCTGGTTAAATAAAGATAACATGAAAATAAAATAATAATAAATTGTTAGGAGCCGTCTCACAAGCAGACAACAGAGACAAAAAAACGACTTTGACCAAGGCACACGTAAGCTTTAGGTCATGAAGGAAGGAGAATGAGTCAGGATCAGATAAGACAGCAAATGGCAACCAGCAATTGTACCTGAAAAACATGACCAGCCAAGGTCATACGTAGTACAAACACCAAACGAAAGAATCTACCGAAGGAACCAGAGACTCCTGTTAAAAACACATGAAACAACATACCCAGAGAGACACTCAGAAACCATAATGGACTTACCTTATCCTGTGGAAAGAGAACCTGAAACAAGTGTTAGCCTGGAAGAAAACTACTCACTTGTGTGTTCTCCAGCACCAACAACACCAAAACAAACAGTGGAAAGCAACAATGTAAACATTGACACACCAGTGAAATCAACTCACTATGATTTCACTATCAGAATGCCAAAATGCTACCAGTAGTGAAAAGACTATATTGAAAAGTCTGTTAAAAAAATAAGAAGAAAATAATAAATTAAACGTTGAAAATACATTAACAATAACAACGTGATGACAATTTTGATGTCTTAGGTTATGTAGAAAAAAATATGATTGTTTTGCATATTGTTTGCAATGTGAAACAATGAGTTGAAAGAAAGAACATTAAATTGTAAAAAAAAGGGAAATGTCATCTATGTACATGTACTTACCTGGAATGCCTGAGGGTGGCGCTGTTACTAATTACTACATGTGATCATCTGTACTTGCACTTGACCCATGACATCTGATGTTGTTCTTGTAAACACATCCCTGCCTCAGTGTGCTAATATATTACAGAAACTGTCAACGAATACAGCAAAGAGAGGCTGTTCTTATGATTATGAGTGAGTTCAAGTTTAAGTTCTTACTCAGCACTGTCACACTTTTATAAGCCCTAAAATGCGCGTTCTTCTCATTTCCACTCAGCGCTACAACAAACAGTGCAGCAGTAATGAATGAGTGGGGAAGTGTATCTACTGTATATGCTTGCGTTGTTGTTATTATTAGCTGCATGAGTCTTTTTTAATATCGAGGAATATTTCACTTTCTCTGTTCATAGGAGTAACAACATGAATTTGTGCATGAGGCAGATGTTTCTCGAGTTTTGCCATCAGCTGGAAGATAGTAATACTTTCTGGTCAGTGTCAGTGAAGGAATGGGAGAGAGGAGGGATGTTGAGAGGCGGACCCCTCAGTCTGCTGCTCTTTCCCTCCACTGAGACTGACCATCAGATGCAGGCATATAAAAATAAAAAGCTAGCTATTTAAATGTATGCTCACTCAGCTGTGCTTCACAAGTAATACAACAACAGATCTTCTACCGGTGTAATCATATAGCCTACCTCATTTTAAAATTATAATTTACAAAAATAGCCCGAACAACATTGCTTTGGCAGGGCAATTCAATAAATATGTGGTGATAATGTATTGGACCTATAGCTTACTCCACAAACCTCATTGCTACAGTACTGTTTTTAATTGGTTAATGTCGCATAGGCCTACTCTTTTTAAGTCACGTTAATAAAACATCTGAGCAGTAGATCTCGGCTTGCATTTTGACTGAAAGTGATCTTGACTCAAAAAAGGTTGGTGACTACTGTTCTAGAGTTTTCCCTGTTAACACTATCAACGTTTACCTTTACTGTGACAATTGTGATCGAATCAACACAATATTAGCCCCTTTCAATGCAACATACTGAAACAAAATGAATTATGCAAGAGATTTTGTTGTAGGCAGAACGCATTGGATAGGATTCTATTGCATTGACACGCACTACTCAGCCCATACTCTACACAGACCAGTGCAGCATAAACAATCAGAGCTGCAGTAAACCTATATAAAAATAGACCACTGCCATATATGGATCTGTGGCATTTACTTTGAACTGGACTATGTTTACAGCATGAGCGGTCATAAGTAGATTCGCTTGTTTTTAGATCAAAGCAAGAGCTGCATGTAGCCACGTGCACATTTTGTTAAAATCCTTTGCTATTTAGTGAGTTATTATCCCAGTTATAGATCATTTGTAGTCAGCAACAAGGGAGTGATTGCTTCTTACAAGAGCACAAAATGTGAACATTTCAAGACATATTTGAAAAGCGAGTCAGGTAAAGAGCTTTTTTTTTGTCTTGTGTTGTATTTTGAGACAGGCTTGAATAAACTAAGCTAAGATAAGCTATAATTTGTCTGATTCTCTGTAATAATGGTGTGGGAATAATCATTTATTTTGTAAAGTGGTTTCTTGCAACAACAGTTTCAGTCACCCCCTCGTCTGAATGACAAGTGGATGAACAAGTTAATGTCAAGCCCTGCATTTTTTTTCTCAAAAGCCTAATGGAATGTAGGCTTACATTGAACACCACACATTGGCTACTACTGTAGGCTGAATGATAGAACAGCTATATCCATGCATATAGGATGCATTTCCTCCATATGTTTTTGATGGTAGGATACTGTGGTAGGCCTACAATATGATCAAAGAGCCACAGTAGCCTACACGGCCACTGTCGAAACTGTCACTTAAAGCTGGTACAGTGTGTGTTCACAGTCAACGCGTGCTGGAAGTTGCACAGAACTTCCACAATGTTCAGGTTTGCATTCAGCAGACCTTCAGAGGGAAAATTAGAGGGAATATTGGTGGTGAGTGTTATCTCCAGTGGTGCTTTTACATGTTGAATTTGTCTTAAACATGAGTTGGTTAAAAATAACTGCTTATTAAAAGAAGAGGAGGACAATCACTCACTGTTCATTGGTACAAGTTGAGAAACTCTGTACTATAGTGTACTGCCTATGTTATGTGTCAGTAGCATGTAAGTAGCTAGTTAGAAACTAGCCCCATAGATCTATCCAAAGTCAGCTCCAACTTTGCCACGGTTGCACACCGGCCGGCTGAAGATAATTGGAGAAAGAAGTTGGCTACTTCCAGAGACAAAATGTAGTTAGGCTGTTTCAGGTTATCCAGAAGGGTGAATGACTGTAACTGTATACCGTTTTGGCAGAGTGAATGTACAAACACTTCCCACATGCAAGCACACACACATAGGAGACACCCACATCAAAACACACCTTCGTGACCCAAATCTCGTTCTCAGTTGCGTTTCCTAGTGAGGACGATTGAAACCGAGGCTATATGCCCGTCTGGTGTTCAACCTTCCCAAGTTCTCTCACGTCACCCCGCTCCTCCGCTCTCTCCACTGGCTTCCAGTCGAAGCTCGCATCCGCTACAAGACCATGGTGCTTGCCTACGGAGCTGTGAGGGGAACGGCACCTCCGTACCTTCAGGCTCTGATCAGGCCCTACACCCAAACAAGGGCACTCCGTTCATCCACCTCTGGCCTGCTCGCCTCCCTACCTCTGAGGAAGCACAGTTCCCGCTCAGCCCAGTCAAAACTGTTCGCTGCTCTGGCACCCCAATGGTGGAACAAGCTCCCTCACGACGCCAGGACAGCGGAGTCAATCACCACCTTCCGGAGACACCTGAAACCCCACCTCTTCAAGGAATACCTGGGATAGGATAAAGTAATCCTTCTAACCCCCCCCCTTAAAGATTTAGATGCACTATTGTAAAGTGGTTGTTCCACTGGATATTATAAGGTGAATGCACCAATTTGTAAGTCGTTCTGGATAAGAGCGTCTGCGAAATGACTTAAATGTAAATGTAAATGTAAGCTTAGACCCACTTTAACAGTGAGACAGAAAGAGGTGGAAGGGGGAATCAAAGTACCCGGCCAGGGGGAGAGAGGAGTTGAGGGTGGGGGGAGATGAGGCTTTCACCAGACTTTGTGTTATGCAACACCAGGGCTGCATCCCAAATGGGACCCATTCTCTTAATAGTGAACTACTTTTATCCAGGGCCCATAGCACTATAGGGAATAGTCTGCCATTTGGCACACACAACAGCAGTCTCAGAGAAAGGTCTCAATGACCTACTGAGAAAATACTGGGGTTGATATACAATTTTAAATAGGGAGTTTTTATCCAGATACTCTGTGAGCCTGAGGACAAGGGAAGGTAGTGCTTATTATACATTCGTGATAAATGATTATATACAGACAGTGAGTTCAACCTAGCCTCCACATGTTGCCTGACTGTAGCAAATAATAATAAGAATATGGAACATATGTGCTCTTAACCAGAGTGTCTTTGGTGTACAGTAAGCATATGCGAGGATAATAATGAACACAGACGATGTAGAAAGTCAACGGAACCACCACCCACCCATTCACACTTCATAGAAGTTAAGTCCCCGTTATTATGGTGAGTAGCCGTCGATGTGGCGTGAAAACGCCTCGATAATGGCGCGAGACATTCCTACTAACACCGCTGCAATTAAGATGGCGGAATGACTGGAGGACGGTTTTAACTCCAGCTCAGATCCACTCCACGGTTGCGGGTGTTTGAATCAGGACCTCCTGCTTAACTTACGGTGAATACTTAGGGTATAGCACCCTCTGGTGGGCATTTTTAATAAAACTTCATATGAATTCAAGGCGTTAATACAAATCTTGTGCTGAAAATAAATAGCATTGTAAAATCTAATGGACCTTGTCTTCCATTGTGTGTGTGTGTGTGTGTGTGTGTGTGTGTGTGTGTGTGTGTGTGTGTGTGTGTGTGTGTGTGTGTGTGTGTGTGTGTGTGTGTGTGTGTGTGTGTGTGTGTGTGTGTGTGTGTGTGTGTGCGCGCTCACGGGCGTGCTTGTGTGTGTGTGTGTGTGTGTGTGTGATTCCTGTATGATCTGCCATTTGAATTTTCTGCAACAGTTCAGCCACTTGGCTTCTCAAACTAGAACACATGCAATATCATCCAATCTATAGCACATAATACAAATCACGTTTCTTCATCTGTGGTGATATTACTTGTTAGGCATACAGCGATTTTCTCTTTCAAGCCATCACTCAACAAGCAGACTGACTGATCTCTCAATGCAACAGTGGAGGACAGCTTGATTGCTAAATATTTGACTATGGCAGTAGATGTGTGTGTTACTATGACATTACAGAAGCATGCATTCACCAACATACAGTAATGGCCAGCTACTCAATCATTTTAACAGAAAAGTCAACAAAATACAGAGGTTAAATATCGAAACATTTAGTGTAGAACATATTGCTTTATTAAGACTTCAGTGTATAGAACCACACAGACATGATGAGATATCTTATTTTAACATGCATAGAATGACAATGTGCATGAAGGGCAGGTCTGAATATCATGTAAGACTGCCAGGGTTAGACCAACCACCCGCTAGCTTCAATATATCCCTCAAATGATTAAATCACTTGGTTCTGAAATGATTCATCTGTCCAACAACACTCGGCGCCAGATTTGTGTACGTTCGGGAGCCATTACAGCCATGTTTCAGTAAATACCAGTTTATTGTTCTGTTCTGTTCTCTACTATATAAAAGAGAACCTCACTGTCCACAGACAGTCCTATTTGCCACTTCCTGTGAGCTTTGTGTCCATGTTCATCACTGCCAACGACTCAGCGCTAGCTACAAATTCCACTGGATTCCAGTAAGTAACATTTGACAGCTTTCCTGGGCTTAACGGGAAATCACTCAATGGGACCCAAGATTATAACCTCTGTAAACCGCTGGTCAATGGAAAAGTCTTAATCCACTCATAGCCAACCACTCCCTGGTGTAACATTGACTTCGCCAGATACGGAGGTGGCCGATTTGACCATAAAGCAAATAAATTCAGTGAAGAAGAAATACATTCCCAGGGGAACAGTGTTTGGAGCCACTGCATGCTATTTCTAGCCACTCTTCACAACAGTCACTTCAGCATTTATATGTGCGTCTGTATTTATTTATTCACAGCAACATAGGCTAAATGAGGTATTATCTAAACTAACCGTTTCTTAGACAGTGTGTCACAAGGTAAGCTGTGCCTTGTATATCGCCATCTGGTTTTAATAGGTTACTGTGGGCCTCAGTATACTAACTATACTAACTATTGGGCTAAAGGGCTTGTAAGTAAGCATTTCACTGTAACCTGTTGTATTCGGCGTATGTGACAAATCAAATTTGATTGGATTTGTTGCCTAGTTATGCTTACTATACTAATTATTGATCCCAGCTTGTTTTACAGTGTAAAAAGAAGGCCCCTAGACTCGGAATAAAGACTTGACTTATTACATTTAACTTCTAGTGGAGCAAAGGGCCTCAAGAGGGCCTCTGGAATAAAGTCACTGCAACTTATTCCACATAAACATATCATACTGTATAACAACATGGCTACCCAGTGAGTCTCTCTAGATGGGCCTCATGCATGCAGGGCCTGACAGTGGCATGTTTTACACTTGAGTGTGGCCTCTGAGTAATTGTTTAGCTATAGACCAAACTGTCTTCTTAATTCTCAAAGAAAACACATGTAGTGAACTCATGCACCACAGCAAAATAAAACGAAATGGATGCCTTTCATGTCAAACAGCTCCAGTTTATAGCTGAGTTACGCGGTGACTGAAAATGTCATTGTCATCTCTGTGGCAGCTGAGGTAATGGCTTCGGCGTAGACTTGAAGATGGCTCCCTCTCTGAGTCCGTCTCCATCTGTTGTCACCTCGGCCACACACTGGAGAGAAACAAGATGGAGACAGCAGACTGAGCGACACAGATGAAAATAAGGAAAAAAATAGCCAAGGAGGATGGGAGAGGAGAAAATAATCGGCACCGCAACCACAGACAAACTCCAACAACAGAACCCAAATGTGTCCTTTGACCTTCCGTCACCAAAACCCCCAGAATGCTTTCTGCTTGCAGTTCCACTAGACTTCAGCCTCTCGGTGGGGAATCTGGGTCGCCCATAGTGACTGTCACTCTTCTGTCGCTGCGGAAACTGTCTACTTTCCATCCTCAGTCTCACATGGCTGAGGAAAAGCCAGGGGGCAAATAGACAGATAGACAGGAGGACAGACAGACAAACCACAAGCACTAAACTGTCTTGAATTGAAATAACAGTCATTTCTGTGAGGACGTCAAGCTCATTGTGACGCTCCATTACTGAAACACAACAAAGCAGCCTTTTCATCAACTCACAAACACTGGGAGGAACTTGGGGTTCACCACGGGTCATCTACAAGACGGGGGATGAAATAGGGTGTGTGTTGAGTACAAATGGTAGCTAGAAGACATTGAGAACTTTTTGTGTCTTTTTTAAAGTCATGTCCTCAAACTTAACATCAAATCCTGTGAAAAAAGTTAAACAATCATTCTACTGTAGAGGTTGAAATCCTTCCCTGACTTGACTGGGATATCGTCAGGTTGCTGTTGCGAGGTCCCAGACAAACAAGCAGTCAGTGTGTAATATATCCCTCTAAACATTCCTTTGTGTGTGAAGCCCTGTGGAGGCAGAAGCACTCTCCTGGACTGCAGACAGACACAACAAAGGCACCTGTGTTTGACATACAGCACCATACCAAACCTGAGGCCAGAGAGAACACACACACTAGGTTTAGGACGCACACTAGGTCACACTAGAACTAAAGAAGGCTAGGACATCCACCTCACTTACAACACTGTAGGTCAGAAGCAGAATAGCAAGAATAGCACGATACTGCAGTGTAAAATATTGACTATCATAATTTTTACAGTCAATCATTGGCAGCACAGAAGGCTTTATTGAAACAGAAATTTACAGCCTATTACTGGAGCACCTGACAACAGCAACATGTTGTATTTCGTGAATTTACAGTGGCCTACAGGAAACGCAGTAGATTGGAGGCAGCTAGTGCCAATGATGGGCAGTATTTCTGTGACATGTATTTGAAAAAGGTGTTTCAATAGATTATATACTTATTTTGCCATTTCTATTTCATTGGTCTTAACTGCAACTCAAGTATGTTATAACAGTTTAATTTGAATACAGTAATTCAAATACATGTATTTTATAATATAGCAGTAAATTTACAAGTAGCCCGATTAACTACAACAACATTCTCGGTAACGGAAACATCATATTTTTACTTGCTATGACTGTGATATGTTCTTGTTTATCTACCATAGTGGAATTCACTGAGGGTAAGTCGCTCTGGATATGAGTGGCTGCTAAATGACCAGAACGTAAATGTAAACATGAACACTTGCAAAGCACACTGCTGGGTATTATTCTAATGACCAACCCCCAAAGAAGCCAAATTTGATCAAAATACAAATAGTTTGAGGGCGGAGCTCATTAGAATTATACCCAGCAGTGTGATTTGTAAGTGTTCATTTTACATTTTGGTCATTTAGCAGACGCTCTTGTCCAGAGCGACTTAAGCTAAGGTTGATTAAAATAACACATATCACAGTCATAGCAAGTAAAACGTTCGTGTAACCATTCTTCAAAGTGTTTTGTATTTGAGTCAGTCTTTACCCTACAAGGTCATGTTAGGATATATCAGTTATCCTGTTAGAGCGTTCGTGGCGAATCAGGTGCAACTTTTATGGTCGTAGAAGTGTGTAGAAGGGAAATTTCAAGATGTGGGAAGTGCGCAGGAGGGCATGGGATAGAGGATTTTGTAGTTCCGGTGAATAAAGTTGTGTGTGTCAACAGTATGTCAACATGTGTGTCAACATTTTGCTGGGGCTGGGAAGTGTCCAGTGCGAGAGAGGCAGGTTGAGGTGGCCAGAGTCAGAGTAGTGCAGAAGGTGTCGTATGCTGAGGCAGTGAAGAAAGTAGAGGACGAGTCAAGGGTGAAGGATTCTGAATAGTAGATACGTGCCAGTACAGAGGGACAGGCCAATGAGTGGTATATGCTTCAGTAACATTGGCTTCTTAGCGTTCATAGGAATGGCTATCAACAGTACTGCAGAAAAGGAACGTAAATGACAGAAAAGCTGCAGAGAAGTATTTGGGGGTACGAGATTTGACATAAGAAGAGTTACAGAGTGTGTTGAGTGGTAGTGTCCTGTCCTCTCAGGCCATTGGCGATGGGTTTTAATGAGTATTGGTAGGGTAATTAAAATGTATGTATATTTTAACTTAATTATATTTTTGTATCCCAAAGTGTAATAGATCAATACTATAGTTCAGTTGGGATCGATAATGCAACATATTGGAGGCCAACCGCAGTTAAAAATCCCCGAAGAAGATGCCCATTTCTGGCAAGTGACAAGTAAATTATTGTAATATTCACAGTAACTTGTCACCAGCTTCCTGTAATTCACTGTAATATCAGAACAACGATACAGTACAATACTGTAAAATTATCAAACTATACTGTTAGAAAGTAAATGTTCTTGATGTTACGTTTGAGGCATGTGTCAAAATCACTAAGCAGTTTACTTCGAAGCAGTGTGCCTGTATCACTCTATCAAAAGCACGTGATGAATGACGTCTGAAGGTTACGCTGCGCACGTGCTAGGGAGTGTGGGATGTCATCTATAATAATTTGGCTGCTCTAAATTATTTTGACCAGCAGGTGCCACTAGTGTACACTGTGTTGTTCAAAGCCTTGCGTAAGAACCTATTTTTGACACAATTGGCTGTAAAGCGTCAATGCTTGAGGACGCTTCGTTTCACTAGGAAATGCTACTGTAATCATATTTTTATTTTACTGTAATTACATGGGATTGGTGCATGCAGGTTGGCTGTTGGTTATTTGTATATTAGAGCATATGTATGATTACTTTTGTTTTAACCACTTGCACTTCTAGAGGCCTGAACAAAGGCTTTCAAACTGGCCCTAATTAAAACACACAACCAGTAACAGTTTAAGACTTGCTGCCACTAATCTGATCCCTATACACATTGAATTGTTAGGGCACTACTGCCACATACAGTTGAAGTCGGAAGTTTACATACACCTTAGCCAAATACATTTAAACTCAGTTTTTCACAATTCCCTGTCTTAGGTCAGTTAGGATCACCACTTTATTTTAAGAATGTGAAATGTCAGAATAATAGTAGAGAGAATTATTTATTTCAGCTTGTATTTCTTTCATCACATTCCCAGTGGGTCAGAAGTTTACATACACTCAATTAGTATTTGTTAGCAGTGCCTTTAAATTGTTTAACTTGGGTCAAACGTTTCGGGTAGCCTTCCACAAGCTTCCCACAATAAGTTGGGTGAATTTTGGCCAATTCCTCCTGACAGAGCTGGTGTAACTGAGTCAGGTTTGTGGGCCTCCTTGCTCGCACACACTTTTTCAGTTCTGCCCACAAATTTTCTACAGGGTTGAGGTCAGGGCTTTGTGATGGCCACTCCAATACCTTGACTTTGTTGTCCTTAAGCCATTTTGCCACAACTTTGGAAGTATGCTTGGGGTCATTGTCCATTTGGAAGACTCATTGTGACCAAGCTTTAACTTCCTGACTGATGTCTTGAGATGTTGCTTCAATATATCCACATAATTTTCCGGCCTCATGATGCCATCTATTTTGTGAAGTGCACCAGTCCCTCCTACAGCAAAGCACCCCCACAACATGATGCTGCCACCCCCGTGCTTCACGGTTGGGATGGTGTTCTTTGGCTTGCAAGCCTCCCCTTTTCCCTCCAAACATAACGATGGTCATTATGGCCAAACAGTTCTATTTTTGTTTCATCAGACCAGAGGACATTTCTCCAAAAAGTACGGTCTTTGTCCCCATGTGCAGTTGCAAATTGTAGTCTGGCTTTTTTTATGGCGGTTTTGGAGCAGTGGCTTCTTTCTTGTTGAGCGGCCTTTCAGGTTATGTCGATATAGGACTAAAGTTTAAGACTTGCTATCACTGATCAGTCCACAATAAATTGCTAGGGAATTACCACCACATTTCAGTTAACTTGGTACAGCGCTCTCACTAACAGGTACAACAAATATAACCTCTTGCGAGGCACGCCTCAAAATATGTTCATGAGATGGAAATAAGAAAAACATGCACCCACAAGCATTCAAAAGGTTTTTGGTGCTGCCAAAATATGGTACGGCATTGTATTCTGTGAGGTGGTAGTGAATTACAGTCAATTACTGGCAAGACAGTAGCCAGTAAATTATTGTATAGTTACAAGAAAATATTTTCAAATATAAAAAATACAGTACTGGGTGCAACATATATAGCGTTTTACGAGGCACGTCTCCAAATATTTTAATGAGCCAGAGTTTTCCCCCCGCCCACAACGGTGTAGTGGAATGCCATTGAGCCCCCATAATGCATTGCTCTTTACATTACTGTACTGTGATATTGAATTACAGTAGATAACTGTAAATGTGTTGCTGTAAATGAACAGCAATGTGTTACAGTGTGTTGTGTAGACTGCTGTGAAATACAGCACAGTACAGTATATTCAAACTATGTGTTTAAGCATAGGAATAGCAGTTTTGTCTGCCCATGTGACCTGACCATGAAAACTTTTGTTGGCTCTGTGTAGGCTATAACCTTTGCCCTGTAGCAATTGTATACTGTAGCATAAAAGCTGGCTTAATCATGACAAATGGTTTTGAAGTAAACATGTTAAACAAATTGTCGACTATGTATGTAGTGTACTGCGCATGACCTACCGTGCCCTTGAGCTTTGAGAATGGCATGGGCTTAGAAGTCAGGAAAAACTGGCTGTACTTTCTCAACCCTGCAGTAATACGTTAGTCCAATAGAAGGCTCCCTCTCTTGCTGCGTTGCCAAGCCATCAATGGACGTGAGGAAATAACAGAGGACCTGCCGGCCATGATATCAATACGCCGTGTTTGATGTTATGATTATATAAATGAAAGTACCTTGTCGCAATGCCAAGAAAGAAAACCACAATCTTATAGCTAAACATATCAGCCCATACCATATTGGAATAAGATCCTTAAAAACACCCAAGTACAATGTTAAAGATAAACAGTGAGAATCAATTAAGGACATGGTAGATGTTATAGTAAGAGAGTGAGACGGAGGGGAAAGAGAGCAAACCGTATGCTGAAACAAGCTGAAAAGTAATATAATTGATTTGACCTAGCACTGTACATATCTCTCGTCTGCAGAGCACCCAAGACATACTCAGAATGCTCATATGGTGTGAGAAAGTGCTTGGAATACCAACACATTGTCAATAGATGACACAGAACGTTGAGAGAACATATTCGGTACATTACTAGGATTCCGATTGATTTCTCAATGAACCAGCTCTTGTTTTTCAAGTAACTCTGCTCTTAGGCTTTCTCTCTCTCGCTGCAGTGTGTGTTCGCAACAAAAGCCAAGCTTTGAGTATGGTTGAATGAGCTGGGGATGGAAACATTGTCTGTTTGAACTGGACTCGGAGCAAACACAGACAGTATACGGGGCTATGGTGTGAGAGAGAGTGGAGAGGAGAATAGGTGACCCACTCAGACAGCAAACACCCCCAGCTGCTCAGAGGGAGTAGAGTGGGGTGTGTGTGTGTGCGGGTGTGTGTGCGTGCTCTAGCTCGCGTGTGTGCGTGTGTGTGTCGAGAGGTCCATCCGTAACTGCGGTCAGGTACGATTGCAGTCAATGAAGTCTGTTAGTCTTTTTCAGGTATGTAAACTCATGCAGACTCCCATTCATTTGATGTATGCGTAACTATTGCCCAAGGAATGACAAAGAGTTCAAAGTTAGTACTGTGACCTACCGCTGAAATAAATCAATACTAACAAAGCAACACATTAATATTACTTGGATGACAGTAGGTTTGTTTCATTGACATTACTTTACTGGATAGTCTTAAGACTTGCAACAGTGACACAACTATGGAAATCAGCACAATCTATTAAATGTAGGTAATTATTGTCTATCTCTGTCATTCCGTCTACAGGTATTTGAAAATAAGACTAAAATGAATTGTATAAGGCTGGGGGAGGGTAGGATTGGGGGGTTTAAGCAGGTTTTAAATGCTAATTTGTAGTGACTTTCGAGAAAAGGATAGAGACAAATCTTAACTTACAAATGGGCAAATCTACAACGATAAGGGGGGGGCCTTGCAAAGGGGCCCTTACTCTGGTAGTCCAATCAGTCTGAGGGCCATTCATACTGTACCGAATACCAGTGTGACTTAATGTGGATATGTTCAATTAAACTACCATTTTGAACTCTTTCTCTGCTACTGTATGATTCATTTCCTAGTATTTTTCTACTGCTGCTCTACATACTTTTTGGTTTAGAATACAGTTAGAATACAGTTATTATACTGTAATAATAACCCGCAACATACACAGTTAACTTTAAAAAAAAAAATGTTAAGTAGGTATTAAAGCTCAAACTGAAATGAATCAATCTCTGCTCTACAGAATTATCAAAAATGTAACATCATCATGGCTGCCTCTCTCCTGCATGAAGTTGACACATGCGATACATACCTTCTCGACTTAAGATGCTATCATTTCATCAGAGATCATATACAGTATGATAACTCATATGTATTCACGCTATGACAGATCATCTATCTATGGACTCTATCAGCTTTGAGAACTGAGATGTATTCACGCTATGCCAGAACTAGCCAGCGTTAGCTAGTTAGATATATCCTGACACAGCTAAAAATGGCTCAAATGTAAATGTAAAGCTAACAAGCTACTAGCCAGGAGAAAGCTTATGGTTGCTCATGTTCGTTCTATTTCAAAGTTTATTCACATCGATAAACTTTTTACTTAAACTGACTTTGTCGTTGCAACAACAACTACTTTACCCGGTACGGTGAGTAATGAAGGTGGTGCTGCACAGTGCTTTTTCTCTCATTCACACACTGCCACACTGCTTGTAGAGTGAGAACAAAGCAGTCAGTGGGGGCGGCGGAAGTGACACAAGTTCCAGCAACAGAGGCTTTTCAAAATAAAAGTCCCTCGACAAATTTGGCGACTCATTTTTCTAAATTAAACTCTTGCCTATTATTATTATTGTTATTATTATTTTTGTATAATTATTCATTTTACCTGCTTCTAGCATTGGGGGGACATGTGTCTCCCCCCTGTCTCCCTAGGGCTCCTACGCCCTTGCCTCTGGACATAAATAAAAATGTATAATGCTCGTAAAATGTCATTACATTACATTTTACTTCACTAAATTACATTTATTTGTCTGTTCTAAAACTTTCCCTCATATACAGTGAGTTATTAACATAGAACAGAGTTGCATTGGTCGTATTTTCTCAACTGCACATAATACCCTGGCCCTTAAAGATATAAGCCATATGTCTGTCAGATTTTATTGTGAATGTAAATTCTTCAGTTCCATTTGCAGACCAGCAAATGAATGCGGTTTCAGTTTTTTGGGTAAGTGCAATCATTTTTTGTTTTGTTTTTTGAATGATGAACTCACATATGACTACAGTTAGTGATTTCTGCCCGTGCCCGCTATTAGACGAACTGGACCCTGTCCATAGGCAGCATATGAAAACAGGAGTAACTAAAGCTGAATGCAGTCATTTGTCTACCGCACATCCCAAAACACAACACACATGCTCATTTATGGACGTCCTCATTCCATCAGACAATCCCCGTCCACAAATGTGGCGATGGCCTCTTGTCCATCTGATCTCAATTGAAACATCTGCATACAAATTGTTTCTCTAACTATTGCAGAGGCCCTGCGAGCAGAGATAGGAGACTTCTCTCCCTCGAATGAATTGGAGTATTGATACATAATGACGGGATCTAAGGGGCTTAAGAGAAGCACATTGTGTCCGGATGCGGCGGGCACTCACATATTCGACATGGCCGGGAGACGATGATTAAGTGGAGGTCTGGCATGCTGCAGGGAGTGGGACTCATGCAGTACTACGTATGGCCAAAGTGTTTGTTGAGTCTATTATCTCAGAGCTTTGGTGAGGACACGTCACACAATGGACTCCCAGACGGGATCATAAGTCATCAACTGACTGTTTTCCCCTGTAATCACTATGACTAATGAGGTAATGGGGTAATGTGGGATGTGACCAGTCCATCACTAGAGAGTAGGGTGTCCAATCAAAAAGCATCTTTTACCAAATTTCGGGGCGGCAGGTAGCCTAGTGGTTAGAGCGTTAGGCTACCTGGTTGCAAGATTGAATCCCCAAGCTGACGAGGTAAAAAATCTGTCGTTCTGCCCCTGAACAAGACAGTTATCCCATTGTTCCTATGCCATCGTCGAAAATAAGAATTTGTTCTTAACTGACTTACCTATTAAAACATTTTAAAATAAAATTGACCAATGTATAAAAGAATATGTTAATTGTGTAGATAATCCTCTAAGAAAACCAATGGTCTGAACCTTTTGTCTCTATCTGTCACGTCCTGACCATAGAAAGCTTTTATTTTCTATGGTAGAGTAGGTCAGGGCGTGACAGGGGGTTTTGTCTAGTTTAAATGTTCTATGTTGGGTGGTTCTAGTTTCTGTATTTCTATGTTGTTTTTTGGGATGATCTCCAAATAGAGGCAGCTGTCATCGTTGTCTCTAATTGGGGATCATATTTAAGTTGGTGTTTTTCCCACTAGGTTTTGAGGGAGATTGTTTTGAGGTAGTGTATGTTTCACCTCTTTGTCACGGTTTGTTATTTTGTTTAGTAGTTTATTTGTATGTCTTGCATAGGTTCACAGTTATAATCAAATGTGGAACGATACACACGCTGCGCCTTGGTCCGCTCCTTCATACGACAAACGTGACACTATCATAATTTGTTCAAAATGTATTGGAGTTTTACCCTTGTAGGACTGCCAGAAATAAAGTGACTAAATCAATTGAGACCAGAGAAAAAAAGTTGTCTAAAATTAAGAAAATTGCATAGCGTCAGCTGGGCTGAAACTTCTTAGGGATAGGCGTCCCGTCAACGGGACAGTTGTAAATCACGTAGTGCCGTGTGTCACGATCGGAGATTTTAGAGAAACATCAAATGTCGCCTTATAAGTGTCTTATATCGGCTGAAAGCTTAAAACCTGTTGGGGCTCGGGGGCAGTATTGAGAAATTTTGAAAAAAATATGTGCCCATTTTTAACTGCCTCCTACACCAACTCAGAAGCTAGGATATGCATATTATTAACACATTCGGATAGAAAACACTCTGAATTTTCAAAACAGTTTGAATGGTGTCTGTAAGTATAACAAAATTCATATTGCAGGCAAAAACCTGTGAAAAATAGATAAAAAAAATGTGAATTTTGTGACTGTACTATTTAGTGTCATTGTTTTATAGATACCATAGTGAGAAAGGATTCATTTCGCAACACCTACGGCTTCCACTAGATGTCAACGATCTTTATAAAGTTGTTTGAAGCGTCTATGATAAACAGAGAGCAAATTAGAATGCAAGGAAGTTGACATGTCATCACTTCATTTTTTTGCGCCTGCGCATAAATCTGAGAAGCGTGAGTTTGTCATCATTGTTTATCTAGACATAGGATAGGTTGTGTGAAAATATTACTGATGTTTAACGTTAAAAATGGACCAAAAGATTAATGCTAAGCAACGTTTGACATGTTTGAACGAACGTAAATAGATTATTTACTAGTTTTCTTTAGCTTTTCGGCGTGATTTTACACCCCCCCCACCACGTTTTGTGGGAGCATAATGAACGCTAACTACTTGGTGTTATTTGGACATAAATTATGAACTTTGTCAAAAGAAACCACATTTGTTCCGGACCTGGGATTCCTGGCAGTGCCTTCTGATGGAGATAATCAAAGGTAAGGGGATATTTACAATGTTATTATCGATATTAGATGATGCTAACTGTATAGCATAGCTTATTGTTCTTAGCATAGCACCCCGTTTATTGCAAAATGTGATTTCCCAGTAAAGTTATTTTGAGATCTGGCCATTCGGTAGCAATTACGAGATGATAATATATTATTCTTTGAATGACAATATTATAATTTACCAATGTTTTCGAATAGTAATTTTGTTATGTTCACCGGAAGCATTTCAGAGAAGAAAAAAATCTGAATTTCACGCTACTGTAAAATGCTGTTTTTGGATATAAATATGAACTTGATGGAACAAAAAATGCATGTATTGTATAACATAATGTCCTAGGAGTGTCATCTGATGGAGATTGACAAAGGTTAGTGCATAATTCTAGCTGGTTTCTGCTTTTGGTGACGCCTGACCTTGAATTGAAAATGGATGTTTGTACTTTTGTGGCTATGTACTGTCCTAACATAATCTAACTTTATGCTTTTGCCGTAAAGCCTCTTTGAAAATCGAACAATGTGGTTAGATTAAGGAGATGTTTATCTTTTAAATTGTGTAAAATAGTTGATTGTTTGAGAAATTGAAATTATTCGATTTTTGATGTTTTGAATTTCCAGCCTTGTTAGCAATCCCGACTCGGGGTTCATTGCTAACCTGTAGCCCCAACAGGTTAAATTCTTGTTAATATAACTGCACTCTCCAATTTACAGTAGCTATTACTGCGAAAAAATGCCATGCTATTGTTTGAGGAGAGCTCCTAAAACAAAACACTTTTTTTCACCGCGATAGGCTTGATAAATTCACCTCTGAAGGTGAAATGTGTACTTACATTATGAAATATTGCTCTGATTTATCATCCAAAGGGTCCCAGAGATAACATGAAGTGTCGTTTTGTTAGATAAAGTCCTTTTTCATATCCTAAAAAGGTCCATATAGCATGCACGATCGATTTTGTATTTCCACTAGTTCAATTTGCAAAGAAAGGAATCTGTGAAAATCTAACCCTAAACGTTGTTTCAACCTGTCAAATCCCGTTCGTATTTATTCCTCAGAGATCCTAGAACGTAACCAGACTTCACTATATCATTAGGAGTGTAGTATACCCTATAGGACACCAAATTTGGTAAATCAAAGTCCAAGTATACAGATCTGATGATATTGTTGCAGAAAAAATGTATGTCTCCTTCACAATTTGCCCAAATGTACCTGAGTGACTTCACACTAAATGTCATGTAGTTTGCTGATACTTCCAGTTATCTGTCTGAAACTTTGCACATACACTGCTGACATCTTGTGGACACCATCGGAATTACAACCAGAGTGATGGCTAGATATGGGACCTTTCTGTTGCATTTCAAATATGGTGGTAGAAAAGAAAATGCAGTTTTTTTCTTTGTATTTTCTTCTACCAGATCTATTGTGTTATATTCTCCTACATTCACATTTCCACAAACTTCAAAGTGTTTCTGTTCAAATGGTACCAAGAATATGCATATATCCCTGCTTCAGGGCCTGAGCTACAGGCAGTTAGATTTGGGTATGTCATTTTAGGCGACATTTTTTAAAAAGGGGGCTATCCCTACTGGCTACAGGCTACAGGCTCACGTTAACGTTGAACTCGCAATCTTTCTTATCGAATCCGCAGGACATAAAACAATAGAGAGGTAAGATGGATTTTGAGACATGACATAATTTACTATATGCTTTTAAATTCTAAATTCCTGTTCTTTTTCAAAGATTTAGAACAAAAAGAGGCGTATCTCTGTAAAAAATGTACGGAGCACTGATTGCATTCCAAGCTTTTATTTTCACAGTCTTTTACATTTAATTCAGCTCCTGTCATGCTAATTTAGCTTTCTGCGACCCACAGACTACAAAATGTTTAAAAAAATATATACAGTACCAGTCAAAAGTTTGGACACCTACTCATTCAATGGTTTTTCTTTATTTTTACTATTTTCTACATTGTAGAATAATAGTGAAGACATCAAAACTCTGAAATAACTCATATGGAATAATTTAGGAACCAAAAAACTGTTAAACAAATCAACATCTATTTTATATTTGAGATTCTTCAAAGTGGCCATCCATTGCCTTGGTGACAGCCTTGCACACTCTTGGTATTCTCTCAACCAGCTTCAACTGGAATGATTTTCCAACAAACTTGAAGGAGTTCCCACATATGCTGAGCACTTGTTGGCTGCTTTTCATTCACTCTGCGGTCCAACTCATCCCAAACCATCTCAATTGGGTTGAGGTCGGGTGATTGTCAAGGCCAGGTCTCCATCCCTCTCCTTCTTGGTCAAATAACCTTTAGACAGCCTGGAGGTGTGTTGGGTCATTGTCCTGTTGAAAATCAAATGATTGTCCTACTAAGCTCAAAGCAGATGGGATGGCATATCGCTGCAGAATGCTGTGATAGTCATGCTGGTTAAGTGTGCATTGAATTCTAAAGAAATCACAGTGTCACCAGCAAACGACCCCCACACCATCACACCTCCTCCTCCATGTTTCACAGTAGGAACCACACATGGAGCTATCATCCGTTCAGCTACTCTGCATCTCAGAAAGACATGGCGGATGGAACCAAAAATCTCAAATTTGGACTCATCAGACCAAAGGACAGATTTCCACTGGTCTGATGTCCATTGCTCGTGTTTCTTGGCCCAAGCAAGTCTCTTCTTCTTATTGGTGTCCTTTAGTAGTGGTTTCTTTGCAGAAGTTCGACCATGAAGGCCTGATTCACGCAGTCTCCTCAGAACAGTTGATGTTGAGATGTGTCTGTTACTTGAACTCTGTTAGGTGCAATCTGAGGTGCAGTTAATTGCCACTTTCTGAGGCTGCTAACTTTATTGAACTTATCCTCTGCAGCAGAGGTAACTCTGGGTCTTCCTTTACTGTGGCAGTCCTCATGAGAACCAGTTCCATCGTAGCACTTGATGGCTTACGCGACTACACAAACTATCAAAGTTCTTGAAATGTTCCGCATTGACTGACCTTCATGTCTTAAAGTAATGATGGACTGTCGTTTCCCTTTGCTTATTTGAGCTTTTTTTTGCCATAAAATGGACTTGGTCTTTACCAAATAGGGCTATCTTCTGTATACCACCCCTTCCTTGTCAACTGATTGGTTCAAACGCATTAAGAAGGAACTGTATATTATGAGACACCTGCACCGCTATGTCAACAGAGCTTGGTGCTTATTATCGGATGTATTAGGTTATGTTAATGACAGGGGCGCAACTTTGGTTTTCAAAGCGGTGGGGACATAATATATATATTTTTTTATCCAGTCGGATAAACACTCCAAACAGCCTACCCGACCGCTCGGAGGCATCCGCATGGTCCTAAAGCACACAGTTGCCTCGTTTTGTATCACATTTCAATGATAAAACTGGGGGGGACAAAAATGCAATGTCCCCCCCCCCGTCCCCAGTGAAAGTTGCGCCCCTGGTTAATGATATGTTAGCGATAGACCCCACTGAATGAAGTGAAATGTCATAACCAAAGCAGTGGAGGCTGCTGAGGGGAGGACGGCTCATAATAATGGCTGGAATGGAGTCAATGGAATGGTATCAACCACATGGAAACCACGTATTTGATGTTTTTGAAATCATTCCTTTGACTCCATTCCAGCCATTACTATGAACCGTCCTCCCCTCAGCAGCCTCCACTGGTGGACATCCTATACAGAGTCATCACTCTACATATGAGGCCTTTACATAAATCATGGGAGCATTCTGTTGTACTGAGTTGAGAAATCTCTGGTCACTCACCTCAGAAGAGAAACTCTTGATGTGACCTGACCAGGAAGAACAAGTGTTTTCTCCTAATCAGGTCATTGTTTCTCGAAAAACTTCTGAACCTATTCAACACACAGCGCACCATGATCAGGACAGAGTAGTAGCAGCCCATCCTAATATCATCTCAGACAGAGAGAGCTCCTCTCCAGTTTGAAACCAAACACTTTTTTCCCTCTAAGCCACCAGACCATTTTTGTGTATGTGCTCTTGAAAAAAGGGCTTTGGCTTTGAGTCCCAGACTGTCAGATCTGGGTAAATCGATCCGGGTCTCTCTGCACTGTCTCTGAGATCGGCTGATCAGAAAAACACACTTGAAAGGTTGGCAAGGGGCCTCTGTGAGAAGTGAGCCATATTTAAAATAGCAACATCGCAGATTAGCGTTTGAAGGTTTAACATGAGCAAAAACACCGCTGACTTTAGATTTTTTTATTAATCTTTATCCAAGCACTCGATGTGGCATTCGGCTCTGGCACGCAACGGTGAACCTCAGAAAACCTGCTTTCCATCGAGAGGGCATGATGGAGCATTTCAGCTTGCACTAATCAGCCAGTGGAGCTAGCCGGGCCGCATGTGGACACAGTCTGGCATATCTACACACACCCAGTCAGGCCCCTTCCTCTCAGGACCCAAAATATAAGTGGGCATGTTGGGGAATTAATCAGGCCGCACTCCACTCCACACCCTCATACGGGCATCCACAGCTGTGCCCGACCAGAAAAGGAGGAGTTCAATCACATCTATCTGGTCAGGAGGAGTGGAGGACCTGTTGGGGCAGTTGTTGACATTTGACCATTGAATTGTGAAAATACCTCACTGTGTGATGTACGAGGTGATGTTGTCTGCCAAGGTCATCCAGGTCAGGCACTCTCTCGCCCATTCTGTCTCTGTCCCTTTCTAGCTCTGTCTCCCTCTCTTTCTCTCTCTTTCCCTCTCTCGCCCATTCTGTCTCTGTCCCTTTCTAACCCTGTCGCCCTCTCTTTCTCTCTCTTTCCCTCTCTCTCCTCTCTCCGATGTGACCCATATCCTGGTCTCAGTCTCTTCTCTCTCAGGCAGACCATGGGCTGGGGCCCCCTTTCAGGGATAGGAAGCCCCCTTTCATCCAGACCTTCTCCGTGCCAAACGAAATCTTCCCTGGGCTAATTGAGGGAAGTGTTAAAATCTGGAGGCAGACAGAGTGTGGAGCGGATGGAGCCCGGGCCATCAGGGAGCAGCATAATAGCCCGGTTGGTTCCCCCTCCTGCCTGTGTCTGCCTGGGGCCTTGTGTAGATGTGGCGGACCCAGCCCCAGACGCCGCTCCATGGTTTGGCATGCTGCTGCATTCATCCATTTCAGTGCATTGCTGCAGCCGCTTTCCAGCTGACAGGGCTCCCACACAAACATATGGATGCCCGGTGGGTTTTCTTATTTAGTTGTCGGTCAAGAGTACTTAATAATATTCAAGAAGACAGTACGACATATCATCTGACGTCTGCCAAAATACAGACCGAGATTTTTTTTTCACTTTCCTTCTACCCTCCTGCAGTTTTAAAAGATCGTAAATTTAAAGAAGCAGATACAATTGTGCAATCGTCAAACTTGTTTTGCTTCACATTGGAAAGCAACGCTGGCTAGAGGAGCAAACTGTAGAGATATCAGAACCTTTCACGGGACAGCCTTTGGAATTTAGAAACACAATATAATTGGGCCAAAACGGTCCATACAATTTAGTGTATTACATGTGCAACACAATGTTGGTGATTGGGTCAAATAGTGACTCTATCTACAGGTAAGAGGAAGTGGTCAAAAAGACAAAACAAAACCAAATAGGTCCAGGAGTTTTCCTGATTACGTAGTTGAGACCCAAGGTTTTGTGGTCAGGAAAAACTCCTGACCCTACATATGATATGCACTGTAAATATGTAACTCATTTGAACATCATCAATATCTAAATGTTCTTGACTGTCTGCAACTGTCTTTGACTGTCTTAATGAATTATCACATGAACTACAATCACATGAATGTCACCACAGTTTTCCCTTTTAAACCACTCGGTGCATTGTGTTATGTGGCGCATATGACGTGGCTAGATTGATGAGTACTCCCGGTCCCATATACTCTTTGTGTGTGTGTGTGTGTGTGTGTGTGTGTGTGTGTGTGTGTGTGTGTGTGTGTGTGTGTGTGTGTGTGTGCGTGCGTGCGTGCGTGCGTGCGTGCGTGTGACATGTCTGCAATGACTGTGGCGGGTGACAAATTGTGTCCCTGCTGGTCTTTGATGATCGGGCTTAATAAAAAAAAATCGCTCCTTTGAACATTTTAATTGAACTAAACAGGACCATCCCCACCCAGCCTTTACCAAGAGTTACATTTGAAGAGAGAGAAATAAGTCCATCTTTTACAGGAATACATCAAATACGTGTCTTTTTATGTCACCCTGGGTCTTTATGTTGACATTCATTATTTCAGAAATCCATCTGGAATTTGGATGGGCATGTTTTGAAGAAAAAGGCCCGGAAACCACAAAGCAGGGATGTCTTGAAACAAAGGTTTCTGTGGTTTGTCTGTTTCTTGTGGTCAACAACAACTCTCAGAACCAAATACATGGGTCTGATGTCTGTAATTTTAGTTTATGCTGTAATTATTATTCCAGTTTAGACGATTTCATGCGTATAGTTTTGTTCTAATATGGTATATCACTTACGGTTTATGTGTTGTTTTAACAAAGTGTATTATATAATCAAAAATCGTATAGAATCTTGAATAACGAATTACATTTCTTTGCAAGACCATTCAAATGCAGCAATATAAAAAAACATAAATTAACAGGACCATATTTAAATTCATTTGCATATTGCATATTTATGGTGATTTACACTTTCTAAAGATTACACAAGTGCACATCATGTTCAAATATAAGTGCAGGAACTTAGCCAAACTGTCGGCATACAAAAGCACACTCACTCACGTCATACAGGCCTCTATAGTAACACGGAAGACACCTCCCTCTACCAGTACGACAACAGTTGTCTCCTGTAGCCACCAGGGGGAGTATTATACACCAAAAGAGCACCACAGGGGACAGACACTCAAGAAGCATCAAGATTGTGCGCATCATGAAATGATGGTCCCCCTGTGCAAAGTCAACTGCCTATTTTTACATGTTGTTTTAAAACGCATTTGTCATAGTAGGAAATTCTGTCGCCTATTTGTTGAAAACGAACCCTATGATTTGATGTAATAAATGATAAGAAATGCATTTCCTTAATGAGCTTTAAATATTGTCTATAGATTAATTCATAACAGGTGGCAAACAAGTAGAATTTGTGATCGGTTATGCTATACATATGAAATGTCTCTAGAATTTTACTCAAGGTTCATATTGTAAGCTGGTGCATGGACTAATCGCTAGCATTATTTGTCTACTTGATGAGAGTAGTCTAGTATCTCCTGTTGTGCAATACCCATGGTTGCAACCTCAAATAGCCTATATAAGGAAGTTTCGGTGAGTTTCGCTGTATGTTACTGTAGCTGTACAACAACTACACGTGTTCAGCTCAACCCAGAAGCCCGTCCCAATCCTTGCATATCCATACCAGCTCAAAGGAGGAGGCGTGGATAGGGCTTTTGTTACCTGCATTAGAATACCTGCAGCTACATGGAAAGAATTTAAGATGTCGTCAAAGGAGAGGAACTGCAACCGATGTGTTACGGCCTCAATACAGACGAGAGGAGGACAAGGAGGACATTGCACCGGGTGTAAATGTACCTGGCGCACGCAAGAACAAGTGAGAATACATAACTTGTCCTACTTTGATACAAAGGACGAAATATAAGAATGGTTCACTGGAGAACTCATCTTACTCCTCGACCCATCGCTCTCTCATAAGTGTTTTGTTGTCGAACTCTTTTAACGACCACGTTTTGGATCACCATCACTCTCTGTCTCACCTGTTACCCGTTGACTATGGATTTTAAACGGAGAAAGATTTCAAAGGAGTTTAGATTTGACATTTTGGAAAAGAGAAGTTATATCTGCATCTGGAAAGGTTAGATACTGAAGTGTTGCCAATGTGAACGCAAGAATGACCACTTCATTCTAGTGAATGGCCCGTCCCAGAAGCGGTTATGATCATGCACAGACCCCTCCGAAGGTGGAATTTGTACGTCTTCTTGTGCTTTGGCATCATCTACTTAAGGCTTGGGTAAGTGTAAATGTAATACTTATATCAACTGCTTATATGTTTATGTTACTTTCTTGTCTGTATTATTATTGTTGTTTTAAATATAACCTGCAACATACTGAGCCTCGTGGGTAATCTGAATGCTCAGCCACATGTATTTTCTGAATGCCCATATAAATGCAGTGTTCTTCTGCGGGCGGCAGACGCAACTGCCCTTTTGACCTCACTAACTTTTACAAAACAATTTCAAAATCTCAGTGTGATGATAGCCTAATCCACCCATGTCAGTGTTGAAATGAACCTGACACCCATAGCCATCAAGGACAACGGTTGGATGTGCGTAAAAGCTGTGTACATGTTGTTGTTGTTGTTGTTGCGGTTGGCCAAATAGTAGATGAATTCATATTCAGTCTCGGTTGTGGTTAATCTGCTCAGAGTCTTGTTGGTTTGTCGCTCTATAGATCGTTTGACCCCTCAGCCGGGCTCTGGCTCACTGCTGCATACCTTCATTAATAGAGGCAGCCTGGCTGAGTTGTATTTCCACATTCCACAGCCCAGATGGAGTTTTTACTTGTTTTGCAATAGCTCATCTTGATGTATAAAAAAAACGGAGGAATTATATATGCTGTGTGTGTGCAAAAAGAAAAACGGATAACATGAGTAATACACCTTTTTGGACTTTATTCTATTCCTACCCAGGGTATTGTTCATGTCTATTTGCATAAATACAAACGATATTACACAAACGGTTAGATACTTTTGATTACCTGTCTCTGTTGTAGGTCTGTATTGTCTGCAGGGTAGCCTACCCCGATGGTTTGGACTGAATTGATATGAGTAAAAAATATAATACACCCAGTAAAAAAAAAACGTTTTTATATAACGTTAGGATATTTCAACAAGAGTCATACCTTGGACAACTCTATGTCCTGTTTTCTTTACTCCTACATTTTTTTCCAGGCTAGTGTTCCTCATCATCCAGAGCCAGTCAGGGTTATCTAAACAAAAACAACAGGTGTCATCTCCCAGCGCGTTCCATTGGTGGGAGCTCACCTTTCCTTCTCCTACACCAGCCTTAAGAGAAATAGGCCTAACGGGTAACCTCCACAGGTATTCATATCTTAACAGTTCAAATAGGGGGGGAAATCACACCAAGTGAAGCGTGACGAGATATCTCAGGTTTTTATCAAGCCAAACCAGTTAGCTCATTCCCGCGCTTACCCCCCCCCCCCCCCCTTCTTTAGCCTGGGAAAATCTTTCGTGATACCCTCTTCACACACAATGACTGGAGTCTACAGGTGACGAGTGACATCACTTTGTGCTGAAGCGATGGTGCAGACAGAGCCTTTCACTCACCGGGTTCAACGCCAAGATCGCCCTGTAGATCCTGTGTTAAAACCGCAGGTTGATGTTTATTGTCATGACTCTTGTCACAGAAGCGAAACTGAGCGATTTCACCTTATATAGGCCAGCTGGAAAGTCAAAATGGTCGATATTGTAAAAATGAATGAAAACTTAAATGAACTTTTTGGTCTTAATTTAAGGATAGGTTTAGACATTAGGTTTAGCAGTGTGGTTAAGGTTAGGGTTAGGTTTAAAAACTGATTGTATGACTTTGTGGCTATGCCAGCTAGTGACCTACCTCCCTGCAGTGCTGCCTCCAGAACAAGATGAAAAACGCTAACCTGCTTCAAAACCAGCAGTAGCCTCCTCTTTGATTGATAGGATAAAGTCATTATCATTTATATGTTGTTACGTATTAGGCTATTCACAACGTTTTAACTTTTTTAAAGGATTGGATAAAATGTGTGCAAGACCAATTGCTTTATGCACATTACGCACATAGTTTTTTTTTTTTGCCTGATGATGTGTTAGTGTGAAGCAGTAGGCCTGAAGATGAAACAGTCAGTGAGTGCGCCAGTGTTTGTTTACTTTTGGGCCTGATTTGATGAATGAAAGGCAGCCCTGTCCAGGGGAGCAGCGGATCACTGGCACCCTATTGTCCTGCCGTGGCGCAGAAGTGGGCGGATAGCAGTGTCTCTCTCTGCCCAATGGCAGCCACGACACTCATGAGTGTGGAGAAAAGCACTTTTCTGCCATCCAAAATCCCTAAAACCATCATCATTCCGTCTCGGGAACCACACTCTGTAACAGCCTCTACCGCTGAGAGATGACAGAGCCAATCTCCGCGCCCGCTGCACACTCACGGCCCTGGGACTGGGAGCTAGGAGCTGCATAGCACCGCCACTCAAGCGAGCACCACAGACGCATCGCACCAACCCGGGTGTCAGCTCTTTGATTTTTGAGCAAAGGGGAACTAAAACGCGCGACATCAAGGATTTAAAGAGGACTCTATCCCACTATTTTTTTCTCACTCCACCAGAAAGCGGCCATTTGTTCAATGTCATCATGATCATCTTCTCGTCGCGCAGTGTACTACTGTCAGTCTACTATCCACAGATCTTCCTCATACTTACGAGTGGGAGCTACCTGTAAGTTGACTCAATCACCCGACCCCTTAGTTGCCTTACTGGTGTGATTTTGTGTGTTTGGGAGACATACTAAGAATGAATTTCATTTTCGATTATATGTACTCTGCTTTATAGTTGTTATTGTTAAATCTTTCTCCGAAATATTACCGCAGGTTGTTGGTTACGGTAGCCCATGTTGATGATGGATGTTTGCTTCACAGTGCACATGCTAGTCTAATCCAAACGGTTTTAATATAAAATATAGCCTACAACATGCTTGACTAGAACTAGTAATTTAAGACAACTAGGCTATAGCAAAATGGAGATAGAAAGCGATTTCGATATGTTATTTTTGTGCACTTGGGTGTGTATTTTACGCACCGACTTTGATGTATTACTTTGTATTTCCCCACATTCGATGATGTTCTAGACGTTACCGTTTAAAATGACTAAAGGATACTCGAAATACATTCATTATCAATGCGTATGCTTCAGGTAGGTAGGGCATCCCTCCGGTCCACGTGGGAAACAACGGATGAAGTCGATGTTAATTACCTGACGTCTTATTTTATGGGCAGGTCGTTCGATGAGGTGACATACTACATTATATAAAAAAAAAAAGTTAGGACCCAAATCCTCTTTTAGGACATTGTAATGACGGTTGGACACGGTTTCATTTGGCCACAGAGTGGCAGAGATGTTCAAGACAATTGAATGAAGAGTGAACATTATTTCATTATTTCCCCTTTATGAATAGCTTTTACGCATGCGGTGGATGATTACCTGTCACAATTTGTGGATAGGGATTATGCTTTATGCATTACATCACCATAGTCTCATGCAGATTTACCAAGTTACAATTTAAAGCCACATCTGGAAAAGTAGCTGTAAAACATCGGTCTATGACACGCACATGATTGACACGGGTCATAATTGTATCATTGAATTAAAAGAACGAGTTGCTCACGCAGGAGAACGTTTATTTTTTTCCTTCAAAAATAATTACCGAACCATACGTTGTATCCATCCCCGTGCTGGAGACCCCAAACTTAATGTTAAAATAGATGTGGTTTATGGTTGCAGTTAAAAGTGGCTGTGATCTATCTTTAGTAGCCTATTCGTTTGCACATTATAAACTACATATATCATTTTGTTTTCATAATTTAAACATGCTTTATTACAGTACAGTGCCGCAAATGAAATACTTTTTTAGGGATGAGGATGATTTTAAAGTGGAATAAGAAACACGGAGGAATGTGATCCCCATCCTCCAAAGTGTTCCTTCCTCTCTCATTACATGTGCAGCTAAATGCGTGTTAATCTAACAGTGAAATTCGGTGAACTACATGGGTGGCAAATGACTCATCCTCAGACAGAGGTATTAGTCAGAACACGCCGTCATTCCATGAAGAAATATGCAAATGTTAGCTGAATCACACCTTTAAAGTTGTGATTATTGCACCACCTCACCAAATATGATCAGTATAAGGTTTTTAAAATGAGGAACTTTAGAAATAGGTTTTCGATTTCCATTTAAACCTTAATAACATCAAAGTGGAATAAGACATTTCGAATGAAAACAAGCTGCACTGTTAATTTGTTTAACTTGCCCACAGATTTGCTATAACCTACATATATAACACAAATACATACAAGGGTGTTAGACTGGACAGTCAAGATTTAAAAGCTTTTGACTACAGAAAGATTTGTTTTGACTTAAAGTAAATATTATGAATTGATATCATATCTTTAGCTTAGACAAATCTTGTAGATTTGTTTTGTTTTCACAGTTGCTATTTCATCAAATTTGGCCAAGAAGCAATTCTGACAAATCTCACCAAATAAATCCACTCGAATTCCCTGCCTCATGAGACAATTGTGACTGAGATATTTCTCAGTGAAACATACCTGTGAGCTTAATGCTGTGTCACATCAAAGGCATTCGACTGATGGAATAGGTGTATGTGTGTGTGTGTGTGTGTGTGTGTGTGTGTGTGTGTGTGTGTGTGTGTGTGTGTGTGTGTGTGTGTGTGTGTGTGTGTGTGTGTGTGTGTAGAACCACGCATCCCTCCCCTTTACAACACCCTGTCATCGAACCCACCACCTTATAATGTAAGGTTTGGGGGAAGGTTATTTTGCTTTGGTGGCCCGCGTGCACTATAATATACTGTGGGAATCCCTGGATTTACTATTGTTAACATCGCTACATACTGTAGCCTATAGCATATGGAGAATAATTGTTTGTAGCTATCGTAGATGATATAGCTGTATTATATATATATATATATATATATATATATATATATATATATATATATATATATATATGAATGTGTGTGTATATAATGTGCATTATACTTGTATTAATATACAGCATGGTTACCAATTTACATATTTTGCTTGTGATCTGTGTTTTCTCCCTTTGTATCTGTCTATTGGAGTGCTAGTTGTTCCCGAACTGACACTGTGCACACAGAGTCGCCACTAAGCAAACATAATCGCATTTGTGCACTTTGATGCTGCAGGGATTTAACAGCTTAACTGAGGAATGCTCTGTTTTTTTGCATTGTCTGATGCTTTCGCAAGCCCATGTTAGACAGTGATGCTGGGAATTGGCAGGTGAACATGGCCAGGATATTGTGATCCAGGAGAGTAGTAGCAACATCATCATGTCCTAGTTACCGTTTTAACAGACAGTGAGCTGCACGGTGACTTGTTGCTGACCGAGAAGATACCGAGAGGTGTTACGGTTATTGCTGTTGTTATAGGATATTTAGGATCTATGCATGTGATGTAGTCCTAGAGCATCTGTGTACATTCCTAGAGCATCAGTTACAGTGCACCTGACCTCATGAATAGTAGCATCATACAGTATATGAACCACACATTTAAACCACATACTCCATGGGGGTTGTTTTTACGATAGAGAAGGTTGTTGGAGCATTTTGATTGTTTTGTTCAGTAGACGTCAAGGAACCAGAGGGTTTGAGAGGTATTAAAGAGTTACTTTAGAGCTTTGTGCTTCACTAATTCTTTGCTTTATATCTCAATTTCAGTTTTGAACTGATATAAATGAAAAATATACCGTATTTTCAATTACATTTGAGAGCGTTCTAACGGCATTTGCCAGACTTGGATTGATTATACACCTAATTCTCAATGCCTGGTGATGGTGATTATGTCATGTTTGCAAAGGTCAAAGCATTGGTGAGCCTAATTTATCATATCATTTTGGATATGGAAAGGGGAGAGGTCTACGCTGCTCATGGTGGGATGTCTGAATCGTCTCCCTTGAACCACTGAAATCCTTTGCAGTTCCTTTTTGAATTCACTGGACTCAAATGTTTGCATTTTTAAGCATTTTAACAACGTTTGCAAGGATGGAAAGAACTGACACTCGCTCACATTACATCCATAGTACATTCTCCTCTAGTGCAGATGAAGTACCAAACAGTGTGAATAAGAAAAAGCTCTGTTTTGCCCAAAGATACATGTACATGTTGCAGTTATAGTTTCATTTGAACATGTCATGTGGTTTTGCATTCAAGGTTTATTTTTTGGTCTGGAGACAGCTAATCTAGTAAAAGGCATAAGCTTTAACCAGCACGAAGAAGAAAAACACATAGAAAATGTCTGCACTCACTACTGTAAGTCGCTCTGGATAAGAGTGTCTGCTAAAGGACTCAAATGTAAATGTGAGCTGACGCACAAGCCAAAATGTTTTACAGAGGTGTTGACTAACGGAGAATAAACCATTGAAAGAACGAAAGACGGTAGAAAGACAGCTAATCAACAGAAGAGGAACATGTTGGGTCAACGTTCACTCTTTTTGTTCTTTGAGTCATAAGGGCAGTATGGTTTTGTTCCATAATCCTTTTGAAGGGTAATCCACAAATGCAGTCGACCTCTTTCTCTCCCTCTCTTCTCTCCCTCTCTTCTGTCTCTCTCCCCCTCTCTCTCCTCTCTCCCTCTCCCTCTCTTCCCTCTCCTCTCCCTCTCTTCTCTCCCCCTCTCTCTGACCCCCCCCCCCCTTTCTCCGCCCCTCTCTCTCCTCCTCTGTCATTTTTTTTTGCTGACACACAACTTGCCTGCATCAGCCTGCCCTGCTTGCGGTAAAGCCCTCGGAGGCCCTACGTCATACATCAAAGCTGGCATTCGCCTTTATGCTCTTTTACTGCTCCTTGTCTACTGACATGTTTGAAAGGCATGTATCTGCAGGGTTTGGATGGCTATAAACACACTGATGGAGAAATAACCCCATTTGTTAAGCCGTCTGTTTTCTGGTACGTGACTGTTCCAAACCCATCCAACATGTGTCCGGAACCGGGATTATATTAACTCCCAAAGCGACGATCAGTAGTAGAAGCTCCTAGGTGTCTTGTCATGGGTTAAATGACTGCTTCATCTTTACGCTTGGAGGAGCAACACTTCATAGGGCGCGCAGGAGGGCTGGTGTCGGAAACCTTGCGTGCTAGCCAGGCATACCGTGGCGTTGCTCTACAAATGTGGATAAATGAAAGACGTCTCGCACAGGAAATCTATTTGTAGGCAGTGTGTTATGCCGCATGTGCGCTTTAAACTCATACATATCAAATGCAATAAGGATAACATAGTTGTGTGACTTCTTGGTTGAGAAGTGAACCATGCCTAAATTTGAGAAGCCCAGTTACAAATGGAAGGCACGGCTTGCCCACGCCTGGAAACAATTCTAACCACGTTACCTAACAATTAACGCAAAACCCCAACTCATTTCTCTACGGTCACGAGCCAAACCAATGCGGGGAGAGGCATGGTCAGCAAGCAAATAAACCCAATGTCATTTTCTGCTTTGGATCTGTTTTACCATGCTGTGTAGTGTTGTTATTCAGCTTCGCATCAGATAATGGTTTCAGATGCTCTCTTTCATTCACCTCTGATCCATGAAATTGTAATATTTTTTAGCAAGACAGCACTGAGTGCCTACGGAATGCTCATCATGGCTTTGGTTGAATTTAATCCTGGTCTGGAGAGGCCTAAAGTCTATGTAATGTGACTCAGTCTATCGGTCCTCCAGTACCGCTAACTGACTATGTTTGTGTGTGTGTGTGTGTGTGTGTGTGTGTGTGTGTGTGTGTGTGTGTTTACCTCTCCATCCATAGGGCCCTGTCTTCCGTGGTGGCGTTGGGTGCCAACATCATCTGCAACAAGATCCCTGGGCTGGCGCCTCGCCAACGGGCCATCTGCCAGAGCCGCCCGGACGCCATCATCGTGGTGGGGGAGGGCGCCCAGCTGGGCATCAATGAGTGTCAGTACCAGTTTCGCTACGGCCGGTGGAATTGCTCCGCCCTGGGGGAGAGGACTGTCTTCGGACAGGAGCTGCGAGTAGGTTAGTCTGGGCACCTTGGGAGAGTCCGTTGTCTTCTGTACCGTGGACTGACGCTGTAATGTCCACAACTCTGAAAGACATGTTTGCAGACATAGACCTACTGTAAATGTGTGGCGCAATACGTTTTCTACATTTTGTGGGGAGGCATACGGCTGACGTTAGAAGAGCTACTTCAGATCTTATTTGCAGGGAGGACTGGATTGCAATGGAAGTCATTGGTCATTGCTTTCGGGCAAAGTATTGAAGCTGTGATGTAAAACAGGTTACATTTTGTATTGAGGATGTCACCATCTCCTCCAAATGGTAGCCTGAGAGTAGAAATCAATTCACTACCAAGCCCCGACCACCCAAGCTTCTTCACAAGCCAAACCCAAGCACATCACAGAGTCAAACTTCAACCAACTGCACACAACATCTTTGACTCTCTATTGTATAACAATACCCGTTGGCAAACTCAAACTCAAGATGACTTCATATGTTACCGTTACAACAGATTCCAGTCCGATGTGTCCTCATTTCAGTTCACACCGTTACATTTCTGCAGCGTGGCTTGATTTCTTTTGACTTAATGATTTGCGTTGAACTTCTGGTTAAAAGCATGCCATACATTGCTGGCTGCAGCAAAGTTATGGAAAGGTTACCAGAAGCACCAAAGTCTAATGGGGAAAAAGTATGGTTGAAAAATGATATAGCAAATGAGGAGACAACTAATGGTATTATTGTAGAGAACGTTGTTGAACAGAAATAGATGGACACATCTGTTGTTAATCTTAGGAAATTGGTTGTGTCCATTGCTTGGTTCGTGTGTGTGTGTGTGTGTGTGTGTGTGTGTGTGTGTGTGTGTGTGTGTGTGTGTGTGTGTGTGTGCATGTACAGACAGTCAGAACGAGCTACAAGCAGACAGACATTTACATTTACGGTGCTTTTGTTTGAAACGGAATTCCGCAGACCTCTTTTGTATGGCTTTTTTCACAGGGACTTTTATACATTTGTTTCATTTAGAAATGTTTGTCGCTGTTAAAGTGCGGTTCGACTATGCATTTAATCCAATAGTTCTGTTAACAATCACTGCTATTTAGGAGCGGCTGACTTAGCTCCAACCCCTCTAAAAGCGTTTCTCTTTGTTGTAAATCTGGCGCTTTTGTAATGGATCTCGTCTCATTTTCTTCTGCGTTCAGCATCTCTTTTGCGCTCCTTTTTTTCATATTTTCTTTTTTGCCAAGTTTCAGGGAGACTTGAACTGAACAGTACCACATGTCACGCCTTGCTTTATCACTGAGAAATCGATCCGGTTACTGATACTGCATGTGAACTACGCTGCTTATGTTTTTAGAACATTTGTATGAATTATTCGAACTACTTGACTCATGAACCAGACACATCTCTGGTCAAAGCCTTTAGTTAGCCGTGCGATTGAACTTTAGGCGGATGTTTTCCTCCATCCTACACCCCCGGAGAGAGAGAGAGAGAGAGAGAGAGAGAGAGAGAGAGAGAGAACCTCTTCTTCAGAGGAGGCAGAGATGAGACAGATTTGTTTTTTCTCTCTCGTACCGTGCTACCATACTTTCCTCCATGATACTCACTGACAGCGAAACCAGGGATGTTTCACTACGCTCTCTCAGAGCTAGAGCCAGACAGTGGGTACTGGTACTGTAGAGATTGACTCATACTGGTTAGTGATTGGCTGCTGCCATGGCCAATTACCCGTGAGATCAACAGCTCCAGTACTGTAGGAAGAAAGGTCAGTGGATGGATGTGACCATTTATTGAGTATTTAGCTCAGGGTTTTATTGTCAATACTCCATGGGTTTTTCTATGTAGATTGTTTTTGATACTAATTTGATTTGTGCAATTAGTGAATGACGAGAGTAGCCGTGTTCTTTAATTATGTTGTATGTATGACAGTAGTGTTGTTCAGGGTGGCATATGAAGTAATGGAATAGACCTCCTCAATAGACAAATGTTACAGTCCGTCTCCTCCCGAATCTGCAAATTCCCACATAATCATAATCAACTGCAAGGGGAAAAGAAATGCATATTCCACTCCCACTGAAGTTTTTCACTTAAATCCCCCAAAATGATGAACACTAAACCTTTCCTATTCTCAATGATCCAGTCTTAGTTTTGGATCGGGGGAGATGCCGTTGTTTTCTGAAGAGTTAAAGATCAGGGAACCGCAAGCCTAATGCTTTCTCTCTGCGCTGCTTGCACTTAGATGGAGTCGGTCAGTTTGGCCGGGTTCCTTGGTATTACATTCGGTTTCCAAGAAAGGACATTAATAGCTGGGTTATTGAGTAGGACAGAACCCCAAATATCTTGATTCAAGGAAAGAATCTGTTTAAAAAAAGGCCATTCATTTGATATTTATTTCTGTGTTATTATACTGTAAATATAGATATATACTGTATATATATCCTTTATCTGCTGATGCTAACACAGCCTTCCTTGACACTGGCAGCTCCGTTAGTTCAATGGGACTCTAAAGGATGGATGGAAACATGGATGGAACCATACTCATTACGGTCACGTCCTTCAACAGTCCCTCTGTTGTGCAAAAGAATCGTTGGCTCTCTTGTTATGTTCTAACTGACACATTGGAGAACAAGGCCATAAACACTGAATGCTGGGTATTAAAATATGTTTGTGTTTCCTCCTCTGGACACAGAAGCTATAGCAATCTCACTCACTCACGTTGTAATGTGCCTTAGCAGAATGATATTGGCACTGCTCTGTACCTTGAGCCCATAAAATATGGAGTAAATTATCCCGTGCTAACAGAAGTGGGTGTTATTGAATGGTATATTACCCTCTATTAACAGTAAATAATACAACTGAAGTCAGATCCATCATCAAGGCAAGGAGGGGCTATGGATAGTCAAAGCAGATAGTTGCAGTAGGGCTGGTTGGAGACGTGGAAAAGGCCAGGATACATGGCAAGAGAGTGATACTCAGCTGTAAGGTTTTAATACAGTGCTGAATAAAAGTGATGTATGGTGGGGTTGATTACAACCATAATTATAACCCTAGTTTTTCATAACCTGTGGGAAGTCAACACCTTATCAGTTTTAACACTGCTGTCTACGTTGGCCTGTTGCTCACTGGTCAGTTAGGATGAAAAATGCCGTCTTCAATTGGAAATGTTATCTCATGTGATATATGGTAGATTGTGGAGAGCATCTACACTAGAGATCTCCTGAGCCCCCGAGCCTGAGCACCTTCAGCTTTCACAGCTTTCACAGCCTGAACAGAAGAGCAGAGCACTTGACGTTAGCGATTATAGTATGAAAACGGACACCTTTCAACGGCTACACTCAGCATCAAAGGCAGACGTAGGCCCCGTCGTATAACTGCCCTGCTCTGGTTACTTTCTGTTTAACTTTCCAACCAGTTTGTCACCATAGTGATTCATGCTTTTCATCTCAAAGAGGTTCTTGTTGTGCTCAGCGGTGAAATATTGCAAAAGTTCAATCACTCTGGCCCCTGGCTCATTGCACAAGAATGGAGAATGGATGCAGGACAGGGGCAGGTGAACCTCTCAGTGCACGACATAGGAATGCTGCTTTTATTTCATACCAACACTAAAAAGCCTGGGCTGGGCTGGGGAATCCACTTGTTAGAATCTATTAGAGACTGGATAACTCAATCTACATCCTACATTTAATGACAAAGCAATGCAGTAGAAGTCCCTTCGTTTCTTTGGACCAGGTTGCTTTTTAACACAAAAACATCTATTCAATCATCAGAGAGGAGAATCTGTCAGACTAGCAGGCCGTTCTGCTCTACGGGCTACACTGCATTGCCTCCTGCTCTCGCTGCACCTTTTCTTAGAAGCAGCAGCCTGAAGGCAGCCGACAGACAGACAGGCAGGCAGTGAGTTGAGTTATAGCGCTGAGCCTGACTCCATGAGTACAACTCTGGAGAGAGGCACTTCGAGGCACGACCAGCTAGGAGGCAAACGGACGGCATGAAAAATGCCTAGCAGCTCCAACCGGCTGGTTAGCAAGTGAACGAGAGGTCTGGGGGATTTTAAAAGAGGGAAAAACTTAACTGGGGTGGAATGTGGGAGCTGGTGGGGGGGTATCAGGGAGGGGATGGGGGTGGTTCCGTCTCTATTTCCCCTCGCCCGGGCGCATACAATACAGTATCGTCTCCCCAATGAAGCGCTCTCTCACTCCCACACATCCCCCGGGTGGGGTGGGGTGAGGGTTGTAGAGGGGGAGTGCTACTGCTGCCCAGCGGCCCGGGCGGCTGTGGTAGGCCCGAGCCAAACAGACGTCTATACAGATAAAAGATGTGGAAGTCAGCAGGTTCATTGGAAGCCACTTGAGAGGAAAGGGTTAGGACAGGCACATACTTGATCAGGAGCTGAAGATGCAAACTACTTCTCCTTTAAACAGACCAGCTCCCCCGGATCAGACAGGGAGGGGGAGGGGTCACGGTCAACAGATCACCTCGCTCCATAAGTCAGACTGATTAGAGTGTTTTTTTTAAATCTCTGTTTAGAAGTGGGCTGAACAGAGGAAATGTGAATAATGTTCACGTTTTGGCTTAAACAGGTGACTCACAAGCAAAAATGGTGTATATTTTTGCCACTGGTCAGATGCAGAAGATGCTTCTCAGTTTTCTACGCGTTTATTTAAAGGAATACTGTGCCTGTGCACGGAACATGTGTTTTCTGCAGTATTTTTGGCAAATGTTATGCTAATATCAGCCCGCAGCGTAAATGGGTAAAATCAGTGATGAGTTGGTTGGGTTTGTCTCTCGTTCCACAACGGAGGTTGTTTTCATGCAAATCATGATTTTCTACAAGTGGTTCATGCATCTGTACATTGACCTCTCGTGGAAGGAGTGCTATCAGCTGTCATCAGTTTAAAGGATTCCACTGTTATACTGTGATGTACTATACGAGATTGAGCCGTCATAGGCTAGCTAAGCTCACAGAGGCTGAAGTAAACTATGTCTTTATTGGCAATTCAGTCCAAATGAATTCATTGTCATGTAATGTCTCCCAATTATGTCACCTTATTTCCCGCGGTCCTTTTAATGAGATAAGATGCTATCATTGAAGTAGCAATACATTTCAGGTGTAGATTTGTTATTCTTGTTCATTTGCGGTTTTACTGCCAACAAAGAAAGTATAGCTTTGTCTCATGTACTGTAATATAGCTGAAGGTCACAATTGCAGGGCAACTAAATACTCCATGCCAATTGTAAATGAATTGGTAAGATTTCCTTCCTTTTCTCAGAATCACTTCGTAATTTGTGGTGAAACTGTATCGTAAAAGAATGCAAACACAGACAGTATCTGCATAGAATCTGATCCTAATTATGTGTGACTATCCTCCCAAACCTAACAATGTATTTAAAAGCACTGCTATGATCAAAACATACACATATGGTTTAATTTATGCATGTGTTGCATGATTTCATCCAATTTGACTAAATTAAAGGAAAGGCATTTTGGAATATTCATAATGACCAGCTGAAGTTTTCTACAACCACTATTTTTTTCATTTAAATGGAAAAGTCAAATACAAATCTGAAAAGAAACATATTCCCTTCAAATATAAACATTTGGGAACACCCCCCCCCCCCCCCCCCCCAAGGCATTCTAAATGTAAAAGAGCATAGAGAGTCGGTCAGAAAAGCCTTTGCAAAGTAAACACTATAAATTAGTCATTGAATCCCAGGAAGGAGTGAATGTACATTATCATATGATAGTGGTCATCTATTTTTTACGTTTATTGGCTTGTCTTCTCTCCCCATATTTTACATCCAACGTGACTGGTGGGGAGGGAAATGTAGTAATTCAATTCTTGCTAGAATAATGATTTGATGCCCCATCTGATTGCAAAAGTCTCTGCCGACACACAGCTCGTAACCTAACACATTCCATTCTACAGCCAAGTGTTTAACCAACCCATCCTTGTTTAATGTAGAGAGGAAAAACACATTTTTTAAGACTGTAAGAGCAACGTAAGTGGATGCTTTGACACCGATGAACTCTCCCAAAATATCATTCATCACTTCAGTGGTATACAACTACAGAGGCCATTCCTTTTAACTTCACTATTTATAATAATATATGCCATTTTGCAGACACTTTTATCCAAAGCAACTTACAGTAATGTGTGCATGCATTTGACTATTTGTGGCCCCGGCAATCGAACCCACAACCCTGGCAGTGAAAGCACTATGCTGCACTAACTGAGCAATACTGGACCACTCTCCTCTTCCTGTTGGCTATATTACTCTCAAGCAAATGATTGGAAACAAAGCTGATATGCTATCATACTTTCTACAGCGTTATCACGGAAAGATGAGAACGCTGTAGAACTTGATTTAATGTGCAACATAACGCCCGTACAGCGCTCAGTAAACGGAGTCAACCATAGCCAAGTAACTCATTTCATGTGGATAACCCTATGCAGATGATGCGTGCATTGTGCTATGCAAGACTGGTGGTGAATAAAATACCTATGTTTGGAGCCATCATCATGTGGGTAGGCCTAATCCGCTGGCCTTCTCCTCCTCCCTGTCAAGCCACTGAGGCCAGGGGAAACAGAATGGGACGAGGAACTTCTGATGGAAACATGTAGAATGTGTATCACCATCTGTAGGCTTTATCAGGGTCGTTGGAGTTGATCATTGGAGTTGATCACATTAGAGTTGATCATTGGAGTTGATCATTGGATTTGATATTTAGAGTCGATCCTTGGAGTTGATCAGTAAGAGTTGATCATTGGAGTTGATCATTGGATTTGATAATTAGAGTCGACCATTGGAGTTGATCATTAAGAGTTGATCAGTGGAGTTGATCATTCATTTGATCATTAGAGTTGATCATTAGAGTTGATCAGGTACTGTGCTGTTATGTGGTGAGTCTGGCTGTGTTCCACTATAGTGTGGGCTGTATCTGTAGCCTTTATCAGGTACAGTAGTCTGGCTGTGGGTTGACCTACAGAGAGTGGGTTGTTAGTCCCCAAGGCATGGCAAAGGTTGATATGTGTATCACCATCTGTAGGCTTTATCAGGGTCATCAGGATCTCTTCCGCCTTAGACACTGGGCAGTGTTTTCCATAATGAGTTTGTTGCCTAGGCAGGCCTCACCTCCTACGTCGGGGAACCAGTTGTGTCTGGTCCCCACGGCTGCTCTCTCTCTCCACCTACCCCTCTCCCCCTCTCTCTCAGACAGCATTGGGGTCCCCTCTCCCCTACAGTATGCTGTCTGCTGACAGGAGCTGGGCGTCCTGACCTGCCTTACCCCTCGGCCCCCCGGGGGCCTGATGCCATGGGCCGGGGTGGGTGGATAACCCGCGTGGTGTTATCGTCCGCTGGGATCTGTGTCCGTCTGTGTCCGCCTGGCCGCCAGACGCGGGGGAACAGGATGTGAGAGGATCAACTGTAATCTCAAAGCGCGCTTTGTTCCACACAATCCCAGCACTAACTGTATCCACTACACGCAGGTCGGCAGAGAACATTTACATGTGCCAACAATCACAGCACTATTGAACATTAAAGAGAGTTGATTGAGAGACAGATACAGAGAGGTTCTGGAGGTGGACAATATTCAAGAGGCTTTAACCCCTTATCGAGGTGACAATATGAAAATGGGAGACTTTGCATGTTGTTAATGTCGGGACGGTCAGATATCCTCTGAGACTCAAGTGAGTGGTTGAGTTACAGTTTAACCAGTACATTGGATATCTAGGCAGCGTACTACTTGACAGTTGACACACAAACAAGACGTCAATCATTCAAATTGACTAGAACCTCTAACAATGACATCAAATGAACTACTTTCTGAGTTGCTCAATTAGATGAGGTCTTGAACTGTCCCGACTCATTACAGGATTTTCCGTTCAAGTTCGTTTGATGGATTTTGGCAAGTTTTTTGGCAGAGTCATCATTGTGTCAAAATCTTTATCTTCACCTCGGGGAAGATAGATGGGAGAAGTGCGGGCACACGAACAGTGTTCCAACTGTAGGTCTTAGAGGCAGATTGGTTGGCTTCCCAGTATTTAAAACCGTTACGCCCCAAATGCCCTCATATTGTTTTTCAGTTCTAACTAACACTTAACTCGTTCTCTCTTCGTCATCGTCCTATGGACCAGAACTTAAGACTTAATCCGCCTGCCTGAGTGTGTGACTCCCACAGCATTACAGTATATATACGCGCTTTGCAATGTGAGTGTATTCAGTATGTACTTCTGGTAAAACAATATTATTTTATTGTACAGGAACATGGCTGCACTAATTCCTCTTGCTGCAAACCTCACGGACCACAACTTTGTCTATAATTTGCTCAGAGCATATGTTCATAGCAACGGTACATAAAGCGGAACGAAAAACAGTAGTACAGAGTGCATTAGTCAGCTCGGGGAGAGAGAGATAGAGAGAGAGAGAGCCAAAGTGAGAGAGAGAAGGAAAGAAAGAGAGAAATTGGTTGGTATACAAAGCAAGGGTTTTCCTCTACTGGGGCCCTGGAGAGAGAGGGTAAATAACAGCACTAGGGCACTGCAAACTCACTGGGTGCAGACTTCACTGTGTGTGTTGTTGTTTTGGGATGTACAGTGTGGAGTACATACATGTATGGCATAAACTTCTTGGGTCATCATTAGAAACACTGATTTAGTATTAGTATTTAGTCGCCTTGCCTTTTTTCGGGATAATGCTCAACCCTTTTCCTAGTGGCACTCTGACTCTCTGAAACCGCAATGCCTTTTCATGCCTGTGTGGTTGCAGTTGAATTGCAAACACAAGCAAACACAAACCACACTGCCTAACTGCAGCACCTTGTGGCTACCAGCAGGTGCCACCTTTTTTCTTTGTTCCAAGTCAATGATTACATGTGTGCTGTACATTATGGGCTCTCAGTCTGTGCTTGAACAGATCACTTCAAACTAGAACTATAGAACTGTCCTCCTCAACTGTAATGCTTCCATGCTGTAAGCAAGACACTCTTCCTCTCTCCTCCTCCTCCTCCACCTCCTCCTCCTCTCTGAGCGCATTCAGAGAGGGGCCTTCCTCTCCGGCAGCCAAGACTTCCCCACCCTCTCTTTTACAGGCGCTGGGCTTGTGTGTGGAGGCCACTGGTCTGCACTGCTGAGCTCAGTGTGCGTGTACGTGTGTGTGTATGTGTGCGTGCGTGTGTGCATGGGTATATTGATGTATCTGTATCTGTCTGTGTGTATGTGTGTGCGTGAGTGTGTGTGTGCTCTGCCTCTGCTTTGCTTGGGTTCCCACCCTGATTCCGTCCGGGGCCCACTCCCCCTCTCCCCAGTTCCTCCTCCTCTTTCTTTATCCCTATGCCCCGCCCCCAGAGCAGTGATTAAGTGATTGGTGTGCTCTGTGACTCACTGGGACAGCTCTCTGTCTGACCCACTGAGGTATAAAGAACTGGAGACCGCGTCCAACATGTCCAACATGTTGTTGTCAACGTAATCTACTCACGTTCACATATGCCGATTCATGGACCGTCTATGTCCAGGTTGCATCTGGTTTACGCAGCCCAACTTCACATGTGCATACAGGGGCTGCGGTCCAAACGTGATTTAGACAGCCCTCGGACCTCAACCCTCAGCCCTTGAATGACGTTTGCCATCGTCACAACCGAGTGTACCTTAAATGTCCCTTGCCCAAGCGAGGGAGAGTGATGATCGGCGGAAATCTTGTTGAGCCTAAAAACAACCAATCTGAAGCTATTGATGTACCGAGCAAGCTAAAATAGCTAGCTAGCACTCCTGTCAGGTAGCTGGCTAGCTAGATTTATGGTCTTTCATTCCAGTAAATTTCAGAATTCCAAAAATATGTTTATGAAGTCACTTTGAGCATCATATTCCCATTTGCCATATATATTTTTGTCTCACGTGCCGAAAATGCAGCGTGTTGATTAAATTTGACACTTTGCGGCCGCTGGAGTTTGACATGTGACTACAGTTTGCTTTGAATTGTTGGTCTTATCAACCCCAGAAGTGATTAAAGTTGTTCACTCTCGCCCTCGAGCTAATTTGAGGGCCGAGGAAGAAACTTTTGTGAATTGGACCGCCACATAAGATGTCAATCAAACTGCATCCAGTTTCGACCGGGATTCCCCTGAGGGAAAGTGGCTAGCGCGAGGGCTGAGGGGGTAAAAATAATACGATTAGACCGCAACCAGGGAGGGGCGCGGCGACGTCATCACGTCATCCAATTCTATGGCAGACATCAGATGAATATAAAATGTTGATGATGGGATAAAAAAAATCAGCCTCATCGACAATTATTTGAATAATTCAATGGATGTTTTGTGCACAAAGGTAATGACTAAAGTGTCTTATTAGGAATTTTCCAGTCTGACTTCTCTATGTGGCCACCTATGGAAATTCTTTCTGAACCCGGGACTCAGTTAAATTGCAGTACAAGACTGAAGGAGCAGTCGAAACCATGCTTCTAGACCGGAACCCTGGCCCCTTGGTCTGATCCTCTGTCCCCATCATGTACACAGCTCTAAACAAACACAGGCTCTAAAGAGGAAGCACATTGCCAGTCCATAGCACAGCGATGGTTAGTTGTAGTGTTTCCAGGCAGCACAGTGTCCAGGCCAGGAGCTCACCAGAGGGCCAGGGGCTGGCAGTAACCTCAGGACTTGTGAACCAACCGTGGTTTCTATGGCGACTGTCCCCAATGTGTCCTTTCTGTGTCCCTTTGTGTCCTATTTTCCTCCCTTGTCAACAACATCAACAAAGGCCTGGCGTGGCGGGGATGCTGAGGCCAGAGGTCAAATCAAATCAAATGTTATTAGTCACATGCGCCGAATACACAGGTGTAGACCTTACAGTGAAATACTTACTTACGGGCCCTTAACCAACAATGCAGTTTTAAAAAATACTGATAAGAATAAGAAATACAAGTAACAAGTAATTAAAGAGCAGCAGTAAAATACCATTTACATTTTAGTCATTTAGCAGATGCTCTTATCCAGAGCGACTTACAGTAGTGAATGCAAACATTTTAAATCATTTCATGCATTTTTTTTTTGTACTGGCCCCCCATGGGAATCGAACCCACAACCCTGGCGTTGCACACACCATGCTGGCGTTGCAAACACCACGCGCTACCAACTGAGCCACAGGGAGCCTACCTAACAAAAGCGAGACAATATACAGGGGGTACTTGTACAGAGTCAATGTGCGGGGGCACCGGTCAGTTGAGGTAATATGTAGATGTAGGTAGAGTTATTAAAGTGACTATGCATAGATGATAACAACAGAGAGTAGCAGCGGTGTAAAAGGGTGAGGGGGGGCAATGCAATTTAGGTGTTCAGGAGTCTTATGGCTTGGGGGTAGAAGCTGTTTAGAAGCCTCCTGGACCTTGACTTGGTGCTCCGGTACCGCTTGCCGTGCAGTAGCAGAGAGAACAGTCTATGACCAGGGTGGCTGGAGTCTTGGACAATTTTCAGGGCCTTCCTCTGACACCGCCTGGTATAGAGGTCCTGGATGGCAGGAAGCTTGACCCGAGTGATGTATTGGGCCGTTTACACTACCATCTGTAGTGCCTTGCGGTCGGAGGCCGAGCAGTTGCCATACCAGGCAGTGATGCAACCAGTCAGGATGCTCTCGATGGCGCAGCTGTAGAACTTTTTGAGGATCTGAGGACCCATGGCAAATCTTTTCAGTCTCCTGAGTAGGTTTTGTCGTGCCCTCTTCACGACTGTCAAGGAACTTGAAGCTCTCAACCTGCTCCACTGCAGCCCCGTCGATGAGAATGGAGGCGTGCTCAGTCCTCTTTTTCCTGTAGTCCACAATCATCTCCTTTGTCACCAGGAGAACTTTGCTAGTGTAGCCTAGCACTGTCTGTACTGTCTGTACTCTCTCAGGCTGTGTAACTCCATTGCAGTGTCATGTGAAATTTGTTTTGTGGTGCACTCGCCTCCGTTTTAAACACAGATTGATGTAAAAGCGTCCGGCTACCACATCCAGAAATGTTTGGGTCCATTTGGTACGGCAAGACATGACAAACACGCAGAGGCCAGGCAGTGGTCAGCTTATGGGAAGGCCACACTCTCACACCCACTCCATACAAGGTGTAGCGAGCCATCCTGTATGGCCCCGGATGTTGACAGGTACCTGCTCTCAGGGAAGAGCTTGTGCCTTCCTTCCCTTCCTTAGTTTCCATCTTGGACACTGTCACAGACACTTGCCACTGAACTCCATTAAACATCTGGTTTAATATTCCCCTATTCTTCTCCCCAGACGGTTCCAAGTTCATTGAGGTTTTTCTGGTCAGTCCAATTTTCCACTGGCAGCAGAGAAGGCTATCCCAGGGTGGTTCTTCCTGGAATCCTGTCAGGACTCTGGGGCCTGCTGCCTCTTTAGCCTTTTTCTCTTTCATAAACCACATTCCTGTTCATCAAGCAGGGTCTCCGTGTACACAACTCCCATTCATACTGTACATCTATTTGAGCATCACGCCCAGCACACCCACACAGTGTTTAACATCTGGCTTATCAATACAAAATAAATCACCTCACGGATCAATGATGAAACGTCATCACCAACACTACTCCAACAAACCTTACACTCACTGATACTCAGAGACTCAAACACAGAAATGGAGCATCTCAAGCTTGCAGCATCAAACATCAAACATCTCCTCCATGGAAGCAGTATCAACACATGTTATTCTGCTAGCTAGTCCAAGCATCAAGCAACTCCCTAGGGTCTTGGGTCTGCAAACATTCCTTGCACAGTTGTAAACAGTCTGATTCAAGAATACCAGTTGTGTGAATTAAAATGTGAATAAAGACACGCAAGCATGGTGTTGACATCATTGTGTGATGGATAATGCTGATTCCCACAAACGGAACTCCCGAATAGGATCACTGCAGCAGAATAAAGTGGGTGCTGCTTTCCTACCATTTTCTCTCGTTACTAGACTAAGCCCTCTTAGCGTTGGCTGGCAGTTCCGTGCAGGGCCATAACTACATATGAGGACACCGAGGTCTGGACCTCAGTAAAAAAAAAAATATATATAGAAAAAAACAATATTTTGTACACATCTAAATATTGCTCCCAGCGTCGATCAAAGCTCAGAACACTTATGCTCATGATCTACTGACTTCTCATTGCGCATGCCTCTTTGCGAATGAGTGAGACACGAAACAAACTACCCCAACTACCCCAAATGTCTCCGGGCTCAAGTTGGCAACTAGAGACACTGCTGACAGTGTGTCTGCGAGATGCTGGACAAAAGGCCATTTTAAAACCGACCCACGACTCCTGTCATGTGTACAGACAATCCCCCAAACAAACACAAACTGACTCCCGGAGAATGAGTGCACAACTGGTAAATAGTCGCTTATATGTCAGTCAGTCAGGTGGCTAGCTGCCGTAGAGACTTCTATTGTAGTAACATTTAAGGGCTCTGGCTAGTATTACTTAGCCAGCTAGAAGGAAGAACTAAGAAGCTAACATTAACCAGACCCTACCTCAGCAGGAGCAACAACAAAAAATGGCTACTAAGTTCTCATAATAACTTCGCTTTACAGAGAGTAGATTACTGAGACAGGCAGTGATGTGGCTGGCGCTCATTGGTGAGGCTGAGGCAGACTGCAATGCATGCAGGCGGAAGCAGAGGAAACAGAGAGAGAGAGAGGTTAGTATAGTGGTTCCTAAACTGGGGGTCAGTCCCCATTTTGGTTCCCCTGAGAAAATCTGTTCTAATCTTATCAAACAGGTTAGTAACTTAAAAATATACACTGCTCCAAAAAATAAAGGGAACACTTAAACAACACAATGTAACTCCAAGTCAATCACACTTCTGTGAAATCAAACTGTCCACTTAGGAAGCAACACTGACAATACATTTCACATGCTGTTGTGCAAATGGGATAGACAACAGGTGGAAATTATAGGCAATTAGCAAGACACCCCCAATAAAGGAGTGGTTCTGCAGGTGGTGACCACAGACCACTTCTCAGTTCCTATGCTTCCTGGCTGATGTTTTGGTCACTTTTGAATGCTGGCGGTGCTTTCACTCTAGTGGTAGCATGAGACGGAGTCTACAACCCACACAAGTGGCTCAGGTAGTGCAGCTCATCCAGGATGGCACATCAATGCGAGCTGTGGCAAGAAGGTTTTCTGTGTCTGTCAGCGTAGTGTCCAGAGCATGGAGGCGCTACCAGGAGACAGGCCAGAACATCAGGAGACGTGGAGGAGGCCGTAGGAGGGCAACAACCCAGCAGCAGGACCGCTACCTCCGCCTTTGTGCAAGGAGGAGCAGGAGGAGCACTGCCAGAGCCCGGCGAAATGACCTCCAGCAGGCCACAAATGTGCATGTGTCTGCTCAAACGGTCAGAAACAGACTCCATGAGGGTGGTATGAGGGCCCGACGTCCACAGGTGGGGGTTGTGCTTACAGCCCAACACCATGCAGGACGTTTGGCATTTGCCAGAGAACACCAAGATTGGCAAATTCGCCACTGGCGCCCTGTGCTCTTCACAGATTAAAGCAGGTTCACACTGAGCACATGTGACAGACGTGACAGAGTCTGGAGACGCCGTGGAGACCGTTCTGCTGCCTGCAACATCCTCCAGCATGACCGGTTTGGCGGTGGGTCAGTCATGGTGTGGGGTGGCATTTCTTTGGGGGGCCGCACAGCCCTCCATGTGCTCGCCAGAGGTAGCCTGACTGCCATTAGGTACCGAGATGAGATCCTCAGACCCCTTGTGAGACCATATGCTGGTGCGGTTGGCCCTGGGTTCCTCCTAATGCAAGACAATGCTAGACCTCATGTGGCTGGAGTGTGTCAGCAGTTCCTGCAAGAGGAAGGCATTGATGCTATGGACTGGCCCGCCCGTTCCCCAGACCTGAATCCAATTGAGCACATCTGGGACATCATGTCTCGCTCCATCCACCAATGCCACGTTGCACCACAGACTGTCCAGGAGTTGGCGGATGCTTTAGTCCAGGTCTGGGAGGAGATCCCTCAGGAGACCATCCGCCACCTTATCAGGAGCATGCCCAGGCGTTGTAGGGAGGTCATACGTTGTAGGGAGGCCACACACACTACTGAGCCTCATTTTGACTTGTTTTAAGGACATTACATCAAAGTTGCATCAGCCTGTAGTGTGGTTTTCCACTTTAGTTTTGAGTGTGACTCCAAATCCAGACCTCCATGGGTTGATAAATTGGATTTCCATTGATTATTTTTGTGTGATTTTGTTGTCAGCACATTGAACTATGTAAAGAAAAAAGTATTTAATAAGATTATTTCATTCATTCAGATCTAGGATGTGTTATTTTAGTGTTCCCTTTATTTTTTTGAGCAGTATATATATATATCTTTCAGTATGAACATCTCAACATGGCCTAGGCCTACATTAAAATGCAATCAAAATGCAAACGATACAGTTCAAAGTTGTCATTACCTTTTCGTTTATATCGGCGGTTGTTCGTCTTATCCCGATCACCCACTGCAGTTTATAGTTTATCCATTACCCACTTTTTTTTGTTACCACTACATCACTGATATTAATACAGAATACAGAAGTAATATTGTATTAATTCATGTTAAAGTGATAAAACGCTCATCTGTGTGCTCCGTTGATGTCTGTTTGTGCGGAGCTTGATTAGTGTTGCCTAGGAAGACACACGCGAACGCCATGCAGTTTGAGAAAAGAGATATCTATGTAAAGATTTGATGATTTTATGCAATTCATCATTACAACCGACTGAACAGTTACTGATGCTACGTGCCAGTGTGAATCATTTCTCATATTTCCCCTCTTTCAGGGGTACAACATTACAATTGTATAGGTGATAGGTAATGTGTTTGTAGATCGACTGAGGTGAATGAACCTACAGCAGCCAAGGTGATAATGGCTGGGGTAAATTTTGCTTGTTTTTCCTGTTTTCCAAATAGCATTTTAAAGTTGTTTTATTGTATAGAAATGCAGTAAATGAGCTTCAACATGAAAAAAAGAATCCTGGGACCTCACTAAAACTAAAACCCTGGTTCCAGAGCCAATAGGGGTGTCAACCAATACCAGCCCACCCAATCATCATCATTTTCCCCATGAGCAGTTTTAGTGCAGGCAGAATGGGCCCAGAAACAGGCCTGCATCTATGGCACAGGGAACCACCCTTCCTACCCTGGAAACTCCAGTATCCATTCTGTTTTTACCATTACACTGCCCCACCGTGTGTGTGTTCGGTGTGTGTGTGTATTTTGAGTATGTATGTCTTTGTGTGTGTCTGTGTACATGTGACGTGTGTGCGATTCTGTGTGTGTTTCAGTGTGTGCGACTGTGTGCGTGAGGTGGGGATAGCTCAGCAACAAGATCTCATGGTTTTACCAGTTTTAATTCAGATTCTGATGTTTAACCATGTTTCACCAAACGTCAAATTTCGAAGTGTTTTTTACACCCCAGATTGCTCCTCCTACTCCACATCATTCAAAATAGTTAGGTTAAGGGTTAAAGTTTTTTGGATAGGGTTAAAACATTACGTTTATGCATTCATTCCGAATGGTTAAGTTAAGGGTTAACGTTTTTGGATAGGGTTAAAACATTAAGTTTAGGCATTCATTCCAAATGGTTAAGGGTTAACGTTTGCAATATGGTTAATACCCCAAAATGCAAAACGAGTGTCCACCACTCTGATTGAACACACATATTCACAAATTGGGGGTGGGAACATTGTGGTGATTTTCAGGTGGACATGTAACAACACCCTGAGTGCATCGGACACAAACCAAAACATCAATACATATGTAACAGCACAACAAAATAAACAATCAAGTTTGTGGAATCAATTTCCCCACGAGTTCATCTGACTCTGGGGAAATAGATAAAAGTCCTCATTGCCAAAATCCGAAGTATCCCTTTAAACCCAAACCTACTTGATGGTAATAGTGCTCACTGTTGCCCCTAGTGGCCGGTTTTGAAAGCAATTCCCGACGTCCTCAGGACATGCACAGACATCCAATTTCGAAGTCAATCTGAGCTGTAAGTAACCACAAGCTGGCAGGTCACATCTCTGTTGGTAACCAGGAAGGCTGGTGGTTGTGAGTCATTCCTCATACAGTACATACGGCAGGCACTGGGCAGGCAGTGGGCAGGCAGTGGGCAGGCAGGCCAGGGCATTAGCAATAGCAGCAGTCATGGCCGGGGCTAGCTCCAGCACGGACTAGCAGCCTCCACTGGCTGTGACCACAGTGTTTGGGGCTGTAAAATAAGAAAAATTAAGCAGTGATTTTACGTCTAGTAAGTTTCTAAGGCAAATAACGTATCACTTTTCACGTTTGAGGTATGTCGTGTTTTTTCTGTAATTTGGCTAAATATATTGCAATATGGAGTGGCCACACGTTGCTGAACGACAAAATACTTTCCCCTTCCCTCATGCTGGTAGCCTGGTACAGTAGGCCATATGGACCAGACAGCAGAAAGTACACCGGTTCGATCATAAAATCTCCTTGATATCTGAAATACTTGATTAATATTATTCACGTGAGACGGAACAAACGTTAGAGTAAGAAGAAAACACAAGCATGAGTTCTACAGCGTGCTTGCTGTGACGTTACAGGCAAAGTGTGTTACGTAAAAGAAACAGGAACAGCCATGTAAAAAAAAGAAAAGATCCTCCACTCCCCCTCATAAAGGCTTAGAGGCCCACTAAAACCCACTGGTTAGTCACCAGTAGCGTTTGTTCTCCCTCCGCCTTCTCCTCTTTGAAGCGCAGAGCCTCTCTACTCTCACTCACATTAAGGACGGCTCAGGGGACACCTGGGTCACTCACAGTGACAGCACAGCGCCCACGGACCCTTTTAGAGCACAGCAGTCTTTTAAAGGCTGAGCACTGCCTACTGACCATGGGACAGCACTAGGGGGTGCGTCCTTGAAAAGGGATGGTGGAACAAAACATCTGCGTTGACGGCCCTGAACAATAAATCTCACTGGAGGAAGTACTACATATGTCACACGGCATCACTTTTGCCTGTTGATTGTCCTCTGACCTTATGCGTACATGGCCTTAGCCTTTACCAGCAATACTGAAGTCCTAACCACTGCAAACCATACTGTAGACAGAGAGAACACCGGAGAGGGAAACCTTTGCTGCCAGGCTACTACAGACAGAGAGAGAGAGAGAGAGAGAGAGAGATAGCCAAGAAAAGGAAAGTAAGTGCACTAAGCAGCCAGGCAGACCTGCAGACCACAGCTGTAGTAATGTGGGCAGCAGTACAAGGTGCTCGAGGAGAGGAATTCAGCACTTTGGACAGCACCTAGCTACAGTACTCTCCTCTCTCCACTCTGCCTGGAATCACAGCACCGCATACTTGGAGGCTGTGCCTAAGGACTTTGTGGTCTGCGCTGTGACCACGTTACTAAGGTGCAGGAGGGGAAGGAGGGAGGGACGCAGGGGAGGTCTTGCCTGGAGGGTTATGCCGGATTTCCGTGTCTAGATCAAGTGGGAATAGGATAAAAACGGGAGGAACGAGGTCACAGTACACGCCAGCTTCTATAGTGTTCAGTTGTCATCGTTGTAGTTCTACAACTATTTAACGACCTAACTCTCTCTCCCGTCTCCTCTTCTCAGGTAGCCGGGAGGCTGCGTTCACGTACGCTATCACGGCCGCTGGCGTAGCCCACGCCATCACGGCGGCGTGTAGCCAGGGCAACCTGAGCCAGTGTGGCTGTGACCGGGAGAAGCAGGGTTACTATAATCAGGAGGAGGGCTGGAAGTGGGGAGGCTGCTCGGCGGACATCAAGTATGGCGTGGAGTTCTCCAGGAGGTTCGTAGACGCCCGCGAGATCAAGAAGACCACGCGCCGGCTGATGAACCTCCACAACAATGAGGCAGGGAGAAAGGTAAACACCCACATAGAAGAAATGCATCTTTGTCTTTTTAGTTTGGTGTCTGTGCGCATGCACCCATGTGTAAACACCCTAGGCCAGAGAAAGAGTGGAAACCTACAGACTGGTGGCGGGAACCCCTGATTGGGTGATGTGCTGATTGACAAGTCCCAGTTAGCCTCTCAGCAGCTTGTTTTGCTTTAGCTCAATTACTGTTTTTTTTCCCTACCATAATGGGGTGTATTTTTCTCTAGGAGTGATCTGGCACACTTGGGCCATGTTTGTTTGCTATTAGTCATCCCAGAACACAGAACAACATGAACCATAACAGAGAGAGGGAGGGAGGGAGGGTAGAGAGAGAGAGACAGAGAGGCATAGTGAACAACAGAGAAAAATGAAGAGAGAGAGAGATGTAGAAAGAAGGAGGGAGAGAGCGCAAAAATGACATAAAGATGACAGAGGGAGAGAGAGAGAGAGAGAGAGAGAGAGAGAGAGAAAGAAAGAAAGAGCGAGAGAGTCTGACTGCCTGCCTGTGCTTCTTTGGCATTCTGGTGACAAATGGATCTAATTAATAAGTTCAGGGTTTTATCGTGTGCTCGCTGCTCGCTGGGGAAGCGGAGCGCGGCCGGCCGCCAGCTGCCAGATGGAGTTCTGCCACGGCCCTCCATCCAGCCCTTTCATGGAATTATGAAGTGTAAAGTCAGGAACAGGATATTATTGCAGTTCTCTCAGCCGTACCAAAAACACAGCACTGCTATTTCACTGCACCCATTCTGTTTCTGAAAGCACAGCGACAATGGTGGAGTTAACGCAGGCAGACTGATTTGAGGGGATCGCGGTCAGGTGACCTGTCTGTGTCTGAATTAGGGCTGGCAGAGGTTTGGTATGGATGATGGGATTCAATCAAACACACGCTGTGGAAACTGGAGTTGTGGGGGGAAAAGGACTTTTTCTAGTGCAATCTGTTGATTAACGAGACAAGAGGGAAACTCAACTCAACATATTTCCAGTTTGAATGCCTGCATTTTCACAGCACAGGAATAATGTCCTTTTCTTTACAGTGTTTGGGGTTTGATTGAAGCTGGCCCTAGACCATTTAACGAAATACTCTCGTGTCCAACAAGTTTGAGAGTCTACTACTCTACCACTACAAAGATCGCTCTGCATCTAGAACATTCCGACACAAACACTGTAGGCTCCAGTTCTGTAAATCCCAAATAAATACAGACAAACCCATGGAATTATTTACTCTCTCTGTAAGTTTGACCAGAGATTTTTTTTTGGAGGAAATCTGGTCATATCTGACTAATTGGTAGCAGACAAGAGGTTTGATGGACACAGTGTAAAGTAAATGTTTCCAACCATTCAGTCAGCCTGTTTCACACAGACAATCATTGTGGTTTGTGCCGCCGTACGTTTTTGGAAATCCTCATTCTGAATCACCATGTGTGATGAGATTGTTGGTTGACCCTCAACTCTTTTACCTTCTCCCCACTCTTTCAATCGAATATCTGCTAATGAGGGATTTCAAATGACATACAGTGTCAATGTAAGAGTCTACCGGCATGTATTCATCGATAACTCAGCGTACAAAGTGTCTGATAGAAGTGTCTGTAAGTGTCTGATAGAAAAGGATGACTACTGCTGGCAAGGCGTCGTGCCAGGAAAAAAACTGCTCTGGAAAAATGCCCTGCCAACAAAACGGAACATCTTATACAACAAATACATGCTTGGTTCTTACAAGTAGAAGCGCCCAATTAGGTTGAAAGAGTCATGTTAAGACTACTACAGAAGTGTTAATGTATTCCATGTCTCATAGAAGAGTCTCACAGTCTCTTATTTCTCAATTACTTGATCCTCTCTATTCTCTACAGAATACAGTTTGTACTGTAGTGGTAGAACGCAGTACTACAGTAGGTTACTAGAAGCCTGTTGTAGAACAAGGATTGCCTCATTCCTGACACTAAACTGCTGTGGACACCACACAATACTTCCCAGATGCCCTAGGATTAGGCATTTAGTAGGAGTTCTCTACTACACTGTGTGCCACATGTTGGAGCTGAAGATGAGTTTGGTGAGGGCGTGGGGTTAGGGGAAATGAACCAGTGTTAGCGCATTTGGAAAGCGATTCAGTTTCTAAGAGATATGTCTGCTATCTGAGTGTTTTGATTCAAGATAAGAGACTTTGAAGTGTTGGCTTGGAGGATCTGTTTTGTTGCGACATCCAGTACTTCATGCATCGAGCTTGTTCAAACCATGATCCCATTGTACACCGTGATCCAGATGCAAACAGTTAATGGTCATCTGTCGAGGATGTCTGCCCAACGTATCTGCAACAAATAAAATAGCCGAATGATCCACATTTAACTCAAGTGTAATGGTGTATGGTTATATGAGATTTAGATTTATTTTCCTCTGCTTTTGATGTGGTCTTCAGGAAGGTAGGGATAATTACATGGTAGAATATTACCAGTAAATGCATTTTTCCTCGCTCTACAGCCCGTGATAGGGTCTTATCCAGCCAGGGGGTGGTTTGAGTTAATAAAATATATTGAAAAAAATCTATATTGTTTGGAAGAAAAAAATTGGTGGTGGAAAACAAACTCAATATATTTTAAAATAACTAAAACCAACTCAAAACTGTGCAGTAATGATAAGGACCTACATTCATACAGTTTCTTGACTGTGTCCAGTTCACTAATAATCACTGAAATGAAAGCTAGACAGTCAGGGAGCATAGAACATTTAAAAAACGATAGATATAGAACAATTTTTTCAGATTTTGATGGCGAGGGAATATAACACATTTTCAGTGCGGCCCTCCAGACCTCGTTGAAGACCGAATACGGCCCCCCGGGGCCAAATTGTTTTGACACCCCTGCTCTACGCTTAGCCAGGATGCGAATGTTTGACCCTTAGACGTAAGTGGATGTGGCACAACGCACACAACAAACAACAAGTGTGAATTCAGATAAAACAAAACTCCCCATTCTATAACACAATATTAAGTAAAATACTTCAAAACAAATGTGTTTGGAATTCCACAGATCTGTCATTGTGGACATCCGTTTCCACTTACAGGGACTCCTCCAAACAAAGAGTGCATTTACCAACCATCTTCTGCCAACTGTTGGTTATTCATTAATAGACCCAATACTGAACTCAAATAAATATGTCCTCTTCACTCAGATTGTCTCTTGGTCTTTCTCTAAAGGATGTATATGTAACACTGAAGAGAAAACAAACTAGGAAAGCACTGGTGTGAACTGTGAAGCTGACGTTATATCAGAGAAACACCAGCATCCATAGAAACATGCAGTCCAAACAGTGCTGCAAATACAACATAGACAACAGTTGTCTTTTTCGCCCATGCAACAGTGTGGTATGTTCCCAGACTTTTATTTAAAGAATATCAAGTAAACTCTTATAAGGAGAGATGTTTAAACTTGATGGTTTTTCAAGTATGATTATTATCTGAGTATGTCCTTTTAAAAATGTGAACGAAGACTTTAAAGCATTTTGATTCATAAGTATCATTACATTTTCTCATACTTTTACCAAGCCCAATGGAGGATTGTTGGACAGAATCCTGTCACATTTTCACCTTGCATTAGATGACTGTGTTTGGGAGGTCAGTACAGTGGCTTGCGAAAGTATTCACCCCCCTTGGCATTTTTCCTATTTTGTTGCCTTACAACCTGGAATTAAAATATATTTTTTGAGGATTTGTATCATTTGATTTACATTACATGCCTACCACTTTGACGCTGCAAAATATTTTTTATTGTTAAACAAACAAGAAATAAGACAAAAAAACAGAAAACTTCAACTATTCACCCCCCCCCCCCCCCCCCCCCCAAAATCAATACTTTGTCGAGCCATCTTTCTCAGCAATTACAGCTGCAAGTTTCTTGGGGTATGTCTCTATAAGCATGGCATATCTAGCCACTGGGATTTCTGCCCATTAAAGGCAAAACTGCTCCAAAACTGCTCCAAAACCAGCTCCTTCAAGTTGGATGAGTTCCGCTGATGTACAGCAATCTTTAAGTCATATCACCGATTCTCAATTTGATTGAGGTCTGGGCTTTGAATAGACCATTCCAAGACATTTAAATGTTTTTTTAAATGTTGCTTTAGCAGTATGGTTAGGGTCATTGTCCTGCTGGAAGGTGAACCTCCGTCCCAGTCTCAAATCTCTGGAAGACTGAAAAAGGTTTCCCTCAAGGATTTCCCTGTATTTAGCGCCATCCATCATTTCTTCAATTCTGACCAGTTTCCCAGTCCCTGCCGATGAAAAACCTCCCCACAGCAATATGCTGCCACCACCATGCTTCACTGTGGGGATGGTATTCTCGGGGTGATAAGAGGTGTTGGGTTTAAGCCAGACATAGCGTTTTCCTTGATGGCCAAAAAGCTAAATTTTAGTCTTATCTGACCAGAGTACCACCTTCCATATGTTTGGGGAGTCTCCCACATGCCTTTTGGAACACTAAACGTGTTTGCTTATTTTTTTTCTTTAAGCAATGGCTTTTTTCTGGACACTCCTCTATAAAGCCCAGCTCTGTGGAGTGTACGGCTTAAAGTGGTCCTATGGACAGATATTAAAATCTCCGCTGTGGAGCTTTGCAGCTCCTTCAGGGTTATCGTTGGTCTCTTTGTTGCCTCTCTGATTAATGCCCTCCTTTCCTGGTCCATGAGTTTTGGTGGGCGGCCCTCTCTTGGCAGGTTTGTTGTGGTGACATATTCTTTCAAATTATTAATAATGGATTTAATGGTGCTACGTGGGATGTTCCAAATTTTTTAAAACAAGTTTCTTTTTTTCTCTCACCAATTTGGACTATTTTGTGTATGTCCATTACATGAAATCCAAATAGAAATCCATTTAAATGACAGGTTGTAATGCAACAAAATAGGAAAAATCCCAAGGGGTGAATACTTTTGCAAGGCACTGTAGTTATTGCCAAACACACTAAAATAGTATCCATTTGTTGGCTCAAGAGGAAATTAATTAGGAGTTTTGATAAAGGTGCGGTGGTTCAACAACATTTGAGAACAGCTTGGTGTTTTATTACAGACTCTGATCTTAATATGATATTATACCATGGTCCATCTTTTCTCACTGACCTTCTGTTGACTGTTTTTCCATCATTCATTTAGCAGAAGAGTGAGGAACCTCTTCACCCTGGCCTTGGTTTCTGTTTCCACCCTAGTCGGGTCATTCCAGTATTTTAACGCTGGGCCTGCCACAGGAATGCAATGTAATGTCATGTAATGCCATGTAACCTCTTACAACACTCTCTTCCTGTGTGTCCATGCAGGTCCTGGAAGAGCGGATGAAGTTGGAGTGTAAGTGTCACGGCGTGTCGGGCTCCTGCACTACCAAGACCTGCTGGACGACCCTGCCCAAGTTCCGAGAGATCGGCTATATCCTGAAGGACAAGTACAACGAGGCGGTTCATGTGGAGGTGGTCCGGGCCAGCCGACTACGCCAGCCAACCTTCCTCAAGGTGAAGAAGACCCAGGGCTTCCGCAAGCCCATGGAGACCGACCTCGTCTACATCGAGAGGTCGCCCAACTACTGCGAGGAGGACGCGGCCACGGGGAGCGTGGGTACCCAGGGGAGGCTGTGTAACCGCACCTCGCCCCACACGGACGGCTGCGACCTCATGTGCTGCGGCCGGGGCTACAACACGCACCAGTACACCAAAGTGTGGCAGTGCAACTGTAAGTTCCAGTGGTGCTGCTTTGTCAAGTGCAACACGTGCAGCGAGAGGACGGAGGTGTTTACCTGCAAATAAAGGGGTTTGGTATAACGGACCTACAGTACGGTACTATGACGGGGAGGGGCGTAGCAGGACTAGTTGGATGAGGAGGAAGACCCCCAGAGGAAAGATAAATGGACATGTCTTGGAACAGGAACAATGAAAGATTTTACAATAAAAAAGGAATGGAATTTTTCATGTCAGCTCTTCATGGCATTGTTTTGCACAGCAGAATCAAAATTTGCTTTTTAAGAAAGTAAAGGCTAAATATCAATAGGTAATAATACTACCCCAAATCTTTGACTGACTGAGACAAAATAGTGTGCTCATTTAGTGATGTATTCAAAGTGACTCTAAACGTTGGGACTACAGGAAACAAATAGTGCCTGGACGGGAACTGTGCATTGCACTCTGGGATTTGTAGTTCTTTATTTCCCGGAATGGCTTCCAAATGGAACAGAAAGAGACTGGAGATGCGGTAGAAAATTACAGTAACTGTTGAGGGATGAGACTCTGGGAAAGAGTAATCTAAAAGTCTTCTAGTAAGAACTCTTTGGAGTTTCCTTTTGTTTTTCCACAGCGGGAGAGAGCAGAGGTGAATATTTTAGCCCCCTGACAGGAGGTGTTTTCTTTTTGGAGTTGTGTAGACATGAAGAACGCTGTGTTAGCGTGGTGCCTTGGGGCGCACCGAAAGCTGAGTCTCTATAGTAAGCCCTCTGCTGCCAACTGGAACAGTATGTCCGTTTTCCAGTCACACTGGAACTGTCTGTTTGAACACTGAAAATAAATGGTTTATTTATGTTATAGTATCTTAAAACAAAGCACTAACGGGTAGAAATGTCTTTTTTGTACTAAGTGTAAAAAATACTTTTTAGAAAACTCTGACTGAAGATTATGCGTGTCTTTTAGAAAATGGTACCTATCCCACTATCAATCCCCCTTTTTTCTAAAATGGTTTCATTGCTATTGGTGTGTTGACTACAACAACAAAAAAATCAACATTAAAGTGTATTTTACAATTAGAATCAGTCACATCGGTTCTATTTTGCTGTAGCATAGCTTTTGTTTGCAGTCATTTATGAACCAGATGGTAGGCCTACATCCTGTCTGGGTTATTTTGCATTTTCAAGCAAAGACAGTAGCAAGAGCACTCCTTTCTTAACCGCAAAGATCCTTCCTCAATTCATTTAACGTGATATTGACATGTTGCCGCATGTGCTGTCGAGATACGCCTCAAATGAAAATCATATTAACTCCAATTTGACTGAGTTTTGAAATGTATTGCAAAGAAAAACAAGACTGAGAATCAAAGTGAGTGAAGTCTGCTGGTCTCGAGAGGAAATACAAGGCGTCAGCCAATGGCTTCATTCATTCACTGCATACAAAGCTGTGATCTCATTCTCATCTGTATTCATTGGTTGCGGTTATGCTATACAAAAGTGTCCGGTTCCGTAGAGTTTCAGTGACGTAAAACATCAGAACACATCATTTAGGCACTTTATCATAATCGATCATGATGCTCATCATCTATTTTTTTTCATGCTTAAGCTTCATATGTTGATATGAGACTATTTGTTTTTTTTCTGCTGATTTGAGATCATGACGACGCAAGGTCTACTTCTCAGACGGGCCAGTTTCTTTCTTGTTTAATTTTCTTGGTTTTTCATGAGATAGACAGATCTGTCATTGTGTGCACAGTGAATAATAAACGTTCAATTTAGGTGAAAGGTGCTGTTTTATTGTAGTAACGATGCAAATCTAGTGCTTTCATCGTTTTCAATGATGGTATCAATGTAGGTGCTACTCAAATACAATAGTAGTTTAATTAACCGGATAGTCTGCTGACTAAAGCAAACTATTTAACGCCATCTAGACCTGAAGATTTATCAAATGAGTATGTGTTCTAATATTGATTAAAAGCACTGCAGCCTGTTACTCTTTCAAGATACAGTATAAACTCACAAACAAAGGGATAAACGCGTGAAAATGATCCGATTTATCTCTCAGATAGTTTCTCATCGCTACACCCACATATTAGAAAGACTAATCCTGAAGTTACTGATTAACATAACTGGAGTCAATTGTTTACTTTGCCATGTTTAAGTTCTCTACGATATCCAGAGAGTTATCATAACTTTTATGGCAGAAGACCATATATTGTTTGGGCCAAGTGCATGTTGATTCACATAATATTGCGTGTCAGTGCTCATCTCAGTTGCCCATGACAACTGTTCCACCAAATATCCAAAGGGCTTATTATTTGGGCTCTGACTCCCTGCAATGGAACACATTCTTAATATGTCTGGCCATTGTATGTAGAGATTTTAAGCCGCCATTGTCGATATAAAAAATGTCCCTTATTCAGAAGTTCCAACCACCGTGAAAATGGCTATTGGCGTTGCGAAGGAAGCATAAATCATTAAATATCATAAATAAATAAATCAACCAGCTTGCTGACTTTGACATTATTTTGTACACAGCACATGTTCATAATAATCTGTGGTTCGTCTGTCTTGATTATGGTACGCACAAAACAAAAGTAAATTATCTCTCGCAGCCCATCGCTGAGTCAGTCAGTCACATGCGTGCGGCGAGTGGGAGAGCGAGTCTTTCGGTTTTCTAAAGCTTCATAGGGAGTTCTGATGTTGCCTTTTCTGGGTAATTGGGGTTGTCTGGCTTGGATTGTCAGAGCAGCCTGTGAAGCCACATCTTCTCACTCTATCATTGAATAATCGGTCTAACTCAGTCACCATTTGTTGCACATGTTCTTGACTGTATGCCTGCTGTAGTCAATATATCATAATTTGATATGAGATACTATTAAATGTTATTGGTCACATACACATATTTAGCAGATGCTATTGCTGGTGTAGCGAAATGCCTATTATTGATAGTGTTAGGGTAGCTACTCTGGAAATATAGTTTACCAATCTACCAATTACTTCACACTGGAAGAAGTTAAGCTACCCCTAAAGAAACATATAGTTTACTTAACTAAAGTTACTTTGAAACAGTAGTTCACTACATCCAAACGACTTCGTGAGAAATTATCATAACTAAATCTTGAAATGTCACAGAATACAAATTGCAAGAACAGATCTCTCTGTCGTCAGATGTTAACAGTGTAATTTAAACTATTAAACACAAAATATATGTTTCACGGGAGAATTAGGCAGATCTGATGCCGAAAAAGAAAGAAAATTGTTGCCTACTTCACACATATTTGATTTAAGTTTTGCAAAAAGAAGTAGTGTGTATGAGTTCCAGTAGGTAGCGTGGCAAATAAAGTAATTAACTGCTGAAAACACTACCTACATTTAGATGAACTACCACAAAGCTACTGCAAAATGTAGGTTATTACTAGTTGAACTGCATGTAACTCATTATTACCCAACACTGATTATTGATATCAATAACTACGTTTCAAGTGTTATGGATGCCTTTACATGTTGATGGAGTACCTGTACAGTGATTACCTCAACTCTCTGAACCCTCGCCATACTCTCTGTGTTGGCAGCATTGGCCCCTAGAGTCACTAAATACTATAGGCCATTTAGCAGACACTTTTATCGAAAACTACTTACAGTCATGCGTGCAAACATATGGGTGCCCTGGAAATCAAACCCACAAACCTGGCGGTGCAAGCGCCGCTCTCTACCAACTGAGCCACGCAGGACCACAAATGGGGAAGTGGAGCTCCATGCAAATGACCTGTGCTGAATAAGAAGTGCTTCATTTGGCCTCTTACTTTTGGACACAAACGAGTGTCATTCTTTTGTGAGTGTGTTTTTCTAGATGGATGGGAAGGCTGGATGGAGCAAGGATGTGCATATGCAGTCGGAAACAGCAAGTGAGAGAGAGTGTGGGCATACTGTTAAGGAAGTACAACATTGGGTCAAGCTAGCAGTTCTGTGGAGGAGAGAAATTGGTGTGAATCACATTTGTGTTGTCTTTTCATAAACTGAAATTCTTGTGTTCTCTAATAGTTAATAGTCAAATCCACATAAGATCAGATCAAAAAGTAAGATAAAAACTAATAGCCTACTCGTCTTTGAACCAATTCATTTGTAAGGTATTTGTTAGCTCCCTTGTTGGTTGTTGATAGATCATTTGAATTTTGAATGGATTCTAATATGGACTCTGAAAGTCAGTCACCCAGACTTGGGTTTGTTTACTTAGCCCAGCTTGAAATTAGCATTTGAGGAACTGAAAAGAGTTATGTCATTTTCTAAATATCCATGACAGATTGATGGAGTAATTTGGATGAATGTTCCATTTAAAATTGAGAACTTGTTATTTTAGCAATGTCAATATGATTGATATAACAAATTAGTTATCAAATCAAATTGTTTTTGTCACATGCTTTGAAAACATCAGGTGTAGACTAACAGTTCCATGCTTACTTAGGGGCCCTTCCCAACAATGCAGAGAGAAAAATAATTGAAAAATATCACAAGGAATGAATAATCAATGAGTAACGATAACTTGGCTCTATACACAGGATACCAGTACCGAGTCAATGTGCAGGGGTACGAGGTAAATGAGGTAGATATGTACATATAGGTAGGGATAAAGTGACTAGGCAACAGGATAGATAATAAACAGCAGCAGCAGCAGCATATATGATGAGTACAATGAGTTAGTGCAAAAAGGTTCAATGCAGATAGTCCGGGTAGCTTTTTGGTTAACTATTTAACCAACTGTTTAGCAGTCCTATGGCTTGCGGGTAGAAGCTGTTTAGGGTACTGTTGGTTCCAGACGGTACCGCTTGTTGTGCGGTAGCAGAGGGAACAGTCTATGATTTGGGTGGCTGGAATCTTTGACAATTTTTCAGGGCCTTCCTCTGACACCTCCTGGTATAGAGTTCCTGGATGGCAGGGAGCTCAGCCCCTGTGGTGTACTGGACCGTAAGCCCTACCCTCTGTAGCGAACTTGCGATGGGATGCCAAGCAGTTGCCATACCAAGCGGTGATGCAGCCAGTCAAGATGCTCTCAATGGTGCAGGTGTAGAACTTTTTGAGGAGTCTTTTCAGTCTCCTGAGAGGGAAGAGGCGTTGTCGTGCTTTATTCACGACTGTGTTGATGTGTGTGGATCATGTTCATTCCTTACTGATGTGGACACCGAGGAACTTGAAGCTCTCGACCCGCTCCACTACAGCCATGTCGATGTGGATGGGGGCATGTTCGACCCTTTGCTTCCTGTTGTCCACGATCAGCTCCTTCATCTTGCATTGAGGGAGAGGTTGTTGTCGTGGCACCACACTGACAGGTCACTGACCTCCTCCCTATAGGCTCTCATCGTCTTCGGTTATCAGGCTTACCACCGCTGTGTAGTCAGCAAACCTACTGATGGTGTTGAAGTCGTGCACGGCCACGCAGTCGTGGGTGAACAGAGAGTACAGGAGGGGACTAAGCACGCACCCCTGAGGTACCGTGTGTAGACGGTCAGCGTGGCAGATGTGTTGCTGCCTACCCTCATAACAAAAATAAACATGAAATTTACTTGGGCCAAATTGAGATAAAAAAAACAAAATTACCAGAAAATTCCGATACAAAATACTATTTAAATCCAATACATAAAAATGGTGTCAACATGACTATTTTTATACACGATTGTGAGTTATAGTCAATAATTCCATGGTTGTTGTTGTTGAGTTTTATGGTATATTTTACATGTGCTATATTTATATCTACTGCTTTGGAACACACAAGGGTCCACCTTTATTTGTACATATTATGGATAAATCGATATAAAGACAATATTTATGAATAAGTCTATTACAGAACAGTGGTATATTTTGACCTTTGTACAAAATATACTCCAGAACGACCAGTTGTTTTTCAAAAGTACATTTTATTGAAAACAAATCTCATAATTATTTTGATTTTTTTCATGATGTGAAAAGTATAAATGGTTGCTGTGTGTTAAACGTCATTTTGATTCAGATCTTTTTATAAAGGAGCGCTACATACTGTGAAAAGAGCCATGCTACTTTATTCATTTGGTGGGCGCTCCCACTCGTTCTCCTGTATGTGAAAAGCATAACAGCCGGGCAGCAGAGCAGAAGTAAGATGTGTTTTGTTAGTTGTCTGAAACCCTGGGGACCGGAACCACATACGCTCCCCATACTATAGCCTTGATGGAGAAAAATAAATCCATTTGTTTCTGAAAAACATTAAAAAAATATGAGATAGAAAAACAGACTGCTGTGTGTGTGCCTTCTTGTAAAGCAGCTATTGTTTAGTTGACAGAATCATTAGTTCATTGGGTTATATTCTGCAAGCTAATGCATCTGGCCTAATTCACACTGGGAGAGCGCGACGTGTCTGCTTTTCCAAATCAGGGACCGGCCGGGGGAGAGAGAGTTGCAAAGTAACACAGCCATTGAAACAAGTGAGAATGGACACTGGTTGTATCTGCAACCAGCCCACATCTATGGTCATGATTAAGCGTTTAGGGAGGGGACAAACAAAGAGGGGGAGGTCCGATACGATGTACACCATTTTGGCAAGAGAAGCAGATCCTTTAACTTAAAGATGGCGGAGCATGTGTCCCAAATGGCACCCTATCCCCCATGGGGCCTGGTCGAAAGTAGTGCACTTTATAGGGAATAGGGTGCCATTTGGGATGCACCCCGAGTCTAAAGAGCATAAGAGGGGCCCAAAAGGCTGCCAAGTCTCATTTGAACCCAGTCAGATGCCCACAGAGCAAAAAGAGGATGAAGAGAGGACAGGAAGCTGGACGCCCACCCTCGTGAGGTCCTGATCCAAACGAGGGAATGTTTTCGCTCCTTTTCTCTGAAAGTCTTTGCTGCTCAATGCCAAATGAAGTGCCTCCGCAGATCGACACTGCAGTGTTATCCTCCTTCAGCTGACAAACATCCTGATTCACTGCTGCTGGAAATGGGGCACCGTTACCACCTATGGTCTAATGGGCCTGAGCCAGAGGCACATGAACCAACTGTCAGCTTCAAGTATCAGACCAGCTCAGGCCTCAGGGAGGCCCTATGTAGAATAGATATGGGGTGGCCTATAAGAGGTAACAAAGACACACTAGGCGGTCCTGCCTCGCACAGAACTCCCAGAAAAACACCAGTTTCGATGCCAGGGTGTCCTGTCTTTTCCTTTAACATTTCTGAATTCACAAAAGCACTATAGATTCCTCTAGCTTGGCTCAGGGGATCTGACTCCACCCAGTCATTTGTAACTTCAGTGAAACAGAGGAGAACCTTTGGATCAGAGACCCGGCCCTTATAGATAAGACACAGCTGCAGCGAAGGGAGAGAGGAGAGGGTGGCGAAAAATAAATTACCTCAAAACCAGGAGGGGGGGGGGGGGATCAAGGAGTCGTTGGAGTTGACATTTGAGATTATCCAGGGATCCAGGGAGAAGAAAGGAAGGACTGTTGTCTTCCAGACACTGAACATCAATTACAGTGTGCCTGGGAGACACATAGAGGACATATGTAAAATTCCCTAGAGTGATGTATCATTCTAAGGCATTCTTCCCTGTCTTGTTTGTTATTCGAGGAACATGTTGGCTTGGGATGAGCTCATAAGAGAGTCTGAAGGCACTACCGTGCTGCTGAACCCCTCCGTCCTGGTATGATAGCACACTGTAACAATAATTTGGGAAGTTTTACAGCATACCATACAATTTGATTGTGATCTTAGTTTGACTTCAGTGTTTCTGTAAGAAAGGTAAATCAGCTGAAGTCCAAGGATCTCAATTAGCTCCAAAAATGTTTTTCAGCTCTAAAATGCATGTTGTCCTATTATGTGATCTAAGAACACACCAAAACTCATGAAGTCTACTTGCGATGAATGGAATCAACAGAAAAAAAGTACCTATTTGAGTGCACCAAAGATTGCAACAGTTCTAAAATCAATGTGGTCTTTTATCTGCTGTTAGGTTAGAATGGTGTTTCTCATCAGTTCTTTTACATTGTTACGACCACTCGTCTTATTGAAAGACCATCATTTTGAGGTTTCGCATCATCTGTTTGATATTAGTGGCGAGGAACACATGGCTATTCAAAGGCAGAGGCCTAAGTGACATCATAGACCGCATGGCGAAGCCAGGATCGTATCGTCAGAACCCAGTCAGAGACTTCTCAAACATACCTGACTACCCCCCTAGCCTGCGTCTTACTACATTGATCTGTTGGTGTAGTCTTCATCTATGGGATTTACCTTGGATTCTCCCTCAAAGACATTTCAATGACCTGCATTTATTCAACAGTACCACGTACTACAGTATATGTAGTCTTCTTGAGTACAAACTTTACCACACAATACTTGTGTTCAGAAGGCTACATCCCTACATGCATAATTGCAGGAAACGGTCAACCAATATCAATGAATAGCATATTCATCCTAAATAATCATTGCCTTGTTGAGACTAACAAAAACACAAGGTGGAGGTTTGTTTGAATTGATTGAATAACAGTCTGAACAAAACTCAACAATGTTAACATGAATGTGTAATTCATTGATATATTACATACTAATACAACATGATTTACTCATATGTTTCAGGGGGAATATGTTAAATAATGGATATTTAATAACTATACGTAACTGAAACTGTAAATAATTTCAGATTCGTAGATATTGTGAAAGTGAAAGTTATATGTACTGTATGTGTGGAGACGAGACATTAGCCTAGGGAGTAATGACGCCCAGTTTGGCCAGCACACCTGTTTATGTTGGACAGGGGCGGTAAGCGGTGCTTGTAAAATACGAGCGAGGTTAATACTTATGCTGTGACGCCCTCAGTCAGGCCCCACAGCTACAGTAAGGACAACATCAGCGCTCTTACATGACAGGATGGGTCTAACCCCAGGCTGAACAGAGTGTGTGTGTGTGTGTGTGTGTGTGTGTGAGAGAGAGAGAGAGAGAGAGAGAGAGAGAGAGAGAGAGAGAGAGAGAGAAAGCGAGAGAAAGGAAGAAAGAGAGGGAAGAGGAGAAACAAAATAGGAGAGCAGTACATTCTAAACTTCAGAAGAGGGAATGAGAGAGCGAGAAAGGAGGAATGAAAGAGAGAGGGGAATGTGTGGCTGTATCTACAGTTAGTCTGTATCTCTTAGTGTCTATATGCATGAGTGTCGGTATATGTGTGTTAGTGTGTGTGTCTGTGCGGAATAGACAGACAGATCCCTTAGGGAAGTGGGTTTCTACATGGAGACATTGGTGGGGAGAGTTCGAGGACAGCCCACACGCGCTTTGTGCAGCGCGGCTCGGTGTCCAGTGGTTGGCTAGGCCACGGCTTCTCCTTGAGGATATTTTCTTCCTCGCGTTTTGTTTTCATGAAGTGAGGTTGGGGTTCTAAAAGCAGCCTCCACCTAGGGAAAACTCAGAGAGACCCTTCACAACCCTTTTCATAGCTCATCCATTTAAACTGCCCCTCTCCTCTAAACCCCAAGCCCACCCTTCTCAAAAGAAACAGGGGACAAAATGCTTTGGAACTCACCAGTGACTGTTTGACCAGCAACAGGCATGTAAAACACCAGAAAAGAAAACACCATTTTGTCAAAGGTAATAATGCTAGAATAAAACAGGAACAAGAAAGAGAGACAGAAAGGAAGGAAGGAAGGAAGGAAGGAAGGAAGGAAGGAAGGAAGGAAGGAAGGAAGGAAGGAAGGAAGGAAGGAAGGAAGGAAGGAAGGAAGGAAGGAAGGAAGGAAGGAAGGAAGGAAGGAAGGAAGGAAGGAAGGAAGGGAAGGAAGGAAGGAAAGAAAGAAAGAAAGAAGCAATGCTGTGTTTTCTAGCATTTACAAACCAAGTCCAAACCAGAAAATGGCCCAGAACGCCATGCTCTGAGTGATCTGTTCTGAATTGATAAAACAACATCAATGTGCTACACAGCTGAGACCACAGAACTCTATACCCCACAGCCCAAATCCCTGGACATTTGGAAAATATTTAAATTTTCAACATTTTGGTTAGCTCTCACAGCACGCGAGATGTTGTCAACAAGCAAAAAAATTATCTGCCGACATTGAAAAGACATCTGACTTTACATTCATTTCAATGAGGCACTTTTGGTAATGGTTAAACTAGAACTCAGATACATTTTAAATGTTTTGTATTAAACACTGATTAAGGAATTGACTTACAAAACATTGTATATGACAGCGCTACATGCCGTTGCCTCGTACTGGTGCTGGGTTGGAGTAAAGGGTAGCTTGTGTACAGAGATGGGTAAACTCCAGTACTGAGCATCCCCCTTCTTTATGGGTCTGACTGGCCTGTCTGTGGAAAGAATAGCGGCGGAGGTGGTGATTACAGCCGAAGCTACTGATCTGGGTCACTAACTTGGAAATAACTGTTTAACCCCCCACTTCTTTTCCATGGGGATGGAAGGTCTAAAGACACAAACACGACAACACCACAGTTCAGGATGAGGTTACCACGACATAGAGGCCTACAGTATGCAATGGAGGTTGTGCCATCTCACCATTCAACTCTCCTCCTGGGTGACGGGACAACTGACTCACTATACTACATGATTCCCTTGCCGTCATTACTTTTTTGGATAACAGAGACATCGTTCTGATTCAAACCGTTGTCTACTTTCAGCCAGTTGGCGGTGTTCCGTATGAAAGTAAAATACGAGTGGACTTGTCTATCTCTATCTTCAGAAGATTGATGGCTAACTCTTTCTGTCAGCAGAGCACACCACACCGATGGAAACATCAGAGAGACCCGTCGCCGCCTGGCGCTTGTATATTTCGGTCTCCATCTGTGTCACAGGGTTGGAGCGGGCTGGAGTACATGCCTTTGAATATGTAGGGCATTGGACATGAGCGTCATGTGGTTTTGGAGAAGTAAAAGGATGGTTGGGTTGTAATCCAGTCCCCCCCCACTCCGCCTCCACCCAGTTTTCCCCTCTTGTCTATGCTGGTCCTATTCACCCCCCCCCCCCCAATCCCTCCGTTCCCCCCAGCCCAACCTCACCAACCCGTCCGCTTCTAGCCGCAATCCAGAACCCTAATGTCTGACGGATGCACAGAGGTCGCACTGATGATCTAACAGAGCCCTTTGGTCCATCGCTGGGCCTTTGATCACAGCGTTGAACCCCATCTCCCTCCCCCAGCCGCCTCCCCCTCTCTGCCCTCTGTGGATGAGTGTGTGTGGGGGATCGAGTTACACACTGCTGAGGAACAGGCTGCTGACATCTTCTGGCAACACGTGTCTTTGTTTAAGACTCTCCTCTCCGCAGGCGGACAGCTCTCATTCGCTCTGGCACAGTAGACACTGCTTTGCCAAGCTCTGCTGTGCCCTGCCCTGCCTGGTTGCTACAGAGGGGGGATTCTGTACTTGCCTGTACAGCCTGGGGAGGACAAACCTTAATGCTCAAGAAAGGCCTAATACCTCTGTCTTAATTTGTTTATATTGCGTCTTAAAATGTAACTTTACTGATCAATGAAACCTAACCAAACAGATTACTTGAATGAAACTCTAGTGCACAGACAACATGAACTGGACACAAATCACATCCTGCGATACAGGATGTGATTTGATGCCCCCCTGCACACATCCCTCGCCAGCTCAAGATTCACACAAGAAGGGAATAAGCCGCTACTTGTTTCTGGATTGCTCTGGCAGGTCACCCGGTGATGGGTGAACTCACAATGAACTATTTCACATTCTCCATAATAGTTATTTCCTTAAATCTTGTGCCACAAAACATCCAGTAAACATGGCTTTCTGACACTGTTTGGAGTCAAATGAAGATGCACACTCTCCAGCGGTCTCTACTTGTGGTGCTCCGACAGCTTAACAATAGATGCTGTTTGGTCAAAGAGATACACAAGGTTGAGTCAGAGGCAAATTCATTTGACTGTCTAATTTGACTGTTTGTTTAGACTTGAAAAAAATCAATTGTATTTATTGGTTTTAGAATCACAACAAATAATTAAAAATGTTTAACCTAAACAGGCCAACAAACAGCATTTCATAAGATACCCTTAATTGATACTATGGTACAAGTCATTTTTGACTAAGAAATAATAATAACAACCATTTATATCCTTTGTTTGGTGTTGGCTTGGACATTGCCCATGCATCTGAAGTGTTATTGTTTTAATTTATCTATTTCTTTTTTGGCTAAATCCCCTGGTGTTGTATTGGTGTCCTTGCATCCCCTATCTACATTACGTTTTCACCATCCTGTGGCACATCCTCACACACATGCACACACACACACGCAGATGTTTAGACTTTTTAGTTCTGTGGGTGAGAGATTGCAACACATCACGAATATGCCACCATGTGTGTTGGAAATGTAAACCAAGGTAATGCGTTATTATGGGGTGTTAATGAACTCCTTTGTTATGAGTCCTCACGACACAACACGGCAAATACAATGTGGAGCTTTAAGCCGTTTGTGAAAATAAAATATCATAAACTCTTTGAGTTGACAGACTAATTGACTTTCAAAGTCGCGCCGATGCTTTTGACTGCAGATGTGTCGTCTTTCAATGCATGGTTATGTGTTCATTTTAAAATCACCTTACCAGTTGTCGGATATGTTTGTTCAATTAGCGGCTTGAGGCTGAAAAGCAAGGAAAAATTAATGTGTTTCTAATTTTAATATCTTCTGGTTTTTACATGTATGTATCATCTTTCCAAAGAAAACTTCTGCCCTTACATTTCTCTGTTTTATTGAGCAGAATTGCAATAAAACAGAATCCACGAATACATAAACGCATTAGACCTCATTGGGAAGTGCCATTAGGTCTCTGCAGCAGCAGTAAAATCCATTTTTAACTCCCAGCCAGTTAGTTCACTGCTCCCTGCCTGGCTGGGCTGCCCTGCGACCCACAGCTACACCTCTCATCACCCCGGGCCATAAAAGCCTTCTCCCTGGGCCATGTGGACGACTATGTGGACAGGATGATGGGGCTCAGAGGCAGGCCCAGTCAGACACAACCAGCCAGGCAGCCCAAGCCCTGTCTGTCCTGTCCCCTGCCCAGCCCAGCATCTGTCTGGTTGGCTCTAGCCAGGCTTTTCCGATGAGTCCAGGTTGGTTTGAGAGGGTAGCTGTCAGACAGTGGTTGTAGGCAGGGCGTGGTGCCTGACCAGAGGGCCGACTGGTCGACCATACAACGCGTGCTAGCTGAGACGTGACCTGGGAAGCCTGTCTACCGGGCGGTGGGTGAGGCGGCAGTGTGGTTCTCATCTCCAGATGGATGACAGCATGGATAGAACTCCTCAGCCTGGACGGACAGAGGTCTGTCTGTGGCCAGGTTTCCTAGTGTGCTGCCTTCATCAGAGAAGGCTAGGAAAGAGGTGAGGTCTTCTGACCATAGTTCAAACTATTTCAGAAAATACTGGTAGTTTCAAATACATTTACAGTGTTGATCAAATGGTTCTGTAGAATATTCTGTCTTGACTCTTCAAACACATATTTGTGCTGTGATTGACTCAAACATCAATAGACTGAATAAAACCTAAGCCTCCTACTTTTTAATCATACTCCTACTACTCACTTTTATGAATGATAAACATTATACTTCCCTTTTGACTTCCTCCAAGAAACGTGCCCTGATTTGGCCAGACGACAAAAACACTGCCACGAAATGGAGGTGGTTAGAGTAGTGTGTGAGTGATGACTGTCACTATGGCAACCTCCTTGTGTTTTCAGTTTGAAGCTGACATCTCAATAGCTCCTGTTGTGCTGACATGTGGGACAGTTAAACGTTCTGGATGTCGGTCATTCCACGAAAAGAGTGCCTTTTGCATCCCTTTGATATTTTAAATATAAATTGTGCACCAATATTGAATTTTAAAAGCCTCTTATATTAAATGTAGCGCCCTTTAATATAGACCATAAGGAGAATTTAATCAATCTTTTTTTTTTTGTATGAATAAAGACTGGCAAAAGAATTGCATTTTGACATTACCCTCCGTGCACCCGCTGTGATTTTAACCCGCTTAACGTCAACATTTCACCAAGTTCTCACCATCATCGTAAAGCCCTAGTTATTTTGTTGCTTTCCAAAGTCCTTCCTGGAGATAATTTCGTGATTAGTGGTTAATTTATGTCTGTCCCTCATTTTAAGGTCAACACTGTTACGTGAACTGAACTCTCGTTTAAGGTGAAACTATTTTTTTTTTTTTATTTTTTTTTCAAATTATAGTGCAAAGTAGGTGAGCTGGTTTAACTTTTTTGGGCCATTTTCCAATGTTTTGTGGTGGAAACCTGAGCGAGTTGAGCATAAAACGTCATCCCTATTACCCATAGATAGACAGGCTAGAAATGATTGAAGAGTTTAAATATTTTGGTGAAGCTTGCATTCAATTGTCGCTCCCTGCTGCACACAACAAGCTTCCATTCCTCCTGTCATAACGGGATTTATGGCCGATTTAAGATGAAGTTGTCAACCCTGTTACTATATTTGCACTTAACAGGCACTTACACATTTCCTTATGTAACCTCTTGAGATGGGAAAACATGATTTTTATGAAGTTGAACATGTGCTATTTATGACAGAATGTTAAAATTAGGTGAAATCAAAAGTTTTGTTTGACCAAGTTACACTTCTCAAAAGACACCAAATTGGTGGAACGACCCACGTACAGTATAGTATGAGGTGAAGTATTAGGAAGCCTGTTAATTACAGGGGTAGAAAAGGGTATAAATTACTCCGATTACAGGCTGGATGCAGAAGCAAAACAAACCGTGAGCCCAGACACTTCTTACATTCAGACCAAGCTTTGGCAGATGGATCTAGCCTCAATATCAAGGTTGGAATGGAGAACTTAACCCCTCATTTCACAACTGAACACAGAATTAGCTAGACTGCAAACCCCAATCTACAGGGCAGTGATGGCCATACACTCTTAGAAAAAAGGACGCTAAGTAGAACCATATAGGGTTCTACGGTTTGTTGTCATAGGGGACCCCTTTTTGGTGCTAGGTAGAACTCTTTGTAGAACCCTTTGAATATAAAATAGTTTGTGCTATAGCTTGGAAAATAAATAAATGTGACTCTGGATGACAACATAATGATGTTTCGATTCCTTAACATGATACCGTGTGTCGCAACATGATAATGTGTGTCGCAATACTGGTATCGTCCCGGCCCTACCAAGAACCTTTATATCTTTGAAGGGTTATTTCTAGAACCCTCTATGAATGGTTCCACCAGCCTTATTAGCCTTTAAAATGTAACTAATTATGAAATACATTACATATATCATATCACAAGGCCTTTCTTTGAGGGCCTAGTTATACCCTAACACAGTGGTTTTAGTAAACTCCTGGTTTACAGGCCACATCAAGCCATCAAGTCACATGATGCTGGCTTGCAAAGTGCTGTGTAATTCTATTGGAATCCAGCCAGACTGAGGATATCCAACAATTTGAACATTTTATTTGGTTATTCCAAAATGTATTACAGTTTAAAATGTTCAACAAGTTAAAATTCAAGCCATCATTAAATGTATATTCCGAATAATAAACAATTCAATCAATAAGTAATCAATTCAAATTAGGCAAAAACAAATGGTTATCCAATCAAACAAAAGCAAAGCAAAGGCAATCAACTAATCAAAAAATAATCAGAAATATCTGTCAGTCCATTCAGTCCATTCCGTCAGTCAATCAGTCAGTTAGTTATTCCACAATGTGTCTTTGTGTTGGGTGAGGGGTGGGGTCTGGGCTGGGCTAGCAGTGGCTGAAAGGAAAAGGAATTCGGTGCTGTGTTCAGGGTTGGTGCTGGTGTTGTGGCTTGGACATGAAAAACATGGGTTGGTACTTCTGTTGGGACCGGGACTGGAAATCGTGCTGGGACTGGGACTGGAGGCCAAGGGTTGGTGCTGGGGACCGGGGGAAAAAATTATAAAAATGCTATTCAAAACAAATAACAGGAACCAGGAACTGGGGCTGCTGCAGGTGCTAAGTTGGGATATGAGTCTGTAGAAGGTAGGAAAGACAACCTGAGGAGCAAGCAGACATACAAGGGAGTCTTAGACCCAGAGGACAATTGTGGTACTTCCCTGTGACCTGCTCGCTCCGGGTGAAGGTCTGGTGTTGGACCCTCCTCCGCGCCTCTTCCGGTGTTCTGGTGCTGTGACTGGGTCTGGTACTGGACCTGGGTCTGATGCTGGATCCGGGACTGGAGTTGGATCTGCAGATGGAAGGAAGGACAACCTGAGGATCGAGCAGACACCTGGAAGCACAAGACCTGGAGGTCAGTGATGGTACTCCCCATGGCCTGCTCACTTCGAGCGGAGGTCTAGAGATTTGGTCCTTCCTCATTGCCTCATCTGATGTGGGGATGGATGGTTCCTGGTTCTGTGAGAAGGAAAAGTGTAGAGGGAGGAAGGGGGAAAGGGATGGAGAGGGAGCAGGGGTGGTGGAAGGTATGTCCATAGGCCTGTGTTGGAACATGAGCAATTTGACATTAAGGCTGGAAGACAGAGGAAGCAAACAGGGCACAGACCAACCTGGACACAGAGCACTCACAAACAGTTATCCAGGTGTGTTCAGTGCAAGTACCTCCATGTTTTTTTTTTAATCACCCACAACCTGGATTCAGAAAAACTGCCAAGGCAGAGAAGATATATAAATGAAACTATGTAAACCCTCTGGAACAACCGTCTCAGCAACGGGTTAAATAAGTCCAACTACTAACAGATTTGATTAGTTGAGAAAAATGTATGTTATTTATCTTTGTGTAGCATAAGATCAATCAATCAATCAATCAATCAATCAATCAATGTATATGCAAAAACACATTCATTAATCAACCTGCAGTAGAGCATGTTGGGAAATATGATAATGATGGGTGTGGTTTTGAGTGTTTTACTCTACACCGAGTCAAAATGACACAATCACACTCAGGGCCATTATGCACCCCAAAAATCTGAGGGGTGTAAAGTACGTGAGGATGGCTGGGGGGGTGGTTCGAAGGGGGCTAGGCCCCCCGACAATAAGTTGGAGATTTTCTTTGCATTTTTTAAACCCCTGAAACAATAGTTTTGCATACCTAAGCATACCTCTTGAGCTGTCTGTGTCCTGACTGTTTTTTTTTTTTTTTTTTAAGAAACTAAATATGCTTCTCTGCATCTCTGCTCAAATCTGGGTAAAAGACTGAAAGGAATGTGAGTCTTATTTAGTTATTGCTTACTTTTTTTTTTTAAGTCTAGCAACCTTGCCAGCAGGCATGCCAGCTAAGACAGACAAGCTAAGACAGACAAGCTAGTTACTCTAACTTGATTGATACATGACAAATCTGATGGGGCACATGCCCCTGTGCCCCCTATGGGCATGACACTTCTGATCACACTCACCTTTGGTTAACACCAATACTTTGGTTCTTTTACACCACTGAGTGTAAATTTACCTCTTTACAGAGTTCATTTAACTTCTGAATCAACTACAAATATTTCATTGAAAAGTCAACTAGGTAAAACTGGCCAATTTGCTATGTACAAATATTCCCATGTAGGTACAGTTTAAATCAATCTCACACCTATCCTTTTAAACTCTAGAGGGTTAAAGTTTAAACATTGGGGTAAACAGTAATACTCAGGCACTATTTAAAATAAAGGAAAAAAATACAATACAAAAGCTTATTCAGATTCTGAAGTGTTCTATGTAGAACCCTTCTCACCTTCCAAAGAATCATCAAAGAACCCTTTCTTCCAAAAACAGTTCTTATGATGAGAAAGGTTCTAGGTTGAATCCTTTGCCTTACAAAGTACCCATGTCTTCCAAAAAGGGTTCTTCAGATAAAAAATGGATCTTGGTAGAAGCCTATCCTTCTGCAAAGAACCCTTTTGGAACCCTTTTTTTCTAGGAGTGTAGTTATGAAGGATGAGAAAAAGAAAAATCTACACGTCTTGAATTTAAGCTCAGAAAGTAAACTTAAAGTTTTGAGATGTGTGTGTAGACAAATAAGGTCAACGGACAGCAAAAGGGGTTCAATCTGACACAATGACAAACGAGTCCAGATTACATTATTCATTGGGGAGGTACACCTGCATACCGTTTATTGCCCTTATAAACAATATCACATAAAAAAAAACAGCAGTGGCATATTGAGCAACACAGGCCATTGTGGCATGCATACTTATTCCTTCAAACTGAAGAGTTTGTGCAGGGGGGGGAGAGGAGACGGAGAGACAGACAGGTCTAAGAGCTGCAGCATTCACACACGATGTGCACTGAGAGGCTCCTTTCTCTCAGTGGCAGGCCCTTTCACAGGTCCCTCCTCTCCCCTGACTGGCCCCTGAAAGGGAGTCGAAGGCCACACCGCCCAGGCGGGAAGGGTAAGAAGAAGCAGTGACAAGTTAGTCTATGTATTTTCCTTTCCCATCATTCTCTCCCTAGTGCACCAGCTGTTACATGGCTGTGGCGTCTTGTCTTTATTTGGCTGCTTTTACAGTATAGGCCTAGTCTGCTCCAGAGGGCTAGTTGAGAGACAAACATTATACAGTTGTTTAAATGTAAGGAATACATTCACATCTGTAACAAAATTATTGTAAAAAAAAAAAAGAAAACACCCCCAAGTGCAAGGCATGAGCTCAGCAACCAATTATGTTAAATCTAGGACAGCAATGTGATACGTGAACCCACTGCACCCTCAATCTCTCTGAAGAAGACATGCCATCATCAGCCACAGTGTTTTGGCCATTTCTGGGTTTGGTCTAAACAGGTGCACCACCGCCACCACCACCACCGCCACCACCCTGATGGATTGGAACGAGTATTATGTCTCTTATTAACCCCATATCACTCAGAATCCACATAAAGACCTTGTGGATTTTTCAGAAGGGTAGTGATGACATTCCATGAAAAAGTGAAAAATTCTTATAGCATACTGTTAGTGTTAGTGGGCCTGTGCCAGAAGATAAATGCAAAAGAATCCCCATGTGTGGAGGTGGTGAGCTAGGAAACCTTCAGAATGTTGGCAGAGAGGTTCCGCATCCTGACTGCACATGTGCAGTAATCCAGCGGATTATGTTTCCACTCGCTTGATTTTACGCCACACACACTTTACTGTCTATCTCGTATACAACTCCAAAGAATTGACATTTGTGCACATTTCATTTTCACCCGGTTTACACAAAGTTCTACATCATCATGAAACAGTAACTAGATTTCACGTTGTCAAAGTTATTATTCACACATAGAAGCTGTACCGATGTTGGATCTTAATTTGAGATAGTTTGCTACAGCAGGAAAATAATCCTGCAGCAACAGGACATTTGAATTATTATGTGGATTATAAATAATGGACATTTTTGTAGGAGTTGATACATTTTTTGTTAGGGCAAATTTTTTCAAGTGGAAATGACAAACTTTAGAAGCCTTTATAAACAGATAAGATAAAATACACATTTTTTCCTGCTGTGCAGGAAAATTCTCAGCAACAAAAGAGTGATCAAATGAAGGTGCCACTGGGAGAAAAGAGCCTCTCAGGGCCCGTTGTGTGTGAATGCTGCAGCTCTTAGACCTGTCTGTTTCTCCATCTCCTCTCCAGTGCTCAGGCTATCAGCCTCCTCCTGACACCCCCCCTTCTCTATCTCTCTCTCTCTCTCTCTCTCTCTCTCTCTCTCTCTCTCTCTCTCTCTCTCCCCCCCCAGCAGGAATGTTTGTGTTTTTTTGTTTGTCTTTCTTTATTTCCCCCACCGTTGTGACACATTTGTTAAGACAGCATGCATAGTGCGCATACCCCACAACCAACCTCAAATGCACTATACATTTACTCGTTCTTGCTTCCCAGGTTCCTCTAGATGATCATCTGTGGCCTAAAGTATTTTAGAGTTGGTCTAAGGCACTGTGAGTGAATCGGATTAAGTGACATAGTCATTGTTCCCTGCCAAGGTATTCAGCTGAAGGCTATCCAGTCCTACCTGTGACACTTGGACACTCAGCTTGTTGCCTGCAGAAAGCATTCCGTCTGTCAGTGGTCAAGGCAATTAGACAGTTGATTAACACTTGTGCTTGTGTACAGGGGGTGACTTGCATGATCAAAGCAGCATACCAAGACTGTCGTCACATTTGGCCTAAATTGGTTGTTCTGTTGTTGTTGATTTTGTTGCTAGCTCTGTTTTGCATTGTGAGACTTGAGAGACTCTACATCATGTGACTACACACTCCTGTATGTCCTGATGTAATGTTCTGTGTGCATGTTTCGGTCTGACACTGGGATGAAGCTGGGATGTGCTTCATTGCCACAGGAAATGAGACGTGACATTGCGTACAAAAAATAATTTATCTGATTGTGACATAAAAGGTGGCGAAATTTAGACATCTCACGTCACAATTGCTAGGTTGGCACCGAACTCATGTTTATATGACTGGAGGGTGGTAATGCAGTCAATGGTGGTGAGTGGTGGTGAGTCAAAAGAGGACAAACATAACAGAAGAGGGTAGACAGGGTAAGTGCAAAGTAGTTGCTATTGGAGGAATTTGGGCACCAGTTTATGCAACCATATAATCTGCTCAAATATATAAGGGTTCTAACCTGAATTGACTTCCCAAGCTAGCAGTATGGGTGAGGTCATTCCATGCCTGCTGCCTATTCAACAGTTGACACTCGTTTCGTGACAGTTGACAACAGAAAGAGCGCATCCCAACTACAGCATTTTTTTTCTCCAAAACTTCAACTCCCATACCACAGATATTTTGTATCCCTTTCTATTCTCGTCATTTTAGTAACTTTCAATACTCAAGCGGACAAAAGTTGTCTAGGTAAACCTTCACATTGCTATTCTTTCTCACAACTTGGTCCCACCGTGGCTAATGCATGGGATTTCCTGACCACTCGCCCGTTCCCATAAGTAGCTGTGCCAGTCCTAAGGCCCAGGCAGGTCAAGACATCCATTCTGCAGCGCTGCGGTCACCATGGTCCAATTGATAATCATTGAGTATGTGCCTTGTGCCGACACTAAGTGGTGAGTCAGGTCAGCGGCCATTCACTGGAATTCCATCCTGAGCATTCCGATGGGCATTCCAATGGTAATATTCCCCCAGGTTCAGGCCAGGAGGGAGGGGAGGGGAAGGGGACAGGTTATAGGTGGTTCACGGCTCTCTCGTAGCTGCCTGAGATATGAGTTAAACATGTGGAATGTTAAGCTGTCAATGTGTGGTCATGGTCCTATTTTAACTGGTTGTGATTTGAATCACGAGGCCCTGCCAGTTGTGTTTCTCTCCCTCCCTCAGCCATCCGTCCTTCGGTCCCCACCCATCAGCTGTGATTAAAGGTAACACACTCTGACACACTGATGGCCGTGAGAGGCATCCTTGGCTGGGCCAACAAAGCCACATGTCACACACTGACAGGAGGCCATCTTGTTTTCTATCCACCAGGCCTGTGGAATGTAGTTCATCCCCTCGCCCTCCTCAATAAGCCATTCTAAAACATTCAGGTTGAGAGGCCATTGTTTATCCAACTCTTAAGGGGATGCAAAATACCCCTCGCCATGAGAAACTATGTAGAATGAATGCATTTCAGTGCCTGCATTATCCACCGTTGAATAGACTGTCTTCTCACTTAAACCAGAGTGATCCGAGACCACATCTTAGTAAACGTCTTGTCCGAAACTAAACAGTGAACCAGTGTTGAAGACAAATGCATGGACCGATAAACTTCCCAAAGGAGAAGTGTTCATCCCCCCCCTTTCCTTGAAAATCAATATCAGAGTTTTGACATTTTACAAACATTGCCAACATTACTCAAGAGTAATGAGTCTTTGGCCCCAAACACAAACACAAGAGTCACAACCTCTTTCGTTGCTTGTTTTAAGGAAGTGAAGAATAAATGGTTTTTACTCCCAATACGCTCGGATAAATCTATACCATGTTGGAAAAACATTTGTACCACAGCTCTGGTTTGTGGCGGGCTATTGTACCCAGAGTGGTATTTCACTTATGAAGTGATTCCGTTACAGCTGTCCCCCCCAAAAAACCCTGCACGCACTCACTTACTCACATACAACCACACACACACACACACACACACTACTTAAAAACAGGTTATTTTAGAAATTACTCAATATGCCAAGTTGCACATCTGCAGAGCGGAACTGCCAGGCCTGGCCATGTGAAACAGGATCTAATGTCGGCTTGCTCGGTTTCCAATGAATGACATCCTCACGCTTTTATCTGATGAATATTGAGTTTCAATTGCCCTTATATAGCTGGGCTCTCTATCAGGGGAAACAAATCTTGAAAGTATTATTGAATTGACTTTTTTTGGCTGGGCCTAGAATTGATATGGGGGGTAGTTGTGGCTTTTGTGGCCTTGTGTTTATTGTTTATGCTTTGTTTTTGTTCTTCATGCTGTGTTGACGACCACTGTCGCAGACACTACCTTACAATGATTGAGTCTCATGCAATGTGCGGGCGATTTCCCTTTCCATCTCAAGGCCACGCCGCGGTGTGGCGCAGAATGATTCCTCCTGCCCAGCATGTCTCTCTCTCTCTGAGTTCAACTCGCAGAAGAAGACAGATGCGATAGAAAAACACACACCAAACCAAAGAATGTCAATCTGCGTCCCTCTCCTCTTCAAATGTGCTCTGCTCTTGGACTCGTTCCCCATGTTTTCAGCATGCTGTACTTCAGAGACGAGAAAGTTCAACAACTGTTGTATATTTAAGCAATAAGGCCCGAGGGGGTGTGGTATATGGTCAATATACCATGGCTAAGGGCTGTTCTTATGCACGACGCAACACAGAGTGCCTGGATACAGCCCTTAGCCGTGGTAAATTGTCCATATACCACAAACCCCAGAGGTGCCTTATTGCTATTATAAACTGGTTACCAACATAGTTAGACCAGTAAAAAGAAATGTTTGTTATATCAGTGGTATATGGCTTGATATACCACAGCTGTCAGCCAATCAGCATTCAGGGCTCGAACCACCCAGTTTATAAAAAATATAATATTTTAGCACACTTATCCAACTGCCTGGGGGCAAGCACATGCTAGGTCCACCCAGGAGGTGTAGGGGGTGCGTACTGGCGACAGAGAAGTCAGGCGCAGGAGAGCAAAAACTGATTTACAACGGCGCAGTTTAATAAATAAAACCACGGGAAAACAGAACAATCAATCAATGGGTAAACAAAACCCGTTACACACCAGCATAACGTGCACAAGCACTACAATAAACAATTCCGGACAAGGACATGGGGGGAACAGAGGGTTAAATACACAACATGTAATGATGGAATTGAAACCAGGTGTGTGGGAAGACAAGACAAAACAAATGGAAAATGAAAGGTGGATCGGCGATGGCTAGAAGACCGGTGACGTCGACCGCCGAACGCCGCCCGAACAAGGAGAGGGACCGACTTCGGTGGAAGTCGTGACAGTACCCCCCCCTTTGACGCGTGGCTTCAGCAGCACGACGACCCGGAGGGCGAGGCACAGGGCAATCCGGATGAAGACGGTGGAACTCCTGCAGCATGGAAGGGTTCTAGTTTTTGTATTTCTATGTTGGTTTGTTTGGAATGATCTCCAATTAGAGGCAGCTGGTCCTCGTTGTCTCTAATTGGAGATCATACTTAAGTAGGGGTTTTTCTACCTGGGTTTTGTGGGTGATTCATTTTGAGTTATGTATGTGTTTATCTCTGCGTCATGTTTTTTTTTTTTTTTCAGTGTATTTATGTATTGCATAGTTTCCACAGTATAAATAAAATGTGGAATGACACACACGCTGCACTTTGGTCCTCTTCTTCCTACGACAGCCGTGACAGAATCACCCACCACCAAAGGACCAAGCAGCGTGATCAGGAGTGGACCTGGGAGGACATTTTGAATGGAAAGGGATCCTGGACGTGGGAGGAGATCCAGGCTGGATGGGATCGCCTCCCATGGGAACAGGTGGAGGCAGCGTGAGCAGAACGGCAACGTTACGAGGAACTAGCACGGCAACACCGAAGCACGAGAGGCACCCCCCAAAAAAATGGGGGGGGGGGGCACACAGGGAGTTTGGCAGAGTCAGGCTGGAGACCTGAGCCAACTCCCCGTGCTTACCATGGGGAGTGAGTGAAGAAGCAAGCACCGTGTTATGTGGTGATGCGCACTGTGTCGACAGTGTGCATTCACAGCCCGGTGCGATCTGTGCCCGAGCCCCGCATTTGCCGTGCTAGGTTGAGCATTCAGCCAGGAAGGGTGGTGCCAGCTCAGCGCTTCTGGTCTCCAGTTCGCCTTCTCGGTCCAGGATATCCTGCGCCGGCGCTGCTCACTGTGTCACCAGTGCGTATTCACAGCCCAGTGAGTCCTGTGCCTGCGCCCCGAAAGTATGCATCCAGCCAGGACGGGTTGTGCCAGCTCTACGCTCGAGACCTCCAGTGCGCCTCCATGGTCCAATATATCCTGTGCCTGCCCCACGTATCCGGCCTCCAGTGAGTCTATCCAGCCTGGTACGCCCTGTTCCTGCTCCTCGCACACGCCCTGAGGTGCGTTACCAGTCTGGCGCCACCTATGCCAGCCCCACGCATCAGGCCTCCAGTGCGCCTGCCCAGTCTGGGGTGTCCCGTTCCTGCTCCCCGCACTCGCCCTGAGGTGCGTGTTACTAGTCTGGCGTCACCTGTGCCAGCCCCACGCATCAGGCCTCCGATGACAGTTCCCAGTCCAGAGCTTCCGGCGACAATTCCCAGTCCAGAGCTTCCGGCGACAGTTCCCAGTCCAGAGCTTCCGGCGACAGTTCCCAGTCCAGAGCTTCCTGCGACAGTTCCCAGTCCAGAGCTTCCGGCGACAGTTCCCAGTCCAGAGCTTCCGGCGACAGTTCCCAGTCCTGAGCTTCCGGCAACGTTCTACAGTCCGGACCCTCCTGAGACGGCCTGCCGTCCGGAACCTCCTGAGGCGGCCTGCCGTCCGGAACCTCCTGAGACGGCATGCCGTCCGGAACCTCCTGAGATGGCCTGCAGCCCAGAGTCTTCGGCGACGGCCTGCAGCCCAGAGTCTTCGGCGACGGCCTGCAGCCCAGAGTCTTCGGCGACGGCTTGCAGCCCAGAGTCTTCGGCGGCGGCCTGCAGCCCAGAAACTCCAGCTGCGGCCTGCAGCCTAGAACCTCCAGCGGCGGCCTGCAGCCCAGCACCTCCGGCGATGATCTACGGTCCGGTGGCACAGAAGCAGAGGGATCAGCAGAAGCAGGGGTTACGCCCCGAACCAGAGCCGCCTCCTCTACTGGAGGATGCGCTGGATGATAAGGTTCTGGGTACTGCACCAGAGCCGCCATAGACACTGGTTACCCTCCCTACCCTCCCTTTTGTTTTTTTTGTTGCATTCGGAGTCTGCACCTTTGGAGGGGTACTGTCACGTCCTGACCACGGTAAGCTGTTATTTTCTATGGTAGAGTAGGTCAGGGTGTGACAGGGGGGTTTATTCTATGTGTTCTATTTCTATGTTGTTGGGTTCTAGTTTTTGTATTTCTATGTTGGTTTGTTTGGGATGATCTCCAATTAGAGGCAGCTGGTCCTCGTTGTCTCTAATTGGAGATCCTACTTAAGTAGGTTTTTTTCTACCTGGGTTTTGTGGGTGAATCATTTTGAGTTATATATGTGTTCATCTCTGTGTCACGTTTTTTTTTCATTCAGTGTATTTATGTATTGCATAGTTTCCACAGTATAAATAAAATGTGGAACGACACACACCCTGCACTTTGGTCCTCTTCTTCCTACGACAGCCGTGACAAGAGGGGGCTGAGGAACCTCCTGCACCTCAGACTCCTGGAGCGGGCCAGCCACCACCGGCCTGAGGAGAGACACATGGAATGAGGGGTTAATACAGTAATCGGGGGGAAGCTGTAACCTATAACAAACCTCGTTCACTCTCCTCAGGACTTTAAATGGCCCCACAAACCGCGGACCCAGCTTCCGGCAGGGCAGGCGGAGGGGCAAGTTTCGGGTTGAGAGCCAGACCCGACCTCACTGCGGTGACGGTCTGCATTCTCTTTTTGTCGCAGCACGGGCAGCTTCCCCTGTCTCCTCCGTGCGCCTGAACCAGTAGTCCACCGCAGGAGCCTCGGTCTGACTCTGATGCCAAGGCACCAGAACCGACTGGTAACCCAGTATGCACTGGAAGGGAGAGAGGTTAGTGGAGGAGTGGCGAAGCGAGTTCTGTGCGATCTCGGCCCAGGGCACGAACGCCGCCCACTCCCGGCAAGTCCTGGCAATAGGACCACAGAAACCCTGGCCGGTCCTGGCAATAGGACTGCAGAAACCTGCCCTCATCCTGGTTTACTCTGTCCACCTGCCCATTACCCTCGGGGTGAAACCCTGAAGTAAGGCTGATCGAGACCCCCAGACGTTCCATTAACGCCTTCCAGACCCTAGACGTGAACTGGGGACCTCGCTCAGACACTATATCCTCAGGCACCCCGTAGGGCCGGAAGACGTGCGTAAACAAGGCCTCCACAGTCTGTAGGGCCGTAGGGAGACCGGGAAGAGGGAGGAGACAACAGGACTTAAAGAACCGATCCACAACAACCAGGATCGCGGTGTTACCCTGTGAGGGGGGAACATCGGTAAGAAAATCCACCCACAGGTGCGACGAAGGCCGTTGTGGAACGGATAAGGGGTGTAGCTTCCCTCTGGGCAGGTGCCTAGGAACCTTACACTGGGTGCACACCGAGCAGGAGGAAACATGAACCCTCACGTCCTTAGTCAAGGTAGGCCACCAGTACCTCCCACTCAAACAGCACACTGTCCGACCGATCCCAGGATGACCAGAGGAGGGTGACGTGTGGGCCCAATAGATCAACCGGTCACGAACAGCAGACGGGACATACAGACGCCCAGCTGGACACTGGACGGGAGCGGGCTCTGCATGTAACACCTGCTCAATGTCCGCGTCCAGCTCCCACACTACCGGCACCACCAGGCAGGAGGCGGGGAGTATGGGAGTGGGATCCATGGGCCGCTCCTCTGTGTCATACAGCCGGGACTATGCGTCTGCCTTCACGTTCTGGGAGCCTGGTCTATAGGAAAGGGTGAACACAAAACGGGTAAAAAACATGGCCCACCTTGCCTGGCGAGTGTTCAGTCTCCTCGCTGCCCGAATGTACTCCAGATTGCGGTGGTCAGTCCAGATGAGAAAAGGGTGTTTAGCCCCCTCAAGCCAATGTCTCCACGCCTTCAAGGCCTTGACGACAGTCAACAGCTCCCAGTCCTCCAAGTCATAGTTTCACTCCGCTGTGTTGACCTTCTTCGAGAAGAAGGCACAGGGGCGGAGCTTCGGTGGCGTACCTGAGCGCTGAGAGAGCACAGCTCCCCAGCCTCGGATGCGTCCACCTCCACTATGAACGCCAAAGAGGGATCCGGATGGGCCAGCACGGGAGCCGAGGTAAACAGAGCCCTCAGGTGACTAAAAGCCCTGTCCACCTCAGCTGACCACTGCAAACATACCAGGCCCCCCCTTCAGCAGTGAGGTAATGGGAGCCGCTACCTGACCAAAACCCCGGATAAACCTCCGGTAGTAGTTGGCAAATCCTAAGGACCGCTGCACCTCCTTTACTGTGGTGGGAGTCGGCCAATTACGCACGGCTGAAATGCGTTCACTCTCCATCTCCACCCCTGAGGTGGAAATGCGATTCCCTAGGAAGGAGACGGACTACTGGAAGAACAGGCATTTCTCAGCCTTGACGTACAGGTCATGCTCCAACAGTCGACCAGGCACCCTGCGCACCAGGGACACATGCTTGGCGCGTGTAGCGGAGTATATCAGAATGTCATGAATATACACCACTACACCCTGCCCGTGCAGGACCCTGAAAATCTCATCTACAAAGGCTTGGAAGACTGATGGCCCATTCATCAACCCATATGGCATGACGAGGTACTCATAGTGCCCTGAGGTGGTACTGAAAGCCGTCTTCCACTCGTCTCCCTCCCGGATACGCACCAGGTTGTAAGCGCTCCTGAGATCTAGTTTGGTGAAGAAGCGCGCTCCGTGCATTGACTCAATCGCTGTGGCTATGAGCGGTAGCGGGAAACTATACCTCACCGTGATCTGGTTCAGACCCCGATAGTCAATACACGGGCACAGACCTCCCTCCTTCTTCTTCACAAAAAAGAAACTCGAGGAGGCGGGTGAAGTGGAGGACCGAATGTACCCCTGAAGCAGGGATTCGGAGACATATGTTTCCATAGCCTCCGTCTCCGCCTATGAGAGGGGATACACGTGACTCAATAAGGAAGAGACTAATTCTCTCCTTGTGACCCTCCTGCGTCACCATGCCCAGAGGAACGGTGGGCTCACTAATCAACCCTGACCCTAATGGTCGACTATCTAAGGCGTGAACGGGGAAGGGTACAGCCACGGGAACAATGGGGATCCCTAAACTATGGGCGAACGATCTATCTATAGAATTCCCAGCCGCGCCGGAATCGAAGAGCGCATTATGCTGGGAATGCGGGGAAAACTCAGGAAAAGTGACATACACAAACATATGTGCAACAGAGGGCTCTGGGTGAGAATGGTGCCGGCTCACCTAGGGTGATGCCAGAGCGCCCTGCCTGCTGCCTTGATACCCAGAGGAACCAACCCGGCACTGACCGGCAGTGTGACCTCTGCGGCCACAGATGGTGCACGAGCTGGAACCCCCTCCGGTCACCCTGCGCATCGCCCCTCCCAGCTCCAAGGGTATCAGAGAGGGGGTGCGGGGGGATGGAACCAACAGACCCCGATCTGAACGTCCGCTGGTAGCCAGCAGGTTATCCAACCGGATGGACAGGTCCACCAGCTGGTCGAACGTGAGGGTGGTGTCTCTGCAGGCCAACCACCGACGGACGTCCTCGCACAGACTGCAGCAATAACGGGAGATCAGGGCCCTGTCGTTCCATCCCGCGCCGGCAGCCAGGGTCCGAAACTCCAGGGCAAACTCCTGGGTGCTCCTCGTCCCCTGCCTCAGATGGAAGAGGCGTTCACCCACCGCTCTACCCTCGGGCAGGTGGTCAAAGACTGCCCGGAAGCGGCAAGTGAACTCCTCAGACTGGTCCAATGCCGCATCTCCCTCTCTCCACACGGTGTTGGCCCACTCCAGGGCTTTCCCGGTGAGGCACTAGATGAGGGTGGACACCCTCTCACGGCCCGAAGGAGCCGGGTGGACGGTTGCTAGGTATAAGTCCAGCTGCAACAGGATCCCCTGGCAGTTCGCAGCCGTCCCATCGTATTCCTGGGGAAAGGAGAGACGAATCCCACTGGGTCCAGGAGAAGGAGGGGCGTGTAGTGGAGACCCCGGTTGTGCTGGTGGAGGTCCTGGGAGAACTCCCTGTCTCTCCCAGCTTTCCATTTTCTGGACAACGCGGTCCATGGTGGTGCCAAGATGGTGGAGCATTGGTGCGTGCTCCCGGACGCGCTCCTCCTCCTCTATACCCAGGGTACCTGCTCCTGCTGACTCCATAAGTTTGAGGTCCGGAATTCTGTAGGGGGTGCATACTGGCAGCAGAGAAGTCAGGTGCAGGAGAGAAAAAAATGATTTACAACGGCGCAGTTTAATAAATAAAACCACCGTAAACAGAACAATAAATCAATGGGTAAACAAAACCCGTTACACACCAGCATAACGTGCACAAGCCCTACAATAAACAATTCCGGACAAGGACATGGGTGGAACAGAGGGTTAAATACATTCGGTGTGTGGGAAGACAAGACAAACCAGGTGTGTGGGAAGACAAGACAAAACAAATGGAAAACGAAAGGTGGATCGGCGATGGCTAGAAGACTGGTGACGTCTACCGCCGAACGCCGCCCGAACAAGGAGAGGGACCGAATTTGGCGGAAGTCGTGACAGGAGGTTAAATTCAGGTCTCAATGACCCACTATTATGAAAGTCTCTGTCTCCACAAGTATTGTCTTCAGATGATGTGTTCATTGACAGATGATATGATCGATGGGAAGTGATGATATGTGATGGTTGCCGAAGTATTTATTGAATTCCGAAAGGACATATGTGACTTGTTTCAGGAAAGTAGACGTATGTCGCAGGCATTTGAACATAAACATTCATTTTTTTGTTGGTCAAAATGCATTTATTTTGGCAGAAATGCCATCTGGAACATGTGCACATTCATGTTCCTTAATAACAAACGTGTATGACATCTCTAAATATGAATACATGTTTTTAAATGCAAGCTTAGTTGGTTTTGCCACAGAAAAAGACAAGAACTTTCCCGCTAGCCAGGATTGACTGAGATAATGGGTGGGCTGGACATAACGAGCGATGAGTTCGGATTGGTCTGCCATGAAGCATGCTTTTGTCTATAACATGAGCTGCTCAGTATGTGTAGCTAATCCTTTCTAAGACTGCTTTTTTTAAAGATATCTCAAAAAACTGCAAAAGTTTTGCTAATGCTCTCCACTTTCTGGAGGATGATCGTGCCATGCTGACTGTTTCTGACTCTGAAAATGAATCAGACTATGAAGAACTCCCTGATTTAGGTAAAAACATTTTAATTGAACCAGACATTGTAGAGTATTCTGAAACAGCGATCAACAGTGTTGTTGTCACGGAAGAAGTTGACTGAGTTTTGAAATCTGTAGAATGCCCAGTGGAAGCAGAGTATGATAGTTAAGGAGATGGAGAAAATTCCGGCGTTTGATTGCAAATATGCGGAGGGAGTCGAAAAAAGAACACACAGAAGGAAAATGTATAAAACATCTTCAAACTAAGGGCAACCATGGCACCCGTGACAGTGAGGGAGAAGCGTTCATCCATGTATATGGGAAGAGAGTCTAGCTAGCTACATTTTCAGTTATTATACTTTTCTAACTTTGGCAGAAAGTATTTTTCATTGCAAGTTAAAGCGTACTGTTAGCTAGCTAGCGTTAGCTGGCTGGCTCACTAGCTAACGTTACATGTATGATCTGTGTAGTAATATTATTTGTATCTCAGAAAGCCATTTGCATTGCTAGTTATAGCCTAATGTTAGCTAGCTAGCTAACATTGAACCTAGTTGGTTAGCTTTAGCTACCTGCAGATTCATAAATGGCAGTAATGTTATGAGTTGGGATTATGGTTCATTGTTTAGCTAGCTAGCGACATGTCTAAACAAAAGACTCCATTATGCAAGTAACCATTTCACTGTACAGTTTACACCTTCTGTATCCTGTGCATGTGACAAATAAACTGAGATTTTATTTGATATAGTGTGTGTTACACAGAGACGGTAATGTGAAAACAACATGACTTGCACCAAAGTCAAATTAGGATATAACCTTAGGCCAACGAGACAGTGTCCAAGTTCTAAAATAATAATGATCTAGTTGTGAGTTTATTTTCCTGTAATAATAACTATAAAAATTAGCTAAGGTTAAGACATTGTCAGCTATGATATGGGCATCATTTGAACTGGCTAACCAGCTAAGTTAACGTTTGCTAACAAGCTAGAAATGAACCACAACATTGTTCAGAAAGTTGCTTTTAGTTTCCTGGTTTGCTAGATTGACATACAGTGTACACTAAATTAATTTTTAAACGGATGGGTTTATTGGTGTTAAAATACACCAGTTATGCTATTTTGGACCACCAGGGTGCTGATGTCATGCAGCCTGTGGTTTCTGTGTTTATATTTTTTCATAAAGACAACGACAATTTTGATGTTGGATGACAATAGAATTTTCATGATGTCACTGCAACAACTGTCTGCAGACATGTCAATAGACGTAGTATAAACAAGACTTTAGTCTTGAAATCTTTGGTTGTTTAGTACACTACTCTACTCACTCTGTTTAGCACATGGCCTCGTAATATCTAACAAGTAATCTAACAATTTTGGCTTGTCACCAAGTTGGCTAACCAGCTAAGAGCAATGCTGAGCAATGCTGAATGGGTGAAGACAAAGAAGAGCGTTCCAAAAGGTGTACCAAAACATTCAAGGGACATTTTGTCAATAGTGGGGTTACAAGTTTATCAACGTTCAAAGCAGAATTACTTCCCCATTGTTCTTCAACTGTAGTGTATGATATACCATGTTCTAGCTCTGAGTCTCTACTTCTATCCAATGTGAAAAACACAATTTCAAATTGTGCTACATGACCGTACTAAGCCGGTCGGTCACATATGGCTGTCGAATGGGGAGTCCGATGCTACACTGCTAAAGCATCAAAGGTGATCGACAGGGAAGTTTCTACAAACTGACAATGGCATGATGGTAGTTGCTTGGGTCAGGGCAATTTCTAGCACATCTCCTGACTTTCCTTAGAAAATATGACCCTTGGTTACTTTCAATATGGCGCAGTAGTGGCAATGTTTTCTATGTTGAATGTTCTGGATTAAAATATTCTTCTTACTCAATAAAGAAGTTAAAGACCCTTGTGACTTTTCCAGTCAAGCATGGTGGACTGACTTTGTTGGAGATATATTCCTTCTATTTTAGTAGTTGAAGGGCTTTGCATGTCAAGCCTTCATACTACCCTAGAGAGGAAAACAGAACACTGCTATGGTTGGTTTCTATCCAGGGTCAGAGTCTCCCCGAGGGAGAGCAAGGGTTTTTGCTCCACCCGCTGACTGTAGCACAGGGCCCACTCCAGAATGTATAATCTGTGATGCACAGCTGCCCTTTACTACATACTACTGTCGCACCAGTCTCCCAGCCTCCCGGCAGCCCTGCGGTTTGGGTGGTGCAGGCCCTGGAAGTTTGTTTTTGTCTCGCAGGCCCAAAAATCATATCTCATCACCCAAGGACAGGAGCATTTACTATTTTGATTCACTAGCGTGTGGAGTTGTTCCATCTCAAAAAGCACAAAAAATAGGGATTTCAACACCCACCATCTCAGATTGTTCTGGGGGGTCCGTGGGTGTCTTTTGACCATTTAGTTGGATTCCTCAAGTCTTAGTCATTGTGAAGAAGTGGTTTGGTCCAAATCGGGTATTATATTTAATGAATATTATATTTAATGAATATTATATGAATCCTATAAATTGAAATGAGTGCAATCAATTAGCTTAATTTCTCAGAGTTCTTATTGTCTTTCAACAAAATAATGTTGCAGGAATGCTTATCTTATCTGTTTCTAACTACAGATATAATTTCAGAACAATGAGATGAGATGGTGGGTGTCATGGCTTGCTGAAATGAAATGACCCTTTGGTGAGATAATAGAGCTTGGAGAAACATGACATGATAAAAAAAAACTGTAACTGTAATCAGGTACAGTACATTACCAGCAAAAATATTGTAATCAGATACTTTTGAATCATGAGAATCTCTTCTTGGATTACTTTTAAATTCAGAAAAAAAACAATATTATGACAGCTTTCTGTTTTCTCAATGACATTCAATTCAGCATTGATGTCACGACTCCCGCCGAAGTCGGTCCCTCTCCTTGTTCGGGCGGCGGGCGGCGGTCGACGTCACCGGTCTTCTAGCCATCGCCGCTCCACCTTTTATTTTCCATTTGTTTTGTCTTGTTTTCCCGCACACCTGGTTTACATCCCGTCATTACTCTACGTGTATGTTATCCTCTGTTCCCCCCCCCCCATTTCTGTGTGTGGTACTGTTCGTTCGTTATGTGTGTGACGCTACAGGCTGGTTTTGCGCCGGGTATTGTTGTAACCCGTGGTTTTGTTATTTGTACCTATTTCTGTAATTTGTGCGGTATCGTTTTTTTTCCTTGGGCCGGAGTGTTGTGATGCAGTTGTGTCCGGCTGTTTTCCTCTGCCTGAATAAAGTGTGCCTGTTCACTCCTCTCTGCTCTCCTGCACCTGACTTCCTTCGACCAGTTGCGCATACTCTCACATTTGAAAAAAGTGGAAAGTTTAAGTTTGTTCCACCTGAGCGAGTCTGACGATAAGTCAGAGACCACTATGATGACACACCAAATACATTTGATGGATCTTTTTGTCTTCTTCGAATGCCTTTTGGACAGGTATCTAGTAACTCTAACAGATTACAATAACCCCCTATGGTCGATGTCCTCGCTCCCGTGGAAATCAAATTAGCATAACAAAATAAATCCCCATCGAAATCTGTCAGTTTAAGCTAAAGATATCTGTTTTTTGCATTGGATGCGTCTCAATCCATCGCATTCGCCTATGTCGCACTTTGCGGTGAAAGGTGACAGAGCTAGAGCGGTGTTTGTCAGACCATGAGACATCTGGAAATCGGTCTTCTCACAAAATCATCTGTAGGGTCCAAACGGTTTGGCCTACAAGCTTAAAAAAAGATGAGACTCTCAGGAACACAATGGTGTTCTCCGCTTTGCTCTACGACCCCCACAAGTGTCTTGGGACTCGTAGGAAGTTGGTACAGCCGATCTGCCAACTTCTATCTATAGCATCCGAACAGTTGGGGCTACACACTAATATGTGCAAAGGTATGCAAATTTGAGACTCTCAACAACACGCACATTACCGGGCAAAAGTTTTAGAACACCTACTCATTCAAGGGTTTTTCTTTATTATTACTATTTTCTACATTGTAGAATAATAGTGAAGACATAAAAAAATATGAAATAACACATATGGAATCATGTAGTAACCAAAAAAGTATTAAACAAATCAAAATATATATATATTTTTTAGATTATTCAAGTAGCCAAATAGCCCCCCCCCCAACCCTCTCCACTCTTCTCCTAACTTAGACAGGGTTTATACTCTTTTAAGAAAGTAACCTAACACTGGATACGGCATTTACATTTTAGGTACGTTTGACATACACTACATGACCAAAAGTATGTGGACACCTGCTCGTTGAACATCTCATTCCAAAATCATGGGCATTAATATGGAGTTGGTCCCCCCTCCACTATTCTGGGAAGGCTTTCCACTAGATGTTGGAACATTGCTGCAGGGACTTGCTTCCATTCAGTCACAAAAGCATTATTGATGTTGAGAACTGATGTTGGCCAATTAGGCCTGGTCCAGTCGGCGTTCCAATTCATCCCAAAGGTGTTCGATGGAGTTCAGGTCAGGGCTCTGTGCAAACCAGTCAAATTGTTCCACACCGATTTCGAAAAAGCATTTCTGTATGGACCTCGCTTTGTGGACGGGGGCATCGTCATGCTGAAATGGGAAAGGCCCTTCCCCAAAATGTTGCCACAAAGTTGGAAGCTCAGAAATGGCTAGAATGTCATTGTATGCTATAGTGTTAAGCTTTCCTTTCACTGGAACTAAGAGGCCTAGCCTAAACCATAAAAAACAGCCCCAGACCATTATTCCTCCTCCACCCAACTTTACAGTTGGCACTATGCATTGGGGCAGGTAGCGTTTTCCTGGCATCCTCCAAGCCCAGATTTGTCCGTCAAACTGCCAGATGGTGAAGCGTGATTCATCACTCCAGAGAAAGCGCTTCCACTGCTCCAGAGTCCAATGGCGGCAAGCTTTACATCACTTCAGCCAACGCCTGGCATTGCGCATGGTGACCTTAGGCTTGTGTGCAGCTGTTCGGCCAAGGAAACCCATTTCGCGAAGCTCCCGGTGAACAGTTCTTGTGCTGACGTTGTTTCCAGAGGCAGTTTGGAACTCGGTAGTCAGTGTTGCAACCGAGGACAGATGGTCCCGTTGTGTGAGCTTGCTTCGCGGCTGAGCTGTTGTTACCCCTGTATGTTTCCACTTCACAATAACAGCACTTACAGTTTATCGGGGCAATTCTAGCAGGGCAGAAATTTGACAATCCTGTGACGCTGTCACGTTGAAAGTTACTGAGCTCTTCAGTAAGGCCATTCTACTGCCAATGTTTGTCTATGGAGATTGTATGGCTGTGTGCTCTATTTTATACACCTGTCAGCAACGGGTGTGGCTGAAATAGCCGAATCCACCAATTTGAAGGGGTGTCTACATACCTTTGTATATAAGGTGTATCAAAGGAAGGAATTAAAAGTTGGCAATTTAATCAAATGGCATTTATCCTACATGAGTCTATACCCAGTGTCATAACACATTACGACACGGTCATAACCATGTCATAATATGTCTTAACAGCTGACTTAACTTGTCACAACCTGTTATAATATGGTCATAACACTGTCATGCGACATCTATTTAGACCTGCTGTGGCATATATTTCACTATGGCTGTTATGACACCGACAAAACCGACCACACAAAGCAAAACATTACATTACACCATACCCTGCTGGTCAACAGTATGTTTATGTAAAAGTATATATTTTTTATTCATCATATTAAATTATCATTGACACATTGATGTCAGACATGCATCTACCCCAAAGCTATGTTGCTGATGACTGGGATGAATGCAGGAGCAGATTTCAGGAGCAGGACAAGACATCCTATTTTTGACTGATGACTGATATAAGGGCATGTAGGTGTCACGGTTGTCGAAAGGAGAAGAGGACCAAAGTGCAGCGTGTGTGTCGTTCCACATTTTATTTATACTGTGAAACTATGCAATACATAAATACACTGAATGAAAAAAAAAAAAAAACCGTGACGCAGAGATGAACACATACACAACTCAAAATTAATCACCCACAAAACCCAGGTGGAAAAACCCCTACTTAAGTATGATCTCCAATAAGAGACAACGAGGACCAGCTGCCTCTAATTGGAGATCATCCCAAACAAAACCCCAACATAGAAATACAAAACTAGAACCTGAACATAGAAAACAGAAGAAAAAAACTGTCACGCCCTGACCTACTCTACCATAGAAAATAACATCTTTCTATGGTCAGGACGTGACAGTAGGTGATAGGCCTATCTGGTTTATATGATTATGATGGTCATAATTCTTCTTGACAGTGTCATAAAGTGTATTTTCTTATTCCAAGTAAATTGACACAGGATGGTCATAATGAGTGTCATAAAATGCATTTTCTTAGTCCAAGTAAAGTGACACATGATGACCACAACGCTTCATGACAGTGTCATAAAGTGTATTTTCTACAAGTAATTTAAAATATGCTGAAGAAAAAAAAATTACAGCAAAGAATTAATTACAATAACAACAAAGGATTTAAGAAAGAAACTTTCAAACAAAAGGAAACTCTTAGCATGGAAAAAACTAAATTGAACAAATGTGGGTTCTGACACTCTTATCTAGTTGTGAACCAGCCATAAAATAACACAGTATTTGTCACAACAGGTGTAAATATATTGGTCATGACAGTGTTATGACCATATAATCACAGGTTATGAGAAGTTATGTCAGCAATGACACATTTTGACATGGTTATGACCGTGTCATAACGTGTTATGACACTTGGTGTGAAGTAAAGCATTACCAAATAATCATATATCCTAGATTGGATTACATCACACAGACTTAATGCCCTCTTTACCTACAGGAAATCTATGGACCCATGGCGGTAATCCTGAGAAGCTAAAAGGCTCTTGACCTGCACCCTGTACCCTCTGTCTTGTGGCCAGCCCTGTTGATATGTGGGGAAGGGAGCAGCCTGGCTGGTCAGGGAGAGGCCGGAGGGAAAACAGCAGGGCCCAGACTGGTGGCTGGGCATAGAGAGAGAGACAGCCTAGCCCCATTCCCAGTCCCCATCTCTGTCCAAGCAGCGGCTCGCTGACTGAGCTTCCTTCACTGTGCCCACTGCAGCTCAGCACCCGCTGCTCCCTCTCCCGCCGCGGTGTGGCCAATACCCAGCCACAGGAAGTGTCTCCCACCGCTCCCTCTCTTTTCCTCCTCTCCACCCCTCCCGGCGTGGAAACTATTAGCAGGGCAGGGTTCCATGGAGCTGTGTGGGGAGGTTATCGTTCAGGAAGCTCTCTCTCTCTCTCTCTCTCTCTCTCTCTCTCTCTCTCTCTCTCTCTCTCTCTCTCTCTCTCTCTCTCTCTCTCTCTCTCTCTCTCTCTCTCTCTCTCTCTCTCTCTCTCTCTCTCTCTCTCTCTCTCTCTCTGGCCAGTAAAGTAAACCCCACCACACAGCCCAATATAGAGGGGAGACTCACTTTGGCTTTGCCCTCTTTTTTTCAACCTCCACACCACAGGGTAAGGATTTTTCCTGATACGCGCGTGGTGAAAATGCGTAAGACCTGACCTTTTTTCTGCTCCCTTGTGTGTCACAGGCAGGAGTGACATGGGAGGAAGGAAAATGTGATCGCAAGCAAACTGCAAAACAGTTAAAGTGTCAACTCGAAGACAGAAAAGAGTAATAAGGGTTAGGGTTACAACAGGACAACTTGAGAGCTGAATGTAATGTACCTGCTCTGTGGGTACTGAGTCCAGTCCAGTCTGTACTGCTCTCCTCTTATACCCTAATCTTCCTCCGCTTCTCCTTCTTCAGAGGCTCATGTTGCATTGGGCAGCCTCACTGAAAGACCTCCATTTAAACACACACCTGCTAACACACGGCAACAATGGCGTGCATGGCTGCCAGTTCAGTGAGCTACTTACACTGACCCCTCTCTCTCGGCCCCCTGCCGGATATTAAACTGCCTCTATTTACCCAGATTGGCACACAGCTCAGCTCACAGCACAGCAGTACTGTTAAAGCACAGTGCAGGCCCCATCCCCACAGAGATTTGTCAGGGGTGTCCTCAATCGACCATTGTCGAAAGACTGAGAAGCGTCTGCTAAGAATGCTGAGGTAAAACTGAGGTTTAGATAATTCTGAGATTTTGGAGAAGACCTTGGGAAAGGCATATGAATAAATCCTTGGCAAAAAGGTACTACTTCACTACTTCTGCAGGTGCCCACAGATGCTGTGTCTAGCTTGCTATTAGCAATGAACTTCAGGGGTCAATCCCCATGCTATTACCATTGCTGTAACTTTCCTCCCTCTCTTTCCTATTGATTATCGGGACACATGTATTTATCACTGTGCTTAAAACAGAATAAAGGAGTTTCAACATGTTCTTCAGTAGGTTGTAAAATGAGAACCATGAAATGAAAAGATTGCCTGTATTGAGATAAACTGTGTCTCCTCCTCCTTGGTGGCCATACAGGGATAAAGCCACACTGGGAGCCGGTAACACCGATGGCTACCATTCTTCAGATGGGACCATTCTCCAGCACAGCTCAGCCCTGGCCACTCCTTTTGTGTGCTCTGAGGGGGGCAACCCATTCAGGCCTATCTGAGGGATAATAGCGCACTGGCCCACTCCCCTCAGCAGCCCCATCCTCCCATCAAATTCCCCTCTTTAATTGCGTTCCCTGGAAGCCAGGAGGAGAAGAAGGAGAGGAAAAATGCAAAGGAGAAGAAGAAGAAAAAAAAAGAATCTATAGCGGGGAGGCTTTATTCATCCAAGACTACACATTGTTTTGAAACAACAAACTGTGAACCCAGTTTCTATGAAGAAAGAGGCACAACGGTCAAAAGGACCATGTGAAGGACTGGCCCACCGGTTTCCAATTGAGCCGGGCCTGGCTTCTTTAATGACCGATCGGGTTGACAATTAATCCCCCCTGGCTGGTAATAGAAGTCTCTTTAGAGGCTCAATTGCCATTGGTGGGACACAGGGGGACTGTTGTATCCTGGGGATTAGAGCCGGCGGGGGAATCAAAAGGCACTTTACAATACAGTAATCAGCATGTTTTCACTCTGAAAAGCCCTCCCAGTCCCCCATTTAGAAAACACAGAGAATTACCCCTTTTCTGCTCTCTGCAAACCCATTCAGTTACCTGTTTTATTATATGGATTACTCCTATGTGTTTTGTGGACCCCACTGCTTGGCAGGCCGGGGCGAAGGTGAAGAAGTGTACCACTCCAGAGGGGTGAGTGAGTGAAGGGGAGTGAAAGGGACAACCACTGCCTCGTTCCCCAGGCTGAGCCAGGCCTCTCCTCACCTCTATGGACACAGGAATTCCCAACCCCCACTGCCCCCCCCCCCGAAGTTAACCCTTTACTGTCTAGACTCAGTTCAACCAGACCTTCTCACAGCACGGAACCACAACAAGAAAGTGGTGGACATTGGTCACGATGTGGACAATGTAATAATCATCAGATGTTAGGTATCAAATCCAAGCCCTTGATAATGTTCACTGAGCGTTAAAATGTGAGGGTCTTTCAATTTGGTCAGCTTTCATATAATCAAAGAAAGGAATAGGGAAACTTCCCAAAGCCGTACAAGTTCCTATTCAGCTTTAGTTTGATTGTTAATAATCTGTACCATAAGGTAACGACAATACTGGAAAATGAATAGCAGAATACAGAGCTGCATATTTTAAAGAACAGAGACTTGAGAACTAAAAGTAATTATATGGGTAGAAATGTTGAGTGATGAAAAAACGGCATGCGACTGAAAACAAGGACCATCTGGGAAGAGAGGAGGAATGGAGGAATGCACCACAGCAACGCATAATGATATCAAAGCTGCTATTATGCTGCCCATCGTTACAGAAGCCTGATCTGGTATCATGAAAGCGGAACCCCTTGTGCCGGGATGAGGACAGGAAGTATTCCATTTCTCTGTTCTTCAACTTCCTGATGAAAACAACCACGGTCCATCTGCCTTCATTTACAGTACATCACCACCCACCAGTCTCATTGATCTCTGTAACAAAACAAGCACTGTGTATGTCAGACGGAGACTTAGCTATAGGCAAATCACAAACTCCTCCCTACCCTTGACTTTTTGACACTCCTCGACCAATCAGAGGCATCGGAAACAAAACACTTCAGAATGTCAAGGAAAGGGTATTTCATAACCAATACGACATCTTGAACGTCAACAAACCTGACATCTGCAACAGTAAATGCAGTGAAGCGTTGACCTGTTGTTAGCTCAACCCCTTGCTCTATGAGCCGCCGCTTGTGGACTAACAAACCATTAACATACCAGAGCCAACCAACGCAGAGGGAAAGTGGAAAAAGACACTGTCATGTTTGCATACCCTACAGCCTGCCTATTAGGAGGTGTTGTGAACAATACAGCTCAGATGAGTCATGGGGTTTAAAGACGTAGCTAGAGAGGAGGAGGAGGAGGAGGGCAGTGATGCAAAGACCAGGCACAGACCAGGTTCACAGAAGGGCAGAGATGCTGGGTAAACCGACCACTGAAAGGAGAAGTTGGTCAATGATCAGAGATCAGAGATCCTCAGTCCAGACCTCTTCTGTGGGATCACACTGCAAAGGTCAGAACAGAGCCTTTTATAGAGAATATCATAACATACTGTAAGGCTCTGGATTAGACAGGTGGACTGAGGAAGCAGACAGTCTCTGTGTAAAAGTTCCTACACTCTAAAAAATGCTGGGTGTAGGGGAAATAGTGGGCAGAACACACGTTGGGTTATTTTTGACCCAGACAGTTGGGTCACTTAGTTGGGTTATTGAGCTATGATCCACCGGGTCAGATCAGAATACTGGAGGGGTGTGTCTTTCAGGTTTTCTGGCCACCCGTGAGAGTAAATCCCAGTTCATCTGTTCTGTTGTATTGTCAGCACATGTTAAGGTTGAGCACTAACACTTTTGTTGTTTAGAGGATTAAACAAGTTAAGTGCCTATGTTCTATCCCAATGTTAAGATAATTAGTACTTTGTTGTGATATTGAAATAATAACGTTATTAACCCATTCTAACCCATAGCAACTGCCAATGGCCGTTCATTAAATTACCATAGTGGCTGCGAACGGACTAGTTTCTCCAACAATAATATCTTTGTCAAAATTGCTAAATTGACTTGCTAAGAACTTGCTGTCTTATTCATGTGCCTGTTGTCATCAACCGGAAACAGGGTATGCGGTCATATTACTTTTTACTCAAAATGATGGTGCAAATTTTAACAGAGCAAGAGGCTATACAGTTCAAGTCGGAAGTTTACATACACTTTTGCCAACTACATTTAAACTCAGTTTTTCACAATTCCTGACATTTAATCCTAGTAAAAATTCCCTGTCTTAGGTCAGTTAGGATCACCACTTTATTTTAAGAATGTGAAATGTCAGAATAATAGCAGAGAGAATTATTTATTTCAGCTTTTATTTCTTTCATCACATTCCCAGTGGGTCAGAAGTTTACATACGCTCAATTAGTATTTGGTAGCATTGCCTTTAAATTGTTTAACTTGAGTCAAACGTTTCGGGTAGCCTTCCACAAGCTTCCTACAATAAGTTGGGTGGATTTTGGCCCATTCTTCCTGACAGAGCTGGTGTAACTGAGTCAGGTTTGTTGGCCTCCTTGCTCGCACACACTTTTTCAGTTCTGCCCACAAATGTTCAATAGGATTGAGGGCAGAACTTTGTGATGGCCACTCCAATACCTTGAATTTGTTGTCCTTAAGCCATTTTGCCACAACTTTGGAAGTATGCTTGGGGTCATTGTCCATTTGGAAGACCAATTTGCGATCAAGCTTTAACTCCCTGACTGACATCTTGAGATGTTGCTTCAATATATCCACATCATTTTCCTTCCTCGTGATGTCATCTATTTTGTGAAGTGCACCAGTCCCTCCTGCAGTAAAGAACCCCCACAACATGATGCTGCCACCCCGTGCTTCACGGTCAGGATGGTATTCTTTGGCTTGCAAGCCTCCCGCTTTTTCCTCCAAACATAATGCTGGTCATTATGGCCAAACAGTTGTATTTTTTTTCATCAGACCAGAGGACATTGCTCCAAAAAGTATGATCTTTGTCCCCATATGCAGTTGCAAACCATAGTCTGGCTCTTTTAAGGCGGTTTTGGAGCAGTGGCTTCTTCCTCGCTGAGCAGCCTTTCAGGTTATGTCGATATAGGACTCGTTTTACTGTGGATATAGATACTTTGTACCGGTTTCCTCCAGCATCTTCACAAGGTCCTTTGCTGTTGTTCTGGGATTGATTTGCACTTTTTGCACCAAAGTACGTTCATTTCTAGGAGACAGAACACATCTCCTTCCTGAGTGGTATGACGGCTGCGTGGTCCCATGGTGTTTATACTTGCGTACTATTGTTTGTACAGATGAACGTGGTACCTTCAGGCATTTGGAAATTGCTCCCAAGGATGAACCAGACTTGTGGAGGTCTACAATTATTTTTCTGAGGTCTTGGCTGATTTCTTTAGATTTTCCCATGATGTCAAGCAAATAGGCTTGAGTTTGAAGGTAGGCCTTGAAATATATCCACAGGTACACCTCCAATTGACTAAAATGATGTCAATTAGCCTATCAGAAGCTTCTAAAGCTTCTATGCTGTGCATAGATCTCCCCCAAAGCAGGAATAGTTGAACATTGTATACAAACATGTCTAGTCGGTTACCTTGCTTCGAAGTGGCCTACCTTATCCATTTGATCCCTAATTTATTGAATGTGGGAATCATTAAATAAAGACAAAAGTGTTGGTGATAATGGGACTCTGTATGCCTACGTAGATATTCCATAAGAAAATCTGCCGTTTCCAGCTACAATAGTCATTTACAACATTAACAATGTCTTCGCTGTATTTCTGATCAATTTAATGTTATTTCAATGGACTAAAAATGTGATTTTCTTTCAAAAACAAGGACATTTCTAAGTGACCCCAAACTTTTGAATGGTAGTGTATATATAATCAATTGAATTCATTCTGTAACACAACAAAAATGGGATTTGATTGATTGAAGGTGCTGTGTAGCATCATGATTTAGTGTAGTTCATTAGGATCCCCATTAGCTATTGCCCATGCAGCAGCTATTTTTCCTGGTGTACCACATGATGATACTGTATATGGTGCGTGTGTGTGTGCATGTGCGTGAGTAATGGGTAGCTAACCCTTCCCCTAACCATAACACTTTTAGCTAACCCTAACCTTAACCGTTTAACCTAACTCATAAAACTTAACCCTAACCTTAACCCTAACACCTATCCTAGCTAAAGTTAGTCAGCTAGCTAACATTAGCCACCTCGCCAGAATTTGTAACATATCATACATTTTTTACATTTGGAACATATTGTTAATTTAGCAAATTCATAACATATGGTACGTTTTGCAAATTCATAACATATAATACGAATTATAATTTGTAGCATCCAGAAATAAATACATACCATACGAAATGTAACATAAATGGTGTCTCGGATTTAAATGGTGTCTCGGATTTACTTACAGAATAATACGAAATGTACTGAGACTATGTTGCAGCTAAAAATAAATGCTAAAAAGCAATGAATCTGATGCAACAGATCCGAACTTTTAGCTTAAAATGTTGATTAAACAGCAATAATGAAAGAAAGTTGAAAACCAATAGAACATGAGAAAAGTAAGCTACTGGTTTTAATGGCACATGGAAGTCTTTAGAAAATAATTGACACGGATTTTGTCGGATGCCTTAGGCTACTTTGAAGCAAGGTAAAACATGCCTCATAATATGTAGCAAAATATTCAGGTTTCAAACATTGAAGTATCTACAGTACATGTTTTCTAAATGCATACTGCCTCCAGCTCATTGCAAAGTGGTGTGTGATGCGTTGATGAAGCCTGCCTTCCGTTGCCTATGCATTTGAATGGCAAATGGGAGGCGCGCCTCAATTACCAGTTGAGAAATAAAAATAGTAGCTCTTTTTAATCGTGGCCAAAAAACATTTTTAACACACAATTGCATTTAGAATTGTTGCGCAATGATTGGGTTTATAAAAGCGCTGTCTGACAGATTTTCCGCTGAAAGATTCAGTCTGTAGCTGTGCATCTGTGGTAAGATACATGTGTGATAAGATACGTTTGAAGGGCGCAAGAGAGGATGTGTGGTGTGCATCCGGAATGGACGCAGTGCAAAGAGTGGGAGATGTGTAGAAACCTCCTTTGGGAGCTCTGTGTGTTCTGTGCTACTTTGCAGGATGGGGGCGTGCTTCAAGAAGTTCCATGACATATCATAGGCAAAATGCAAATACTAAATTGACAGTGTGAAGCATTCATTTGTCCTACAAATCTTATAGGGAAATTGTGTACTTTTGGAAATTGTCTCTGAACAGTTGTTGTGTTTTGGATCTTCTCTTGTTGTCAAAGTAGGCTACTATTTCTGCACTTTGTCAGGCCTAGTCTGTAATAAATTTTAATGAGAGGTTTTCTACATTTTGAAATGGTCTCTGAATAGTTCTTTGCAATTTTACATTGTTACATAAGTAAGAATGTTTGTCAGTCCAGTAGCTTACTTTTGCGTGGGTTTTGAAATACTTTCTGAATATTGTCCTAAATAATATGTGTAAGTGTAATATATTATACTTGGTACATTTTGAGCGAGTAATTCAGCCAAATTTACTCCAATTTAAATACTCAAGGGTTTTTTGCTGTGATGAGTGTTACTAGTTTTTTGATAGTGTCTTGACAAAATGACTGTTATTCCTATTGACATTAATGTGGTGTCATATTAAAGAAGAGGTTCTGCTCTTTAAAACTAAGCTAACTTGTAATTGTCATTTGTAAAAAACAACAAAATGATATACCTGTTTATTTTAAATGTGTGCAAAAATGTGTTTTATCTTGAAAATTCTCAGGAACCTACAACAGCAATTCTTGTCACGACTTCCGCCGAAGTTGGTCCCTCTCCTTGTTCGGGCGGCGTTCGGCGATCGATGTCACCGACCTTCTAGCCATCACCGATCCACTTTTAATTTTCCATTGGTTTTGTCTTGTCTTCCATCACAACTGGTTCCAATTCCATCAATTACATGTTGTGTATTTAACCCTCTGTTACCCCCCATGTCCTTGTCCGTAATTGTTTCTTGTAGTGCTTGTGCACGGTATGCTGGTTTACCAGGTTTTGTTTGACCCATTTCATGTATTGTTCTGTTGACGGTGGTTTATGTTTATTAAACGACACCGTTGTAAATCAGTTTTCGCTCTCCTACGCCTGACTTCTCTGCCGCCAGTACGCACCTCATTACAATTCTACTGGGGTGTAAAGGGTCAATTGTATATTAAAATATGTAATGTGCAAAACTATTGAAGAGCGATTTAAACTTGGGGTAAACAAACATAACATGATAAACAGGAGTGAGATTTACTCTCACGGGTGGCCAAGAATACCTTTCTGGAAGACATGCCCCAATAGGTCATGCCTACTGAAAATAACCAGTAAATTACATTAAAAAAGACCCATCTACTGGCTCAACATGAAAGTTAATAAAAACCCAACTGATGGTTAACCCATGTTCAGCCCATGTTTGTGTATCGGGGACGTAGCTTTCAGATAATTATTTTTGGCCACCTGTGAGAGCAAATGTCATTCATGTTCGTCATGTTAATTTTTGTACACCACTAATTTTATTTTACTACACATTACATTTTTTTTTTCTATTAATAAATTAATAACATTTTTATTTAAATATTATAAATAAATATCCCAACATTGGGATATGAATAGGCACTTAATAAGAAACTCATACTTTTGTGTTAGCCTTATTAAGCTACGAAAGTGTCAGTGCTCAACCTTAACTGGAATGACATTTACTCACTTGTGGCGAAAAAGCCATGCACCTACTAAGCCACGCCTACCATCTGCTGAGCTGACAATGTGGATCATAAATCAATAACCCAGCATCAACAACCAAACTTAAAGAAAACATAGGGTTGTTTGTGACCCAACTGGCTGCGTCAAAATAACTCAATGTGTATTCTGTCCAATATTTACCTAGATTGGGTTGTTTTTAACCCAACATTATTTGGAGTGTACAATAGAAGAAAACTGCGAAGGACAAACACTTTTTAGACATTTTTGCAAAGGTTTTAAAAAAGACTCGAAATGGAGCTCACTTGCATCCTGTTTCCATTGATCATCCTTGAGATGTTTCTACGACTTGATTGGAGTCCATCTGTGGTAAATTACATTGATTGGATATGACTTGGAAAGGCACACACCTGTCTATATAGGGTCCCAAAGTACATGTCAGAGCAAAAACCAAGCCATGAGGTTTAAGTAGTTGTCCGTAGAGCTCCGAGAGAGCATTGTGTTGAGGCACAGATCTGGGGAATGGTACCATAACATTTCTGCAGCATTGAAGGTCCCCAAGAACACAGTGGCCTCAATCATTCTTACATGGAAGAAGTTTGGAACCACCAAGACTCTTCCTAGAGCTGGCCGCCCGGCCAAACTGAGCAGTCTAGGGAGAAGGACCTTGGTCAGGGAGGTGACCAAGAACCCGATGGTCACTATGACAGAGCTCTAGAGTTCCTCTGTGGAGATGGGAGAAACTTCCAGAAGGACAACCATCTCTGCAGCACTCCACTAATCAGGACTGTATGGTAGAGTGTCCAGACTGAAGCCACTCCTCAGTAAAAGACACATGACAGCATGCTTGGAGTTTGCCAAAATGCAGGTAAAGACCCTCAGACTATGAGAAACAAGATTCTCTGGTCTGATGAAACCAAGATTGAACTCCTTTGGCCTGAATGCCAAGCAACACGTCTGGAGAAAACCTGGGGCCATCCCTACAGTGAAGCATGGTGGTGACAGCATCATGCTGTGGGGATGTTCTTCAGTGGCAGGGACTGGGAGACTAGTCAGGATCAAGGCAAAGATGAACAGAGCAAAGTACAAAGAGATCCTTGATGAAAACCTGCTCCAGAGGGCTCAGGACCTCAGACTGGGCCGAAGGTTCACCTTCCAACAGGACAACGACCCTAAGCACACAACCAAGACAACGCAGGAGTGGCTTCGAGACAAGTCTTTGAATGTCCTTGAGTGGCCCAGCCAGAGGCCGGACTTGAACCCAATTGAACATCCCTGGAGAGACCTAAAAACAGCTGTGCAGCGACGCTCCCCATCCAAGCTGACAGAGCTTGAGATGATCTGCAGAGAAGAATGGGAATAACTCCCCAAATACAGGAGTGCCAAGCTTGTAGTGTCATACCCAAGAATACTCAAGGCTGTAATCGCTGCCAAAGGTGCTTCAACAAAGTACTGAGTAAAGGGTCTGAATACGTATGTAAATACTTATGTAAACAGTTTTTAATAACTGTTTTTGCTTTGTTATTATGGGGTATTGTGTGTAGATTGATGAGGGAATAAAACAATTTAATCAATTTTAGAATAAGGCTGTAACATAACAAAATGTAGAAAAAGTCAAGGCACTGTATCTATTCAACACCAAGACGGGATAGTCTAAGTAAAGACAAACGTGTATAATTTTCTAAAATCTCCCACACATTCCTGACTAACCCCCCTCACGGTCTTCTTCTGTGAGCGTGTTGCAATAACCTCAGTGGTGACCCATTGCTTAGATCAGAGATGAAAAATTCAGAAGAACAAAATGGTGGTACTGTACAAGTGTTTTGAACGAGGAGGAAGAGGACGACGATAACGTCAAATAATATCCTGAAGGCCATTGCTGTGTGTGGCACGCAGTGTCATGACAGACAAGCAACTTTACTTCACTATTCCACGGTCTCTCTTCCCTCTGTGAATTGTGTAACCTTTTTAGGAAAGGAGGAAGGGGGTTTCTCACTTGCTTATTTTTAGGCTGATAAGAAAAGAGCTTTCCCAATGAGAGAATGAAAGAAAGAGAGGAGAAAGGGTCTGAGGTGAGTTTGGCAGCTTTCCATAGAAACCATTAAAGGTCCAGAGTGTGTGTAGGACGTGGTGCACTCCTCTCCTCTCCTCCCTTTCCCAGGTTACCAGTTTAGTTACGTCCCAAATGGCACCCTATCCCCTATATAGCGCACTACATTTGACCAGGGCCCATAAAGCTCTGGTCAAAAGTAATACCCTCTATAAGGAATAGGAAATAAGACCTGTGCATTGTGCCGTCACTGCCTTCCATTTGAAATTTTAAAACAGATCACATGGCCCCTGGCTCCCCTCCCGTGGTATGACACTCCTGGTCCACTACTGGCTCCCCTCCCGTGGTATGACACTCCTGGTCCACTACTGGCTCCCTTCCCGCGGTATGACACTCCTGGTCCACTACTGGCTCCCCTCCCGTGGTATGACACTCCTGGTCCACTACTGGCTCCCCTTATGGAGCAGGTCCTTCCAATTGCATTAATAAGCAATCTGACCCACATTTACTGGGTCATCATCATCATCATCATACAGGACATTGACATGTTAATGTGATAATAAGTGCGGTGGAATGACCAGGTTTTTCAGACGTACACACACAGTGTTGACAACTTGCACGATAGTGCATATTCCTCATGGAGCTGAAAGCAAGGATGAATGAAAGCAATGACGGCAATGATATACTGGCTGAAGAGGAAACCACAGAAAAGTACACAATGGTACCGTGACCTTAACCCCTATGGGCTAGGTGGGACGCAAGCGTCCCACCCGTGGTGCACTCCATCAACAGCAGGTGCATTTCAAGAGCGGCAAATTTGAATCCAAATAAATGTCAAAATTCAAATTTTTCAAACATACAACTATTTTACACCCTTTGAAAGATAAACATCTCCTTAATCTAACCACGTTTTCCGATTTCAAAAAGGTTTTACGGCGAAAGCATAAATTTAGAGTATGTTAGGACAGTACATTTACAAGAGTTGTGTGTAATGTTGTGCCAATTCAAAGACAGGCGTCACCAAAACCATAAAATCAGCTAAAATTATGCACTAACCTTTTACAATCTCCAACAGATGACACTCCTAGGACATTATGTTAGACAATGCATGCATTTTTAGTTCTATCAAGTTCATATTTATATCCAAAAACAGCGTTTTACTGTGGCGTTGATGTTCAGGAAATCGTTTCCCTCCAATAACCGGCATTCAAGTCAGCACCACAAATTAAATAATTAAAATTAGAAAACATTGGTAAAATATTATATTGTCATTTAAAGAATTATAGATTTACATCTCTTGAACGCAATCAACTTGCCAGATTTAAAAATAACCTTACTGGGAAATCACACTTTGCAATAATCTGAGCACTGCGCCCAGAAAAATACACGTTGCGATACAGACTAGCCGCCATGTTGGGGAGATCTAAAATCGAAAATACTATGTAAATAATCCATTACCTTTGATTCTGTTCATCAGATGTCACTTCCAGGTATCACAGGTCCATAACGAATGTAGTTTTGTTCAAAAAAGCTCATCATTTATGTCCAAAAATCTCCGTCTTGTTAGCACATGATCTAAGCCCGCCGGACTTCACTTCATGAACGAGGGGAAAAAATATATTTACGTTCGTTCAAACATGTCAAACGTTGTATAGCATAAATCATTAGGGCCTTTTTTAACCAGAACATGAATAATATTCAAGGTGGACGAATGCATTCTCTTTTATAACGTATTGGAACGAGGGTACCCAACATGAACTCGCGCGCCAGGTGTCTAATGGGCCATCATCGTTCCATGGCTCTTGTTCGGTCAGATCTCCCTCCAGAAGACTCAAAACACTTTGTAAAGGCTGGTGACATCTAGTGGAAGCAATAGGAAGTGCCAAAATATTCCTCAGCCCCTGTGTTTTTCAATGGCATAGGTTTAAAGGTAATACAACACATCAGGTATCCACTTCCTGTCAGAATCTGTCTCAGGGTTTTGCCTGCCAAATGAGTTCTGTTATACTCACAGACACCATTCAAACAGTTTTAGAAACTTTAGGGTGTTTTCT